>NW_006239040.1:304845-360217 GCF_000226075.1 Solanum tuberosum
TATATATATTTTGATTAAATGAAATTAAAAAAATTATTCTTTTTTTTCCTAATTTTTTTTTGGTAATATTAACAGTATTGAGAAGGCTAAGGATGCAATTTTTTATTCTTATACAAGACACATCAATGGCTTTGCTGCAATTCTTGAAGATGAAGAAGCTGCAGAATTATCTAGTAAGTGAAATATTTTGATTTTCCATATACTGCATTTTTAATTGTTTTTTTTACTTTGGTACACATTATTTACTGTGTCCGAGGTGAATCTAGAATATTTTAAAGTTAGTGAGATAAGAATGAACGTAATCTTACTATATAGATGTGTGGTTAGTTGAATAAGAGACAAATCAAATTCAAAATTTAAAATTTTATGAGTTTGACCTTTTAAAGGTTTTTAATATATTCAACTCATTGCATGAATCAAATGTAGCATTCAGTGAAATTTTAGTAATATATATATATATATATATATAGGGTTTAGGATGTATTAGCGACCTGCATTTACTATTGAGTTGAATATCCTTTATTGAAATGTTATATTGTATATATAGGTCAAGTATGAGTATATCTTCTTAAACATCTTTAGCAAAATATATCCCTGATTATGACACAGATTACATATACATTTTAAGTTTTTTTTATATGTATATGTAATTCGAGTGAAAAGCAATAATTAAGTTAATGAGTTTAATCAACAAATCCTTCTTATAGTATATCTCTCTTTAATTAATCAATGTTAATCAATGTGTGATATTTGGAATCCTCTTTACTAATGAGATTTAAATATCATTAATTAATCAAAATGTTTTAAGTAATAATCAACAAATTAAAATTCTTTAATATGATTTTTTTTGCAGAGCATCCAAATGTAGTATCAATATTCTTGAACAAGGGAAAAGAACTACACACAACTAGATCATGGAACTTCTTGGGGTTGGAACATGAGGGAAAAATCCCTAAAAGCTCTTTATGGAAGAAGGCAAGATTTGGAGAAGACATTATTATTGGCAACATTGATTCTGGTATGATCTTGTATGATTAATCTAACTTCACATCGTATAAAATTTAATAAAAAGAAAAGCATATTAGAATTTTTCTGTATAAGTCAAACATCTTTATAATAATTTTGTTTGTCCTGATATTTTTTGGATTGTTATAGAGATATTCTGTTATAGAAAACATATAATATTATAATATAATATAAAAAATGGTTCGAACAAAAATTTGATAATTATAGTGAAATATTGTTATAGAGGATAAATCTTATAGAGTAATTTGATTGCCCAAATATATGCCTCAATTAGTGTATTTTAGTTGAATTATTTTGCAATAATTCAGTATATTTTAATTCATTTTCTAAAATTCTTTGTAATTAAATCAAATCCATCTTTTATGCTTCTTAAGCACATTTGTATAAATATTTTTTGCAATTTATTATAGTAAAATGAAGAGGGTAGTAATAAATTGCACGTGGTTCATTGACTTTATAGAGTAAAGATTCTTTTTTCTTTTTTAAATTACACAAATTGTAATATTTATCTATCACTTTTTGGGAAGCTTAGTGTGCGTCTACTTGACAATTCACTATATATTTAAATAAATAATTTTAAAAACTATATATTTAAATATTTTATGTATCAAGATCTCATTATTCTCCCAAGTTGGCCAATCCCATCAATGATGGGCCCACTTTTACATAGCTTTCACCAATGGATCAAATAATATGGAGAATTAGATTATTAAGAAATGACCGGTAGATAAGATGAGATGTTTTAGACATATGAAAAACAGAAGTGTAAATGCACTAGTGAGTAGGTGTGAGAGATTAGATGTAGGGGTACGAGGAGAGACAGAGGTAGATCAAATAAATATTAAGAAGATGTGATTAGACATGATATGACATAACTTCAGTTTAACGATGACATGATCTTAAATAAAAAGATATATGAAATTTGAAATGCTAATCTTAATTGATGATCATCCATTTCACTGATCGATGCTACGTCGCACAATCCATACATACTCAAAGTTAGGGTGTTTACCAGGTCAATAAGATATTTAGGTGTGCATTTTTTTAAAACTTCTCTCTTCTCTTTGAGAGTGCCCCATCTTTTCGCTCCCTTAATAACATAACTCACAATCTCAGACTTAAAAGTGAAGGATGCTTATTATCCGAACAATCCGTTCTTATTCATGTGATTGGAGGCAGGTGTTTGGCCAGAATCAGAAAGCTTTAGTGATGAAGGAATGGGACCAATTCCATCAAGGTGGAAAGGAACTTGCCAAACTGGCTCTGATCCCACATTTCGTTGCAATAGGTACTTTCTCTTTAATATTAAAGTAATGTTCAAAAGTTAGTTTGGTATATGAAAACGAGTCCGGAGCCAAAAAAACAAAAAAAATGAGGAAAATTTCCCAAAGGGCAACAAAAATCGAGTATGAAACTAAAAGGGCAACATTTGGATGGAGGGGCAGACGAAAAGTTGGTTTGGTAGATGAAAACTCACATCCAAGTTTAATACTTGAGTAGTATAATGAATTTAAATACTTTGAACGTTGCGAAAAGGAAAAGTTTGTCATATAAATTGGAACGAATGAAGTATGATATATACATGTAACATGTTTATGTTAGTGTAACATCAAGATGACTTTTGACATATGGAGTTTTCCTTTAAATATTGAAGGAAGTTAATTGGAGCAAGATACTTCATCAAAGGATTTGCTGCTGAAGCAGGAGCTCTAGTAACCTCCAAATTCTACACGCCACGAGACACGTTAGGGCACGGATCACACACGTTGTCTACAGCCGGAGGTAATTTTGTCGAGGGAGCTAACATTTTCGGGTATGGCAATGGCACAGCAAAGGGAGGATCACCAAAAGCACGAGTTGCGGCATATAAGGCTTGTTGGCCTCCTATTATTCCATCCGATTCGTGTACTGATGCAGATGTCTTGGCTGCATTTGATATGGCAATTCATGATGGCGTTGACGTGCTTTCAGTATCAATGGGAGGATTGCCTGTACCATATGCCCAAGACAGTATTGCTATCGGTTCGTTTCATGCTATTAAGCATGGTATTGTTGTGGTTACCTCAGGTGGGAATTCGGGTGCTTATCCTGGTACAATAGCCAACACTGCACCTTGGCTCATTACTGTCGGGGCAAGTACCATTGATCGCGAGTTCTCCAGCTATATCATCTTAGGAAACAATAAACGTTACAGAGTATGTTTCTCTTGTCCACTATTCTTTTTGTCTGCAAAACGATACAGTCAAACCTCTCTATAACAATCACCTTATATAACAACATTTCATCATAACCATCAACTTTTTATGTCATACTTTACTTCTCTATAACAATATTTTACCTGTAACAACAACGTCCATTCTTTGTAAAATTACTTCTCTATACCTCTTCGTGGAGAGTTAGGAAGCGTCAGTTCTCATTAGTTTTTGGATTTTTTGTTTTTTAGGGAGTAAGCCTTTCAAGTAAAGCTCTTCCCGAAGGCAAATCATTCCCAATTATTACTGGTGCATCTGCTAAAGTTGCCAATGCGACAGCTGAAGAAGCGTGAGTATTACCTCTCTTCCCTACTTCTTAATGTACCAACTAATCTAACTTTGCTAAACCATTTTATGTGGTTCTGCAGTAATTTTTGCATAGAGGGGACGTTGGATCCTAAGAAGGCGAAGGGGACTATTTTGGTTTGTCATAGAGGGGGTAGTCCAGCGTTTAATAAGTGCACTCAAGCTACTTCAGTAGGTGCAGTTGGTATCGTTATACTCAATAGCGCGTTCTTTGGAAATGAAATGTATGCTGAACCTTATCTCTGCCCTGCAACGCATATCAGTTACTCCGATGGACTTCAAGTCTCGTCTTATGTTAATTCAACAAGGTATAACAAAGAGTACGAAATCTAGCATTATGTCACAGTACAGCAAATTAAATGATTTAGTATACATAGCTATAACAAGAAGAATCCTCTGTATTCCCATTCTTTTTCTGTTTAATTTTCTTGTTAAACGTCGTTGTTGGTTTGAACAGGAAAGCTACAGCTTACATTACTCGGCCAACAACTGAATTGGGAACGAAACCAGCGCCAGTTATGGCTGCCTTTTCGTCCATTGGACCTAATAGGGTGACACCAGAGATTCTTAAGGTCTTTTACCATTTCGATATTGTTAATTTCAAGTCTATTAACCAAAATGATTTCAAAATTACAAGTATTTATACGATATTATCTTTGCAGCCAGATATTACTGCCCCGGGAGTGAGCATACTAGCTGCTTATACTGGAGTTCAAGGACCTACAGAAACAGATTTAGATAATCGTCGAGTTAAATTTAACACAATGACAGGAACTTCAATGTCATGTCCTCATGTGGCTGGTGTTGTTGGCCTTTTGAAGACCCTCCATCCAACTTGGAGTCCTGCAGCCATCAAATCCGCCATTATGACATCCGGTAAGACTTAGCCAAACTTTCAATTATGCATACGAATTTGCTTGCAACTTTTCTTGATCATATTAGGCTTCAAGAATAAGAACTAAATGAGTTATATGCAAACTTTTATATGATTATGATGCCTTGTTTACTCTTCTTCTGGTGCAGCAAGAACGCGAGACAACACGATTAATCCAATGACAAATTCAACTCACCTAAAGGCATCACCATTTGCTTATGGATCAGGACACATATGGCCAAACCGCGCCATGGACCCTGGCTTGGTTTATGACTTAACAATCAATGATTACATGAACTTCCTCTGTGCACAAGGGTACAAGGAAACTCAAATCAGTTTCTTCACACAAGGCCACTTCAAATGTCCTGACCCTATAAGTTTCAGCAATTTGAACTTACCTTCAATCACAGTGCCCAAGCTCAATGGCTCGATCGTTGTGACTAGAACATTGAAGAATGTAGGGTCCCCGGGCACTTACAAAGCTCATATTCGATCCCCGATTGGAATTACTGTTGTTGTTGAGCCAAACACATTGGAGTTCAAGAAGATTGGAGAGGAGAAAAGTTTCAAGATCACTCTGAAAGTTAAAGGACATAAAGCTCCAAAAGATTATGTATTTGGCCATTTAATATGGTCTGATAACAAGCACTATGTTAGAAGTCCCATTGTAGTGAAAGTTACTAAGAATGTTAGATAACATTCATTTCTATGTTTATTGTTACTTGTATAATGTGTAATGTAATACTATTCATTGCTCTCAAAAGTATTTGAATAATAGCAATCATCAAAGCTTTATATATCATGAGAATGCTTTGGTGAATGGTCCAATGTGCTAAGGAATGAAATAAAGTTAAATTTACCCCTAAACTACGTGAAATGAAATAAATTTTCGTTACGTTAATAATTGAGGTCAACTATGTTTTTGAGTCTCGACGTTACTAAAATAATCTATAGTTACCCTTATTTTCAAATGAACAAATTTATTATATTTTCTATAATTATGAGGCAAATTTGAGTTATGCCACCAACAATAAAGACATATATAGGATCAAATTTAATCAGAGGGAAAAATCATTCTATCTTTCATAATTGAAAACAAGTGCAAACAACATAAAATCCACTCATTTAGGACCTAATACGTGCCTTTTCGTGAATTTTTAAAATTACCTTTTTGTCAGATTTCAGTCCCTAGATACATGTATTTAGCGTGTCTAGATAGATGTATATCGAATACATGAGGTCAAAATTATGTATACTTTATTCCTGATAGACTATATCCAAATAGATTCACATGTATACGACTCTCTCGCTCACCTCTCTCCCTATGTATATGTATATCAGAAGGTATCTAGTATGCCATATGCATATATTTAGTGTGATTCGTATATTTGTGAGATACACACTTCTCGCTCCCGCTTGCTCCTCTCCTCTCTCTCCTATTTGTATTTGTATCTAATAGTAATTTCATAATTGAGAAAAGACACTCTTGGCCCTCTTTTCTACCTTGTTCCTTTTATCTTTCCAGTGATGTCTGGAGAAAAGAAAAGGAGAGGTTTTTGAATATTTACAGAACCAATCCCTCTCTCTCTCCTCTCCATCTTCTTCTGAAACTTTCTATTAAATTACCAGAAAATTCCTATATATTCAAGCAATCAAATTCTCCAGCTCATTTACGTGTTCTCTTTCAGATCTCATCAATCATGTCGTACGCTTATCTTTTCAAGTATATCATCATCGGAGATACAGGTAATTTTTCAATTGTGATTGATTTTATCGTTAATTTGATTTGTAAATCTAATGACTTCCTTTTTGCACCTGTTTATAATGTTCTCGTTTTGGTTTTTATGGATCTGGAATCATCGGGAAGGTTCTATTTCAATGGAGGTTGTTGTAATAATTATGCATATGATTGAACTTGTGCTATTATGAGAATTGTAGCATTCAATTGTTTTTTTTTTGAATTTTGTGTTATTTCTGTTGTATTTGATATATTAATGATGGTTCGGTGATATATCCATGGAGTTTGATAATCGAATTTTTTTTCCGATGAGAAGGATTTTGTTAGGCTAAATTTGATGATTTAGGTCATAAAAATACGGTTCGTTAAGTTTTTAGTAAATAAATTGGAGTTTCAGCAGTTAGAGAATGTTTGTATGATCCAATTCAGTTGGATTTGAAGTCTCTTTATTTTTCTTTTATATTCCACCAGCTGAAACAGCCAAACACTTTCTCTTAGAACTATACCAATGCTGCTCTTTTGACTTGTAAAATCTATGTATTTTCTGAAAGAGAAGCCCTTTGAAACATCGATAAAGTAAGTAATTTGATAAAGATAAAACAGTAGTTGGAAAATATTTCTGAGATGGATGTCTGCTATTTTGTGTATGGTGAAATGGTTGTTGATTAAAACTCTGAATGCTCGTAATAGTAAGCATATGATTTAAGAGATGAATTACATATGGCTTGTGGTGAGAATTGAGATGGTTACACATGTGTCTCACAAACATATCGTTATAGGAATCTACCCTCTTATTGGTTTAGGGGTACTCAAAACTTCGAAATCCTTGTGAGTTGTGATGAGGTTCTAAACTCTTGGTTGTTCCTTGTATATGCAATGACAAATTTGCTGAGTGATTCCTCATACGAGTGCACTTTGCCCTATCATTTTCGTATAGTTCATTGGCTTCCGATGGAATATTTCCAATGTTGATGTATACATTGCTGAAGCCTTATATAAAACATCATCTCTAACATTTTTGTTGCTCAGGAGTCGGAAAATCCTGTCTTCTCCTGCAATTTACGGACAAACGATTTCAACCGGTCCATGACTTGACCATTGGGGTTGAATTTGGGGCTAGAATGATCACAATAGACAACAAACCAATAAAACTACAGATCTGGGACACGGTTTGTTTCACATCTTTTCTTTCTTTTTCTGCTTCGATATATGCCAAATTTCTAAAAAAGATGCAATCATTAGTCTAAACTTTGCTGATCATCTTTTTTTTTCTTCATTTGGAACTTAAGATAATCTTTGTAAATGCCTTAAATTCTTTTCTAGGCAGCAGCATAATTTTCATACTGTTCTCGTTATTATTTGCTTGTGCTGTCATTAAATGGCTGGCAGCATGATTATAATGAATGATCTCCCGTTTCAGGCTGGCCAAGAATCATTCAGATCCATCACGAGGTCATACTACAGAGGTGCTGCCGGGGCACTACTTGTTTACGATATTACCAGGTATTATCCTGCATTATGTTTTTGACATTCTTTATGCATGAAACCGAAGTTAGTAAGCACAAACTTGCTCTCATTCTTACACAAGACATACTTCTTGTCTTAGCTTTTTACTTGGATCAAAGTTCTAGAAATATTCCTCACACAATCTTAATCACCCAGACATAATTATCTACATATCAAACTTTCGGCTGCATCTGTAGTATACACTGTGATCTTCAATTTAACTAATTGTAGAACATTACATTGTGCTCTTGTAAAATGTTATCTAATGCCATTTGTCTTTTACTGTTAGAGAGGAACTAAAGAAGTTTCTTTAATGCTAGTGAGCACTCTGTTATTTTGGTTCATAAATCTCTCTCTTGACATAAATGAACAAATATATGGTCTTCCGAATTTAGTTTGATAAGGGATCCATGAATTCAAATGTGGACAATAATATATTGCTGTATCGTTGTGCTTGTGTCTTGTGGTGCATTGATGGTTTTTCCACCCCCAAACTGAGCTTCAAATGGAAATAAGGTCTTACATATTTTTGTTGCTGCCTTTTGCTTTCATAATGGATAAATAGCAAATATTATAGGAATTTATGATTTCTGTGGTCACTCTAACTACATTTCCCTGGATAGTTGTGTTAGTGAAGAACTGATGATTTTCTTTCCTCCGGAAATTATAGGAGGGAAACATTTAATCACCTTGCTAGTTGGCTGGAAGATGCAAGGCAGCATGCAAATGCAAACATGAGTATAATGCTGATTGGAAACAAGTGTGATCTTGCTCACAGAAGAGCTGTAAGCACAGAGGAAGGCGAACAGTTTGCCAAGGAAAATGGGTTGATATTTATGGAGGCCTCTGCTAAAACAGCTCAGAACGTTGAGGAGGTAAAAAATCATTTAACGTACTAGTACAGCTTTTATATTATACAATGGATGTCTCAAAGTAATTCATTGTACCTCTTCAGGCTTTTATCAAAACAGCTTCCACGATCTATAAGAAAATACAGGATGGAGTGTTTGATGTATCAAACGAGGTATACCTTATCCTGACTATTTATGTATATTCTACTCCCTCCGTCCCATTTTATGTGGCACCATTTCCTTTTTGGTCAGTCCCAAAAAGAATGTCACATTTTCTTATATGGTAAGTATTTAAAGGTACAATTCCTCTTTTACCCTTGTTGGTTCCACTTAATCTTAAAGAAAGTATTCCAATACATTTATGAGGAGAGAGAAAAATGAGTCTACTTTTTAATATGACTATTTTTTGAAGGGACAATTTGGTAAACATTTCAAAGTCTTCATTTATTTCTTAAACTCCGTGCCCGGTCAAATGTTGCCACATAAAATGGGACGGAGGGAGTACTTAATTTGTTTCGGTGTGGACTGCAAATGTTGTTACTTGTTAGAGAAGACTTAACTTCTGCCAGAATCTAATATATGAAAAGAAACGATGTAAGAAAATTAGGGAAAAGTAGAGAAGAAATAGGATCAGCATACCTTGAAATAGTGATTGTGTTATGTTTCCTTCTGATCCTATCACAACATACTTATCGAGGTAGTCCAATATTTCCAAACGTATTGCCTAGTCCAATGTCTTCTCCTTTTTCTTTCCTTCTGCCCAACATAAATGCTGCTATTGCTTCTGGGATCTGTTTATGACCCCTAAGATAACTTTTATGTGGGGAGTTGAGACCAGAGGAAAATTAAAGTACCAGGTGGAATAGTCGAGGTACAGGAGAGCTGTCTCGGACACCACTGTTATTAGAATACTTGAGACTAGATGGAAATGTGGGGCCTAATTGAGAAAGCAGATTCCAGCGTATATTAATTATTATAACATGCTATTTCAAGGAGGCAAAGTTGAGTTATTTTGAAGTGATATATACAGATTTGAAAGACAAACCAACCTCTCAATCCACATTCCTTCTGTTTGACGAAATTTTAATTAATCAGATGGACCAACAGTAGAGCATATCTTTATATATGGTCTCCGTTTGCTGATGACAAAACCATTGCAAGTAACTTAAATACCTGATTATTGTCTAGTGAAAGAAGAAACGAAGTTGCCAAAAAGCTAAATGCTTGGTTTCATCAATGGTGTATCTATTCCTTCATCTAAATAGTTGAATTTCTCTTATTACTCTTTGCAGTCATATGGAATAAAAGTTGGGTATGGAGGGATTCCTGGGCCATCAGGCGGACGAGATGGAGCTGCTTCTCAAGGAGGAGCTTGTTGCAGTTGAAACTGGAAACTTTATTCTTTAAATTTGATCATAGCCAGTGGTGTTATTATTTATTTATTTATGCTCTTCTAGCATGTTTACCTTCATTGGTGTAACCAATTTGTTTGTGCTTATGTTAATATATATATCTGGGCAAATATAAACAACTTTACCTTTTGAAATGTTATTTTGTAAATATATGTGTGCAAAAGTACTACGGTATATGATCACATACATATTAAATGGGAACAAAAATATCGATATCATTTAGGATTAGTAACATTGTGGTTATAAAAATAATAATTCATAGATGAGTGATTTTATAGATGAAATATTTATCGCATTTTTTATTTTTATTTCTTTTCCCATTTCAGTTCTCTCACCTGTGTATTTTGTTACCTTCCTACATGCGTGGTCCAGCGTCCACGTTATCTACTAATACTTTTAAAGTTTTTCATATCCCTTAACAAAGAAATATAATAATTCTAGTTATAAATATATTTAAATATTATTTGTATTAATTTTTTAAAGGTCCATAAAAAATGGAGTTATTGAGAAGTTTATATTGCCAAGATGAACGTTTTTTATGTGTATGTCACGTTATCTCGTTCTTGCTGCATTGAAGATTTCCGAGCTACTACTTCACCCATGTATTAGGAATGTATTAAATTTTCTTTTCAAATTTTAACCTTTTACTTTAACAACAATAAAATTTTATTTGATATTTTAGAATTTTGAATCAAATTACCTAAATCTCATTGTCTATCAATAAGATTTTTTAGACTAATAGCCAAGATATTTTATTGCAATAATTGGCTAACATATTTTATCAACTTGTAAAATTAATTTTATTTATAATAGAGTAGTATTTTTCTAGAGGTTATAAGATTTTTTTTGCAAAAAAATTAAATTAATTATAATTTGAGATAATGAAATAAAAACTTGATAATATGCCAAAGAAAATTTTATATTCCTATATCACTATACAATAAATTGTAAAATTGTATAATAAAATGACTTGAAAATAATATTTAACTACCTATAATAAATAATTTTTCATTATCATAAATAAAAAGTCTCAATACCTAGAGTTTAGTTTGAATTGTTCAGATAAGAGACCAAATCAGATCAAGTTTTTATGTCTTTTAAAAAATCTTTTAAAGTTTTAGTTTTAGGTTAATGATTATATTATAATGACTTGTTATTGAGTAGAACTTATCCTTTTCATATTTCACAGTAGAGACAGTGGTGTAACAATGGCGGCATCTATAGGAACATTGAAACCTTTTCAGCATTCTATAATCGATAATGTTGATAGTGCAATGTCCTTTCAAAGTCTCTCTTTTGCATCATCACATTTATCCAGCGGCAAATTGATCTCACCTAAATCATTGCGTTCTAGACGATTCATTTCTAATAAGAACGCCTATCATAGCAGGGCTGCGATTATTGTGTCGCCTAAAGCTGTTTCTGACTCGTCAAATTCACAAACATGTCTTGATCCAGAAGCTAGCCGAGTTAGTGCATTCTCACTTGTTTTGCAAATTATATATTTAAATTGAATCAGCATTCAATATATTTTGAAAATTTTGATTATACAAATTAGCATATAAAAGTGTATGGTTTGTGTAAACTTTTCTTTTTGTATACATGTCTGTCCGTCTCAATTTATGTGACAATGTTTGTTAGGCATAATATTTAAGAAAGAAAAAGTTTTGAAATTTGTGGTCTAAAATAAACTTGGCACATTTGTATGAATATAAATCATTTGATGCAGGTTAACGGAGAATTTTAAAATAACTTTTTTCTAATCATAGGTGACATTCCTTTTTAAGACATACTAAAAAAGGAAAATGGATCAGGGACGGGAAGAGTATTTTTTTTAACTGATTGATTGTTAAATTGAGCGGCCGTTTGATTCTGGTGGTCCAATCGATATATATGGTGTTTGTTTGCTTCAGTTTGAAGTTATTTAATTACTCTGTTCATGATTCCAGATCTTGATATAGACCCTCACGTACATATTGATAAATGTATAATTATATAACTTGATTTTGTTTAATATAACACAGAATTGTTTCTTAACGAAAGTTTTCTGGTTAATCATGCTTTACTGAATAGAGTAACTAACTAAATATATTGTTAATGCAATTTGTTGCAGAGTGTTTTGGGTATTATTCTTGGAGGTGGAGCTGGGACGCGTCTGTATCCTCTAACCAAAAAGAGAGCAAAGCCGGCTGTTCCGCTTGGAGCAAATTATCGTCTGATTGATATTCCTGTGAGCAATTGTATTAACAGTACCATATCCAAGATCTATGTTCTCACACAATTCAACTCTGCATCTCTAAATCGCCATCTTTCACGAGCTTATGCAAGTAACATGGGTAGTTACAAAAATGAAGGTTTTGTGGAAGTTCTCGCTGCTCAGCAAAGTCCAGAAAACCCTGATTGGTTTCAGGTACCTAACCTTCTTCCTAATGTACACTTTTTAACAACATTAAATTTGTAGTTATTTGATTTGAAAATGAGCCTTGGAGTAACGGCAAAGTTATCTTTGGCTTTGAGCTGTGTAAGTAGCCACTAATGCTTGAATTGGGGTAGGTTGTCTACATCACACACCCTTTGGAGTGCGGCCTGTCCTGGACCCTGCTAATGCGGGATGCTTTGTACATCAGACTGTCCTTTTTAAAAATATTATAACCTAGAGATAGATATCAATCCGACAAGTATTTAGCATGTTTGAAGCCACTTTAACGTTACTGTTTGTGCTCGACTCCTCTGATTTACTTGTGACATGCGTTTTAGTATAGCTGTTTAACTAGTTTTTTTCGCAAACTAGTGTAAGATGAAATTACTTGTCTCTCAGGGCACTGCTGATGCGGTCAGACAGTATTTATGGTTGTTTGAGGAGCATAATGTTTTGGAATTTCTAATACTTGCGGGAGATCATCTGTACAGAATGGATTATGAAAAGTTCATTCTAGCCCATAGAGAAGCAGATGCTGATATTACTGTTGCTGCACTTCCGATGGATGAAAAGCGTGCCTCTTCATTTGGTCTAATGAAGATTGATGAAGAAGGACGCATCATTGAATTCGCAGAAAAACCAAATGGAGAGCAGTTGAAAGAAATGCAGGTACATGCTATAATAGTGATTTTGCATATTTCTCAACAAATACTCATAGCATATATGAACAAAGACACATATTTCGTTTCTTGGAAGAATATAATTTGTGTTTGGTGCATTTTAGGTGGATACTACTATTTTAGGCCTTGATGACGAAAGAGCTAAAGAGAACCCTTATATTGCAAGTATGGGTATATATGTCATTAGCAAAGATGTGATGTTAAACCTACTTCGGCAAAGCTTTCCTGCAGCTAATGACTTTGGCAGTGAAGTTATTCCTGGTGCAACTTCCATTGGAATGCGAGTATGTAAATTCTTTATTCATTACCATTTATAGTTCTAAAATCACAAAAAACTATTAGAAATTTACTTTTTCTCTTATGAGAATTGTATGAAACTTTACTTCGACATTACTCTAGTAATTATAATTGTTGCTATACTCGTGTCGGACTCTCCAAAATGTACTATTTTTGGAGTATCTGGCATGCATCCATCTATATTTTTAAAGAGTATGAGCAGCATAGGTTATAGGCCTTATTGTGACTAGCTTCTAGTTTAAACTTTTTTCTGCTGAATATGATTTTTGCTTAGTTTTACTTGTAGAAAGTCTTAATAGTCTAAGTTCAGGTGCAAGCTTATTTATTTGATGACTACTGGGAGGATATTGGTACCATTGAAGCTTTCTACAATGCTAATTTGGGCATTACAAAAAAGCCAGTGCCAGATTTTAGGTAACGTCAGCTAATACTTCTCTCCACTTAGTTACGATTGTCTATTGTTCTACTCTGGTCGTAAGCACTAATATTGTTATCTTCAATATTCTCTGAAGTTTCTATGACCGTTCAGCTCCAATCTACACCCAACCTCGATATTTGCCTCCTTCAAAGATGCTTGATACTGATATAACAGATAGCGTCATTGGTGAAGGTTGTGTCATCAAGGTAATTAATTACGTAACTATTTCTCACCAACAAGGTCTTCCATATTCTTAGTATTGGTGAACCAGTACATACTTGTCAGATTACGGTTCTCATGGAGTTACTTTGTTGTGTACAGAACTGTAAAATTCACCATTCTGTGATTGGACTCAGATCATGCATTTCAGCAGGAACAATTATCGAAGACACTCTTTTGATGGGAGCAGATTATTATGAGGTAATAGTTAAAATTCACAAACTATATGACTAATAGACTTACTTTGTATATACGCGAGATAGATAGCATGTAGAAAATTAAAAAAAAACGAAAGATATTTTCTTCATACTACTTTTGGTTTGTTGTTAAACTCAATTTGCTTCCTTTCTTGATCCAGACGAATGATGACAAAATGCTTCTGTATGCAAAGGGTAGTGTTCCAATTGGCATCGGCAAGAACTGCCACATAAAGAGAGCTATTATTGACAAGAATGCTCGTATAGGGGACAATGTGAAGGTTGGTTTACCTGATCAATAATTCTTATTACCACTCAAGTTTTATTATGTTTGATGAAAATCTCATTCACCTAACTTCTAGGTAACATATTTATATATATATATATATATATTGTCCTGCTGACTTCTCTTGTCATCACATAAATTTTTCGAACCAAGCTGTGAGATCAAGTCTCTAACATGGAACTTTTGTATCATCAGATCATCAATATTGACAATATTCAAGAAGTAGCAAGGGAGGCAGACGGATACTTTATTAAGAGCGGAATTGTTACCGTTATCAAGGATGCAGTAATTCCCAGTGGTACTATCATCTAAGATGGTGAAACTTGGATTCCTTTAGTTTTTATTTATTTTGCCAAACAACCATGAGTTAAAAGGATTTCTGCACTCCTTCAAGTGAGTGATCGTCAATGAACCAAAAAAATTGTTTTGTGTTCTTGAAAGTTGAATATAATTAGGATGTTAACTCGAAAAAAATATGAATTACTCCATTTTATTTTCTCTGTTCGTTCGTGTTAGTGTAGTATTCGTTTCCCTCTATCATTATCCATATACATATAATAAGACGGAGAGAGGGATTTTTCTATTATCAGAATTTGAACTCGAGATCTCTAATCCTAGGCCTAGTTAAAGTTTACTTTCATTGCTTCATATTTGAAATCTCTATTTTAAGTCCACAACAAAATAGAGATTTAGTACATGGTCATTCACATTCGCTGTCAAAAACACATACACATAATATACTTTAATCTCATGTGAAGAAATTTTGGTATGAATTCAGAATTTGAAGTTTAGTTTCAAGAGTAATGATAAAAAGGAAGATATGTAACACCTTGAGGACTTGTAGAGAAGTCTAAGAATATTCTTGCTGCTTTACACCAAGAATTAATTCATGGACAACACAAAGAAAAACATAACTAACATATATAGCACATGTAGTAGTGCCTTTGTAGATAGACATGCTTAATTTCCTCCTCTTCCCCACAAAAACTATATAAACTTGATTACCTTTTTATAGCAAGTTTTATTCCAAAAGAGGGACACAGAACTTATTCGTATCAGGTGTTTATATCAAACTAATGAATATAATAATCAGTTGTTACATAGACAATGATGGACTCATACTTGCTTTACTCCTTCCCTCCCAGTTTTTGACTTGATACGAAAAATAAGAAATTAATAAAGACATTTCAAATGTAAGCCAAATTTATTAAAAACCATCCCTTTAAAAAATGATTTAATTAGTGATGTGACCGAATCATAATTGACCACATGTAAGAAATGATTTTGCAAGATCGGAACGGTTTTCAGTTAGCAAATAATGACATAGATGAGCTTTTTTTCAAGCGAAAATGGCATAGTTGAGCCAAACTTTTAACGAATGGCATAAATGAGTTTTTTCTCAAAGTTAGATGACATATTTGAGCTTTTTCCAAAAAAATATATCATGGGATGTCCTATTTTAGTCCACCCCATTAATGTAATATCCATTTTATGTTTTTTTTTTCACGAATATTTAATATCAGACAACTCTTAGACGAAAGAATATAAGGATAGTTTTGAATCTATACGATAAAGTAAATTAGTTTACAACAAACATAGCTGCATTTTTATTTGCATGAAAAATAGTAAAAAGTGATAGAAAATATATACTACCTATACATTATGATACACTCAAAAAGTTGAATATAACTTACCTATACATGAACTATATATTGACTATATATTATGATATATTCAAAAAGCTGAATATAGCTTAATTATACATGAAGTATATACTGATTATACATAAATTATACACTGACTATTCAATCCTCCCAACTTAATATTGCTATATAGTGAATATTATGCTATACAAATGTGTGTATTAGGTGAGCTTTAATATAAGTATCATTTGTAGAGTCTTCTATCTAGATTCAACTATATATATTTTCTAAGATTATCTTCAATAAACCCACTTCAGTAGCAGTATATACATATTTTTTTCCCTTTAATTTTCATTTCAAACAACAGTCAGAACTTAGTTATACCTTTAATTTGTCAAGAACTTGGCCTAATATTTCAGAGATTTAGCTAATATTTTAGTAGCAATTTATGTTTGTCAATAAATTTTTGATAACAAAATCCAAGATAGTGTTTTGCAACAAATAACTATGCTTTTGTAAACTTGAAAAATAACTAACGAATATAAATAAATATAAGCTCTTTGAGTATTGTTGCCTTAGTATAGCTCAAGGCCTCATTTGTACCGAATGGATTATGAAAAGTTCATTCTAACCCATAAAGAAGTCGAGGCCGATATTATTGTTGCTACATTTTCGATGGATGGAAAGTGTATATATATATATATATATATATATATATATATATATATATATATATATATATATATATATATATATATATATATATATATATATATAGCACGTTACCTGCATTGCTTTTAACTGCTTTTCAATTGGTTTTTCTGCAAATTTAATAAAAGATCTTTCTTCATTTGGTCTAACAAATATTGATGAAGAAGTATGTATGATTGAATTTGCGGAGAACCAAAATAGAAGCAGTTGAAAGCAACTCAGGTAACATGTTATAGTCCTTTTGCATACTTCTCAACAAATACACATGGCATATATATATATATATATATATATATACGAACAAAGATACATACCCAAATAGATGGTACAGATAACTCGTTCCCAAAAAATTTAATTTGTGTTTGGTGCATTTTCAGGTGAATACTACTATTTTAGGCGTGGACGACGACATAGTTAAAGAGAACTAGACTTTGGTTGTGAAGTTATTTCGGTGAAACTTCTGTTGGGATGCGAGTATGTAGATTGTTCAATCATTAACATTTACAATTCTAATCACAAAAACTAGAAGAAATTTACTTTTTTTTTCTCCTAAGAATTGTACGAAACTTTACTTTCCATAGTACTATAGTAGTTATAAGCTATGTTGCTTCGACTATCCAAAATTGTTGCCATACGTGTCACGTTCTCCAAAATGTATTACTTTTGGAGTATCTGACATGCATTCATGGTCATTTTTGAAGTGTCTGAACAACATAGATTATAGGCCTACTGTGGCTAGCTTCTAGTTTAAACTTTTTTGTACTGAATATGATTTTTGCTTAGTATTATTACTAGTAAAGGTCTTACTAGTCTAAGTTCAGGTGCAAGCTTTTTTATTTGATGACTACTGGGAGGATATTGGTATAATTGAAGCTTTCTACCATGCCAATTTGGGCATTACAGAAAAGTTAGCATCAGATATTAGGTAACGTCAACTAATAGTTTTCTGTACTTAATTACGATAGTCTATTATTGTGCTATGGTCATAGCACTAATATTATTGTCTTAAATTTCCCTGAAGCTTGTATGATCATTATGTTGGAATTAATGCATTCATACCTTTATGTTGGAATTAATGCATTCACATCCAGATGAATGATGACAAAATGCTTCTGTATGCAAAGGGGAGTGTTCCAATTGGCATCGGCAAGAATTATCACACAAAAAGAGTTATTATCGACAAGAATGCTCGTATAGGGGACAATGTGAAGGTTGGCTACCTAATCAATTTCTTATTACCCCTCAACTTTTATTATGTTTGATGAAAATCTCATTCACTCAATATATGTACCTAGTGTTCTAACTTCTAGGCAACATATAGTCGTAAGTGTGTTGACTTCTCTTGTCATCACACGAATTTTTCCTTCTTATTTTCGACAATATACATGAGCTGTGAGATCGAGTCTCTAACATGAAATTTTTGTATCGTCAGATTATTAACATCAACAATATTCAAGAAGCAGCATGGGAGTCAGACGGATACTTTATTAAGAGCGAAATTGTTACTGTTATCGACGATGCAGTAATTCCCAGTGGTACCATCATCTAAGATGGTGAAACTTGGATTCCTCTAATTTTTATTTGTTTTGCCAAACAACCATGAGTTAAAAGGACTTTTGCACTCCTTCAAGTGACTTTTTGAGTTTCTTGGTGATCAAAAGTCAATGAACCAAAAAAATTGCTTTGTGTTCTTGAAAGTTGAATATAATTATGTTAACTCGAGAAAAGTATGAAGTACTACATCCTTTTATTTACTCTGTTCATGTTGTTAGTATACGTTTCCCTCTATCGTTATCCATATAATAAGACAGAGGCCATTTTCACTCAGGAATTTTTCTATTATCAGAATTTGAACTCGAGATCTCTAATCATGGGAAAGACAGGCCTAGTTGAAGTTTTACTTTCATTGCTTTATATAGAAATAGCATAAACACAAATACAATCAAACAAAGTCTCATTATATAATCAAATGAGAATTAAGTCCACAACAAAATAGAGATTCATCACTAGTGATGTACATGGTCATTCACATTTGCTGCCGGGGAAGGATAGCCCCCACGGGGCGATGCCCTGGTGCTCCGGCGGTGGCTGCTGCCCAGGTAGTCCATCCTTTGTGTCGCTGCCATTATAATTTCAACACATCAAAAAGGTATAGAAAAACACATATACATACTATACTTTAGTACTCATGTGAAGAAATTTTGGTTCGAGATCACAGACAGATTCAGAATTTGAAGTTTAGTTTCATACGAAGAGAGATCAAGAGTAATGGTAAAAAAGGAAGAGATATAACACCTTGAGTACTTGTAGAGAAGTCTAAGAATATTCTTGCCGCTTCACCATATTCACACCAAGAATTCATGGACAACACAAAGAAAATCATCACTAACAAAACACATGTTGTGCCTTTGTTGATAGACATGCTTAATCTCCTCCTCTTCCTCACAAAAACTATATAAACTTGGCCTCCAAATAAGTTCTTTTTATAGCAAGTGTCATTCCACGAGAGGGACTCAAACTTATTCACATCAGATGTTTACGTCAAACTAATGAATATAATAATCGGTTACATAGTGGACTCATACTTGCTTATGCCACATGGCGTATACTCCTTTCGTCATGAAATACATGTTACCTCCCACCAGCAACAACTACCAGATAACTCTATCCATCAAAGTCAGAACAGATTTAAATAATCACCCTACCTAGTGTAATGTCAAAGTCTTTGTCTTTGATACGAAAAATTAGAAATCATTTTTCTCATTTTTAAAAAACATTTTGAGTTATTTTTCCTCTGAATACACCCTAAAAGTCAATCTTTTCTGCTTTTTTTTCTTCGTTTCCCCTTCTTCTTCTTTGTTAAGGGAACCCACGATTGTGACTAATGGAATGTATAATATTCTATCCTAAATTGAGTCTGAAAATTTGACCAAGTTTAATTACTTTTTTTCATTTGAAAAGTCTACTTACTTATGCTACATAATGTTATTTTTAGTTTTCATTTTTTTAAAATTGAGTTATATACGTTGTCAATAAAAATATATTGTCTAATTTCCTAAAGGCAACCATACATCTTTAAAATATATGGTTTATAATTTTGAAAATTAAACAATTACCTTTTATAACAAATAATAATAAAGATGACTTGACAATATAATAACACATTCTTTATCTTGTTTTTATTGTATTTAATCACTATATTAATATGTTTTATAAAAGATATTTAGTCCTTTAGAATAGATGTCAAAAGGATGTTGAGATCTTTAAGGGCTTGTTTGGTTGGATATAAGCTATTTTGGAATTAATTATTTTGAAATTAGTTGTTTCAAGATTAATGTTATTCTATTCTTAATGTGAATTAAAAATAACATTACATCAATCTCGAGATAACTAATTTAATTTCAAGATTTTATCCCGATCAAACATGTGATATACTCTAACTAAATTAATTCTGAAATTAGTTATATTTTATCCCTCCTACCAAATGAGCTCTAATTGTGATAATGTTCAAGAAGCAGCTAGGACGACAGACGGATCTTATTAGGTGTTAGGATATAAAATTGTGATATTTGAAAAAATAAATTAAATAAAATATATTTAAAAGTTGAAATTATAATTAGACATGCATTTAACTTGGAAAAAAAAGACGACATTTTGTGTGTGGAAAAACACACATAAAATAGGAATTAGACAATCTTTTAGAGTCTATTTTGGGCATTTAGGGGCCGCCAATTAATAGGAATTTAGACAGTTTTTTTTTCCAGTTTTTCATGTGTTAGCCTATGAATATTTTCATGATACGACTTTCAGATGATTTCTTTGCGAAACCTTGAAGGAATCCACCGTAGGGAGTTGGGGGAGTTGTACAAATAGTCTCATAATTTCTATAGTCCTTTTTGGGCAATTAGGGGCCAATTTACATAAATTAGGTGATTTTCTCAGTGTTTCGTGTGTGTTGGCCCATGGATATTTTGGTGATATGCCTTATGGACAATTTTTGGAGAAACCTTTATTGAACCCTCCGTAGGGAGTTGAGAGACCAGTACGTACAGTCTCACAATTTTTAGAGTCTATTTTAGACATTTTGGGGTAAATTTATAATAATTAGGGGATCTTCTTATTGTTCGTGTGTTAGCCCGTGGATAATTTGGTAATATGACTTCCGGATGATTTATTTGCGAAACCCTTACTAAATCCTCTGTAGGGAGTTGGGGGAGCAGTCGTAAGTCTCATAACTTTTAGAGTCCATTTGGGCATTTAGGAGACAATTTATAGGAATTAGACGATTTTCTCAGTTTTTCATGTGTGTTAGCCCATGAATATTTTGGTGATATGAGTTCCGTACGATTTCTTAGCGGAACCTTTATGGACCTTTTGTACGTCTAGTCTCATAATTTTTAGAGTCCATTTTGGACATTTAGGGGCCAATTTAAAGGATTTAGTCAATTTGCTCAGTTTTTCGTGCGAGTTAGCCCATGAATATTTTAGTGATATGGCTTCCAGACTATTTCTTTGCGAAACCTTTACAAAACCTTAACTCAATTAGGGTCCTATTTTCAAATTGAAATTGCTACATGTGTTAGTTATGTGGTACCACTTTTTGCCATGATGAAATTAATCAAGTGTTTATTTTTAAAATAATATAATACACACACCATCACATATTACTTATGTGTATTTCTCAAACTTATGATTGACAATTTATGTATGTTTCTAAACTTCCAAATAATTTAAATGTGAAACTAAAAAAAAAATATGTTTATTTTTGACATTTTACTTTTTAGCTTTATGTATTTTTTATAAGAACATTTTAAATTTACATATAAAAAATACAAAAGAAAATAACACAGAAAGGATCTTTATAAGATTTTTCTTTCATTTCAAATTATAAACCCGTCTCTAAAATTACATAGAAATTTTAAGTACATATAAGAAGTGCACACTTATATCATCCAATACAAGGGAAGTGAGTTCGAAAGAATTCATTAATGTTGCTCAAACTTTATATTTTATACATAATTAATTTCTTAAGAATTCAATAAGTTCATATTCTTAAAATAAAATCAAAAATTCATAAATTCAAAATTCTAACTAAAGACTCTGATTCAATACCGCACCTTTAGCAAAGTTGCCCCGGTTTTCCCTTATTCCGTTATCAAGGGCTGCGGTGGCGGCGTACCAACGGCTCTGTAAATCAACAAGAAAATTAATCTACTATTAGAAATCTTCTATTATATTAAAACAATAAGTATGAAAAAATAATTATAATAACAAATTTCGTACTGCCGATGACCAGGATTTGGTATAGGTGAAGGATATAAATTAACCGGGATTTGTCTGTTACTGCGACCTTTGATTAAATCCATATTTGCTTCGAAATTGACAGAAGATGACAAGTTTAAGATCTTCGATTCGCTTCGAATACACAATGATAAAATAAGAAATATTACTAGAAAATTGAGTGTAGTAATAGCAATTTTCTTCATTTTAAATGGAATGTTTTTGAGATATATGGATTGTAGACTTGTAGTTGAAAGGGAGAAGACTTATATTTGGGATTTGTTAATATTTTACTTTATAATATCCTTTTTTTTTTTAATAACGCGTTGTTGCACTTGTGGGCTGTGGCAAACTCATAAGTTTTGAGTCAAACCACTAGTGTGAGTGGAGAATAAAAAATTAGACAAACAATTGTGCACTACTATCATATTCTTTTCTACTGAAAAAATTAGGTAATTAAACAAACATATGATTAAGTAACAATCAAAAGAAATATTATATTTAAATTATCAATCATCAAAATAAGGTGTAAGGGACTGTAGTTTGAAACAAGAAGAAAAGTATGACCTCTAGTTGTTGTTACTTTCTCACTTTTCATATTGTCTTTACTTTTCAAGTTCAATCGATCTATTATGTCTACTGGCTATCTATTGTTTCAGTACTCATACTGCATTCTATATCTGTTTCCTTGATGCAGATCCTAGCGCCAGCAGTTTTCAGAGATTGAGGGTGAGCTGATGGCGTCCTAGTTCAACCTATCTCTTTTTGTATATAATATTTGGCTAGTCTTTTGTTTTCGAGACAAGTCTATACTTTTGGTCCACTTTTGAGACTTGTACTAGTATAGTAACTTTGTACTGATGTCCACTAGGTCGTGAGTTTGGATCTTGTACTTCTGACTTTCGTATATATTATTGTTCTTCTCTTTTTCGTTGTGTATCTAGTGTTAGTGTTTAAAAATTTCTTGTTGATTATTGTTTCTACCAAATATGCATGTTACTTGTCATTCTGGGATATATATCAACTTACCTACTATTGAGTTATGGTATGTGATATCATGACTCGAGTTTTCGGATCGTGACATATCTATATATATATATATATCCCGCAGCAAAAATGCACATTCACTACGTATCGTGATATATTTTTTAAAAATATTTCATTTATGAATTAACTCAAATATATATTGTTTAAATTATTTCAATTTAATAAAATAGATATAATATAATAAATTTAAATATGTTTTTATGGTCAATTTCACTAATATAAAAATAACACAAAAAAAAAGATCTTTATAAAAATTCCCCCCTATTCAAATTACAAAGGGTTATGTTCACCCGTCTCCAAAATTACATAAAAAGTACCAAGTACATATAAAAATGTATACTTATATCAATTATCATTAATATAGGAAATTGAGTTCCATAGAAATCATAAAATTTTTGTTCAACTTTATATTTTATATATAAATAATTTCTTAAGAATTCAATAAGCTCACATCCTTAAAATACGAGAATTCATAAATTTAAAATTCTAATTAAAGACTCTGATTCAATAACGCACCTTCAAAAATGTTTCCCGGTTTTTATTCTTCTAGCTTTTTCCTTATTCTATCATGGGCGGAGGCGTCGGACTAATCCTGTATATGCCATCAAGAAAATTAATTGACTATTAGAAAGCTTCTTTCATTAAAACAATATAAGTACGAAAAAATAATTATAGTAACAAAATACGTACTGTCGATAACCAGGATTTGGTATAGGTGAAGGATATAGTTTATTCGGGATTTCTCTATTACTGCGAGTGCGACCTTCAAAATTGACAGTTGAGGACAAGTACAAGTTTAAGTTTAAGTTCCTCGATTCACTTGGCAGACATAATGATAAAATAAGAAATATTACTAGGAAATTGGATGAAGTAGTAGCAATTTTCTTCATTTTAAAATTGAGTGTTTTTGAGATATATGGATTGTAGACTTGTAGTTGAAAGGAAGAAGACTCACACTTGGGAATTATTATTAATATATAAAGTATTATTCTAAAATATCTATATTTCAATAACTCGTTGTTGTACTTGTGGCAAACTTATAAGTTTTAGTCAAACCTCTATGTGTGAATGGAGAAAAAAAAGAAGGCAAAATGCACCTATCATTTCAGATTCGCGTTGCGTAGGGTCTTATTTAAGGAAATACTTCCTATCAAGGATTTTATCATATTCAGGACTTGAACTCGAAATCTTTGGTTAAGAAAAGAACAACCTCATTCGCTACATCACATTCTTTGATGGTCACCTATTATATTATTATTAAAAGTTGATTGATTTGCTCAATCATTATTATATCATACACGCGTATTGAGATTTGAACCTAACGTCTTATTCATATGAAGGAATTAACATGTTAGGCCATAATTCAACAGACTCAAATTCATCATATTATCATTATGATGCGTTGGACTTGAAATTGATGGTGTACCCTGTTGGTGCGATGAGAACTTATAATATTGTGTTCAGTTATATTGTGACTATTTTATGTGTTATGTAAGTTTTCTATTTGATGTATTCTTATATAACGGATATTAATGAAGAAAAAGTGTTGGTCTGCTTTGTTAAATATTTCTTATGTATACATAATTTAGGAAATACAGATCTTGTAAAGTTGAATATGTTACCTTCATGTATATATATTTTTTTAAATTGCTATAATATTAAAGAAAAAAAAAGGACAGAATTATATTCATTAATTATTATCATTAAAAATCATTTAGAAACAGTACGGTCCGAAAAAGAAAAAAAAAGGAACAAAACTACAAAATCATCAAATTCAGGATCAGCCTTCTTCCTTATTTCATGATCATGGGAGGTGGACTTCTAAATCTGCATTAAACACAAAAATAATAATTTAATGTTAGAAATTTTAATTAAAAAAATACTTTCTTCATTTTAATTTATTTAGTACTTTTCACTTCTTGATCGTTAAATTTAACTAATATTTGAAACTAGTTAAATGAATAAGATCAACGTAACATTTTAAAACTAAAATTTAGACATTCAAAAAAACGTCTATACGTACTGATAGCTGTGACCATTTGCCATTGGAGAAGGATTGGGTTTGAGCGTCTGCCTGATGCTGCGACCTCGCACCTGACTCGTCTCTACGAAATCGGACAAGTTTAATATCCTCGATTCGCTTTGCGTACACGATGATAAAATAAGAAATATTACAAGAAAATTAAATATACTAGTAAAAAATTTCTTCATTTTTTTTTTCCTTAGACCTTGTATGCCACACACAATTAATGTTTGTGTTAAATTGAGAAATCTGGTGTATTTGTGATTTGATATTTTGGAGTTGTAATTTATATGCATACCTCTTAAAGTACCCATTTGGCTATTTTCATTACGCGTTGTTGGACTTTACCAAATTCATATTATAATTTTTAGTCAAAACACTTATGTTTTGAATGAAAAATGTGTGGTCAAATAAGACAACGATAGTCGATATTCATAAATTATATATTATCGGCGCAAAGACAATAATATTATTTTAATTAAGGGACTGTTTGTTTGAACCATGAAGAAAATTATGACCACTACAAGACAAGATGTGAATGGGTTGCTTTGATATGTAATTTTTAAGAAATTTATATCATATATATATATATATATATATATATATAGAGTATTTACTACTTTTGTTCTAGTTTAGAATTTATATTAATTGTAAAATATTTATTTTTCTTTTATTTTAATATCTGTAAGGAAAATAACATATACTTTCCTTTTAATTGCTTATAAATAGTGATACGATTTTCTATTTGAATCTATATTCAAAATTCAATATAATACAAAGAATTATCATTTATTTTCACTTTAATCTCTTTCTAGGATAATTTCTTCGATTCCATACTGATTAATTAAAAATAAAGCAATTCCAACAAAAGAAACCAAGACAATAAAGGTAAAAATACACAGTAAAATTACACAATAGTCTATAGCTATTGCGCGCCACCTGGCCTAATCATAGTAAAATATTCAATTGTTTCTTCACGAGCTCTCCTATTTACTTATCAACGGTGGTGGAGTATAGTCACTGCGTGAACAGTAAAAATGTAAATATGTTAGATAAATCTATGATAAAACAGCAACGAAAAAACTAATTTAAAAAACGATGAATAAGTGTCTCTTAATTAATAATTAGATACATACACATGATCACGAGTATTTGCTGTTGGCGAAGGGTTGATTATAATCGGAGTTTCTCGATTACTGCGACCTCGTATAACACCTTTGCATTTAATTGAAGACAAGTTCTCCATGTCCAAGAACATCCTGGCTTCACTTTGTAAACACCATGATATAATAAGAAAATTTATAAGAACAAAATAGAAAGTAGAAGGACTAGAAACCTTGTTCATTTCTTGATATTATAAATAAATTGTGTTTTAATGTATGTAAGTAGCTAGATGTGTTTGTCATAATATATAAATGCTAATTATGGTCACATGACTCACATCACATAACTATTACCAATTAATGTCATTGGTTGAAAAAAATGTTTATTTTTATACTATATCTGAAAAGATTGTATTGACATAATACATAAATATGCTCTTTAACTTGGTTTCAGCTCATATTTATGTCCTCCAAATTTTGATGCGCACAAGTAGACACAAACTTATATAGAGTTGTACAAATAAACGCATGTATCCTATGTGACATCCTACGTGGTGTTCTATATGTATTATGTCACATAGGACTCGTGTGTTTGCTTGTTCTATTTTATACAAGTTAAAGTGTCTACTTGTGCACACCTAAAATTGGTGGGCATAAATGTGAAATGAAGTCGAGTCAATTATGTATATTATGTCCTTTTTTTTCTATTAGAATTGTAAATACACAAGAGATCTAATTTTCTCGAGATGATTTGGTATTTTTGTATTCTTTTATAAGTTTGTTTTTAGTTTTATGCACTTTTTATAAAATATTCTTCATTTTTTCACATATTTTTTTAAAAAAAAATATCATTTTTTTCCTATTTAATTTGTAAATAATCATAATAGATCATTTCCACAATTTTCTTTATAGTCATTTTGTTAATTTTTAAAAAAAAAAAAATTGGACCCTACTAACTTTAGTGTAGCCTAGACTTTTTGAATTTTGAAGTCCCTACTACATATGCAAAGTTTGATTTTTGTTTGTTTGAGGAAAATAAAAGCTACGCGGTTTTGATTATTTCTTTTACATATACGTTGACATATTCCATTGTCAGAGTGAACTAATAATATCGTTAATCAATTTCATAATTAATAAAAAGTCATATATATATATATATAAATAAATAAAGAGAACCTTAGACCCGCCTACGTGGCGCCATCAGAATTCAGGATTCCCTTTTAATTTATTTATTTCCAAAATTAGCCTTCCCTTTTCATGAAAAGTTGTAACTTTTATGAAAAGTTGCGATTTTTTTGAAGAATTGCGACTCTTATGAAGAGTTGCGACTTTTATAAAAAATTGTGATTTTTATGAAAGGTTGTGACCTTTCTGATAAGGCACAATAAATATTTGTTCACACTACCATTTGTTGTTTATAAATAGAGAGATTTCTTCTCATTTCAAAACAACGAAAATTCCGAACTACTTCTTCTTCTACATCTTTTGCACAATTAAATATTTGTGTACTTTGCTCTTGTTGAGTGACTCACTTCACCATTGTTTTTTGTATTAATACACTGGTGAATAAAATTGTCCTATCCTGAGAGGATCTATTCCTTTAAACCTCGGATACTAGAGGGGAATAATTTTCTTAAGGGTACACTATGCATTTAGTAGGCTCGATTTTTTCCTTTCTGTTTCATTCTATTGTTACAGATCCTGATATTTTTATTTTAAAGTCATTAATTTATGCTTAGTTTATTAATTATTATTTTTAAGTATATCTTTTAAACTTTGTTGTTTATGTTTCTGCAAAATTATTGTTATAAGTATTTGTTAGTACAGATTAAATAACACACGTTAATTAAGTATTTATGCAAGTTTTCTCTACTAAAATTGTTGAAAGTAGAGTAAAAGAACTCCTTAAAGATCTGTACTACCATATCTTGAAAATAAAATTCAAATTTGTTTATGTCATTGTAAACACATAAAGATCTTAAAATCTTTATCGCACCTTGATGTGCGAAGTGAACCAGGAAAATAAGACAAAAATTAATAAACTTTTGACATAAGTTCAAGGATGTGCCAGATGACCTCTAGAGGATTTTGACTAGACTGCAACCTCTTTTAATCTCAAAGAAATAGATATCTACACAATAAATTAATTGTTCATATTCAATATGAAGTATGGACAGATTTCTCAAGTTTACTGCAAGTTGTAAATATTTTTTTTGAAGTAATAGATGTGTTTTCGACACTGTGATCGAAATAGAAAATGTAGTTTCAAATTGAACTTCATCACTCTAGAATGTTGATTTTAAAAAAACACTCAAACAAACTGAATAGTTTTGTGTAATATTTTTCTCTTTCAAATATATATAATAAGTTGAATTGTTGTCCGTTATGATACATTTTCCCTTTAATTTTCATTTTAATAATTACTTATGATACATTTTAATGAGAACTTTAAAATGATATATGTAAAGCAAACGGTAGTGCTGAACTTTTACACGTTAGAATTAGAATATTTGTTCATTTTTTTCAGCCTTTTACAATTTAATTATCTCTTCACCAACGATTATTTATTTATTAGAATAATTAATATTATCGGTTGATACATTTGATTCTTCAAAAATATCAAATAATAACACCTGGAAGCAAAATGATAAATTATAAAATTAAATTAAAGATAATTGATTGAAGGATAAATGATAAGATGTTATATTTATTATTTTTCTTTGTAGTGTTTTAGTTTAAATGACTAATAAGTTTTAAGTATTATTTTCTAAATTCCATAACACTAAATTTCTATGAAATTTGCAAGAAAATATATAAAAGTCTCTTTTAGTGGTAACATTAGTGGCCGCTAATACCTATAAAAATCGCCATAAAAAAATGTTTTAGTGGCAACATTAGTCGCCGCTAATACCTATAAAAGTCGCCACTAAAAGAGTGGTTTAGTGGCAACATTTGTCGCTGCTAATACATATAAAAGTCGCCACTAAAAGAGTCTTTTAGTGGCAACATTAGTCGCCGCTAATACATATAAGAGTTGCCACTAAAAGACTCTTTTAGTGGCAACATTTGCCGCCGCTAATACCTATAATTGTCGCCACTAAAATCTCTTTTAGTGGCAACATTAGTTGCCGCTAATACTTATAATAGTCGCCACTAAAAGATTCTTTTAGTGGCAACATTTGTCGCCGCTAACGCCTATAATAGTCGCCACCAAAAATCTCTTTTAGTGGCAACATTAATCGCTGCTAATACCAATAATAGTCGCCACCAAAAGACACTTTTAGTGGCAACTCTTGTCCCCGCTAATAACTATAATTGTTGCCACGAAAAGTTTCTTTTAGTGTCAATATTAGTCGCCACTAAAAGATTCATTTAGTGGCAACATTTGTCGCCGCTAATACATATAATAGTAGCCACCAAAAGTCTCTTTTAATGGCAACAGTAGTTGCCGCTAATACCTATAATAGTCGCCACTAAAAGACTCTTTTAGTGGCAACATTAGTCGCCGCTAATACTTATAATTGTCGCCACCAAAAGACTCTTTTAGTGGCAACTTTTGTCGCCGCTAATAACTATAATAGTTGCCACGGAAAGTTCCTTTTAGTGGCAATATTAGTCGCCAGTAAAAGTCTCTTTTAGTGGCAACATTTGTTGCCGCTAATATCTATAATAGTCACCACCAAAAGTATCTTGTAGTGGCAACATTAGTCGCCGCTAATACCTATAGAAGTCACCACTAAAAGAATGTTGCCATTAATATCTATAATAGTCGCCACTAAAAGAATATTTTGAGTTGCATGTATTCAGGATCATCGACAGGAGCTTCGTTGATACCACATAGAGTTCGAGTTAGCTATGGTGAGCCTCCTTGCTTTCGGAGGATTCCATTTACTTTCAGTTGTTAGGAGGTCGTGGGTCTTGTGTCCCGACTTCCATCTTTATCATTTTGAGGCTTCATAGATAGACAGTAGAGTTTCAGAAGTCTGTTCATTTATTTTATTAAATGTTTTAAAGAATTAAGTTGCCTATTTTATGGCGAGTTGAATATATTATATTATTCAGAGTTTTCTTTTGAGTTAAAGCTTTATATTTGAGTTTAATGAATTTTATTCTTTTTTTAAACTTTTGTATGCTTAAGTTAGTCTTCCGCTTGTAGTCAGCCAGGATGAGGGTTCGCTTGGGGACCAACAATGGTTCTCGAGTGCCGGCCACGTCCAGGGTGTAGGCTCGGGTCGTGACACATACATTCCCTAATCATGATGAAATTGCAAGTGGTTGAGTATATACTCACTCTGTCTTATATTAATTGATCAAGTATTCACGAGTTCGCTTGAGGACCAGTAATGGTTCTTGAGTGCCGATCACGTCGAGGGTGTAGGCTTGGGTCGTGACAGTCAAATCATTTAATTTCTGTTGAAATGTTCTTAAAACCTATAAAAAAATTACTTTTTTTCTTATAACAGTCGATTATTGGAAAGGTTATTCAAAAGTTTAGAAATATTATTTTTGCCCGCACAAAGCACGGGTAAATTACCTAGTTTGTTAATAAAAAGATTTGTTTGAGAAGCACAAAAAGTTTTAGGGGTTTTGCCTTCCATCAAGGTTTGTCTTAACAATGTGACAAAGTTTATTGATAAGTGAAGAAATCTCAATCACACCACTCGTTAGTGGTTGAGTCACCTTGTTTAAGCGATGATATCAAAGGGGCGTGACGCCCCTTCACTGAAAATTACATTATGTATAGTAGGATTTAAAAAAGAAATATGTATATATAATATATATAATAATAGACAGAATTTATAGATAAACATTTTAACGTGACCTCAATTTTCATTTTGACCATCTAAGCACCTTAACTTGATGTGTTTGGCTTTTTCGTGTGTTTTATAATTAATATTTTGACTCAATAAAAATCATGGAGTTCTACCCTAAATTTTGGAGTTGTCTAAATATCGAGTAGCATAACTGTACAAGATAATTCAATAATTAATATTCCCGCATCCCATTTTATGTGAAGGTGTCACTATTCAAAAAGTCGAACATTTTTTTTATAGTTATAATTTTTTTCATTTACTTAAAAAATAAATCATTAACTAAGATATGTATTACTTTTCATATATTTTATTTTAGAAATTTTAAAAATTTATATTTAAAATTTGCTTTTGTCATCCATGAATAATCAACTATTTCCGCTATACCAACTGCCCTTTCAAACCACAAATTGTGCCAACTAACAAAGTACTACTAACTAACAACAAAAAGAGAAAATTTTGGAAGAAAAAAAGTTTCTGACAAAAAAAAAAATTAAAATCACAAATTAATGAAAGAAAAAGAAGAAAAAGGAAATTTTGTAAAGAAATTTGAAGATTTGTAATGTCAATGCACTAAAAATCAAAATCTCCTCATTAGGTGCGTTTTTTTTTTTTTTTTAATTTATTAGAAATGTGTATTCCTGTTTTAAGTTTTTTTTTTTTTTTTTGTTTATTGTTGTTAATGGAATTTTTTTGCAGAGAAAGAGCCATTAGTGGATGATCATTCAAATTTTTAAGGGGCAAAGTCCCATCTTGAAGTGAGTTTCTTTCTTTCTTTCTCTCAATAGACTAAAATGGTGTTTTGATTGAACCATAAGATCCGTATTGTGATTTCAGAATCATTGCAAAAAGAATCGTCACATTTCGAGTTCGTATGAGAGAAATGTGATCTTTTTAGTGTGTATTGTCATATAACAGAAGCCGCAAGTTTAGGTAGAAAGAACAACTAGTGTCAGAGATGTTGAACTTTACATGAAGGGAATGAGTGCCTTGATTGAATGGAATTCGGAATCCAAGTAGATTAGATTAAAGCAAGTATGAGTTCAAATGAATGCCTTAATGGAATAGAATCCGAGATTTAAGTAGATTAAGTTAAGGCAAGTATGAGTACAACCTTTTTCTCGTTGAGTTAGGATCAATAGCCGTTCGACCTGAGGAAAGTGTGGTCAGATTCAGAATCCCTAATGTCTTGCCTTCTAATGCACCAACTTATGGCATCACTACCTAGTGGGATGGTTGAGATCTTTCTAACCCTTTACCAGATGTCTCGGATTTGAACCCTTATGAATGGAGAACCCTCTTGGTGGGGAGAACTTCATGTTAATCGAGCATATATGGTGCCACTAATCTACGGATTAGTAGTCCAGTGGGTTTCAAACACGGGATGCCTAAAGTAGTATGTAGGAAATATGGCATCAGATGCGGATTCAGGATTTGAAGTTTAGGAGTTCCGAAGTTGTTATATGTACATATTCAGTGTATTTCTCGACAAATATACAAGATTTAGACCAAAATTACTAGGTTCTGTCGAACCCACAATACTTCCCATGCTAGCTTTGTCTAACATGTCCTTAATGATTATGCAAGCAGAAAGAAATGCACTTAAGATGATGAGAAGCAAATGCACCGTTGATGGTTAGAATTGAATGTATGAAGAATCAATGCCTATTTTCTTTATCAGTTAATTTACTTTATCGTTCATGATCAAAAACTCTTTTCACGATCAAAAACTTTATCGTTCTGTATATCTATGATTGTCTCCGAGTGAACGAAAATATCTTTAATAGAATATGATTTGTCCTTCTTCATCACATCTAATGAAGTGACCTTTGCTGGTTCAGATGGGATCATCAGAACAAAGAGCAGTACTTCAACTTGAGGATGAGAACCTTGTCAGATTAGAGCATTTTGATAGAAAGGCATCTTCTTTGGGCACCGCTCCTCAAAGATCTTCTTATGATCTCGAGGCAGATGATGACAGTCATAAAAGTATATTGTATAGCATACGAAGGAACATTAAGATTTTTTTTTTCTCCAACAAGTTAAACATACTTGTACCTTGTGGCCCTTTAGCAATACTTGTCGATGAGTTAACTGATCAACATGTGAGTTGTTAAACTATTTTCGGACAAAAAAAAATTCTGCTCTTTATAGAGCTTGCTGACATTGTTTTCTTGTTAAATATTTCAGGGATGGACATTCATACTTAGCTTGTTAGGCATCATTCCCCTTGCAGAGCGTTTAGGTTGGGCCACAGAGTAATTCTCTACAACCAATGTCTACAACACGTTGCATGAGTAAATCATAACAATCAAAGAGGAATTGAACGTATAATCGCAAAGACATGCCAGCATTTCTTGACATGTTCACGCATCATGCATAGTTCTTAACCGTGAAATGGAAGTTCTTTTGAGCTAGATGAGATCACACTTATTTATCTCTGTTATGGAAAGACAATAGCTTCCTGATCTTTTTCTCTGTTTAAAAAATGTTAACATTACACATCGTGTTTGGAGCATAAGCTGAAGATTACTTACTTGGTCTATTTATACTGTTGTACATTTTCCAAAAATGTAACTAATACGTTTTCGGTTTCATTCTTTGTATAGGCAGCTGGCTTTTTTTACTGGACCTACAGGTAGTTTTGTCTTTAACTGTGGCATCCCTCATCTCCATATCATTAATTTTACTCGAGTATACGATATATAGAGGCATTAACTTTTTGTATGTTCTTTTCTTTTGGTCTTTAAATTTTCATTTGGGATGCCAATTTATATGTGCGATAAAATATGCAGACTAGTAAGAAGGAATAGGCACTAGTTCATTTCTCGTCTGCACCCTAATGGTAGAAGACATGAATAAATGTTTATGTCGTCTCACACTATATAGTATTTTCGTCACATATTTTTCAAAGCGAGATAGAGAACTCTATCAACCTGTTTCCCTTTCCCTGTAATTGCACTCTATTTAGCCAATATCATCTTGATTAATCTGCAGTTACAAACTTTTACAGTCGGAGGACTTCTAAATGCCACTTTTGGAAACGCGACAGAGTTGATAATATCAATGTATGCTCTGAAAAGCGGAATGATTCGTGTAGTGCAGCAGTCACTATTGGGCTCAATTCTGTCCAATACTTTACTAGTGCTTGGATGTGCATTTTTTGGCGGTGGAGTTGTTCATTCTAATAAGGAGCAACTTTTCGACAAGGTATATTTTTATCACTCTCCATATATGTGTTTTATGTACACCAATATCAGTAATAACTTTGTTCAAGCTATATGTCGAGGGATAACACTTGGATAATTGGATTTTTATTTTTAAATTTTCTTTGTTAGGGAACTGCAGGGATGAATTCAGGGTTGCTTTTAATGGCAGTTATGTGCTTGTTGTTCCCCGCTGTCCTCCACGTTACACACACTGAAGTGCATTTTGGGAAGTCAGAGTTGGCACTTTCCAGATTTAGCAGCTGCATTATGCTTATAGCATATGGTGCATATCTATTTTTTCAGCTGACCAACCAAAAGAATCTTTACATGCCGATGGCCGAGGTTGTGGTTCTTCATTTTCCAGCACAGCCTTGTATAAATGGTGTTACCCTATACACATAACTGTATGTTTATACAAAGTTCAACTTGGAATATCGAAGTGAAAGTTTAAAATGAAAAACTGGAAAAATAATGATAGTTGCAGCCAAGATTTCTGAAGGTTGGAATATGCATTAGCCTTATTCTTCCTAAGGTCGCATCTTGTCTCATAGTCGAAATGCTCCAACTTGTGGACTATAGTGTATCTAGTCTTCTGTTTTTAAGCTTCCAAAAGTTTGTAAGATATTTGATTTTTATTCTTGTTCATTCCACCTTGAAAACTTGCTAAGGCAAAACAATGTTGTCTTGAGAACATCTAATGGGATTAGAGAAAACAAAGAATCCCATCTCTGTTACTTTCCTCCTTTATTATCTCTTAAAGGCTACAATGAGCTGTACGTTTACGTCCAATCTTCCTTCATGAATTTGTTCACCTCTGAGTTTAGTACAATTTCAGGAAGAGGATCATATTGATGGAAGTGCAGATGATGAAGAAACTCCGGAGATATCGAAATGGTGGTCAATCCTATGGCTTTCTGTTATGACACTATGGATAGCAGTCCTATCAGAGTACCTAGTTAATACCATAGAAGTAAGTGCATCCTACTAACCTTTTCTCTTTTTTCGGTTTTGCAACTCAGTGTTCTTTCTGCAGAACCATCTAGCTTTTCGAAATATCGAGAATCTTCTTTTTCTCCTTGTTCTTTCAAAATTTACTGTTATGAGATTTATATGATTGAACTTATCCAGGTTTTACTTTTTCTTGACTCAACAAAAAAGGTCCTTTTACATAGAATATGTCAAAAAGGAAAAAACGAAAACTATGTACAACTATGTTGCTCGGACTCTCCAAAAATGTTGCCTCACCTGTGTCGGATTCTCCAAATATGCACTACTTTTGGAGGATCCAACACCCACCCGTCGGCATTTTTGAAGAGTCCAGAAACATAGGTGTACAGAGATTCTACTCTACTTTTAGTCCTCTCTGTGTTAAACAACAGGAAAGTATTTGAACACACTAAGAAATGTGTCTAAGTATTTTTTTATTTGTGTTCTTTGAGCCCCTCTAACAATAAACATATATGACAATGTTTTCAGGGGGCATCTGTTGAGATGAATATTCCTGTAGCATTTATAAGTGTGATAGTGCTTCCCATTGTTGGAAACGCTGCGGAGCATGCTGGAGCTGTCATGTTTGCCTGCAAAGACAAGCTTGTACATTCTTCACCTTTCTTCCTTACAAAAGCTAACGATTTACAATCACCATCCCTCATTTATGTAGTGTCTGTGCAGGATATATCTTTGGGAGTGGCAATAGGTTCATCAACACAGATTGCCATGTTTGGGGTAGGTAATTAACATATCAGAGTTTCTGTATCATGAATTACGCCAATAAGGAACTTTAGTCATTACTTTTGTTCTATTTAATCAAGATATGAACGTATCACCCTAGCTGCTTCGTAGTTACATAAGACACTTCACTTGTTCATTTCTTATTTCAAGAAGGCACAATACATAAACCGGCACTCAAACTTGGCCTCCATTGACAAGTAAAGCAATGTAATTTTCAGAATGCACATCTAGACACCTCAACTTGTCTCCACTGTGTCAGTTGAACACTCCAACTTACAAAAATGATTATCTAGACACCTCCAAAATTTATGTGCCATGTCAGCGTAGGGTGTCCATGAAACACAGCGGGGTCTAGTTGAGGTGTTCAGTTTTCATTTGATACCAAGTTGAGGTGTCTCGATGTGCGCTCTCAAAGTTGGAGTATTGCAGCTGAGGCCAAGTCAGTTTATGTATTATGCCTTTCAAGATATACAAAAAGTATCTTGTCGTTTCCATGTTTATCTCCTTCAATAGCCTGTCAAGTGCAAGTAAATGAAGAAAAGAATATATTACCTGTGTTCTAATTTTGACTGCTATCTTTTTTCTGCTTGGTAGCTTACACCCGTTTTCGACTGTTCTCTTGCTACAGATCCCATTCTGTGTTGTAGTAGGATGGATAATAGGCTCACCGATGAATTTGGACTTCCAAATGTTTGAAACAGCTACACTGTTTATGACTGTCCTTGTAGTAGCTTTCATGCTGCAGGTATCCCATAATTTAAACTCTTAAAATAATGGTAAATAAGAGTTCTTTCCAGATTTGAAGATTTGCTCTCCTTTTCACCTCTTCATCCTTTTCATTTCCTTCTGTTCTGCTTCATTATGGGTGTACATGAATGCAATGGTCGGAATGTACATTTTTTATGCTGCATCCTTGCAATTAAATGATTTTTTTTTTCTACAGGACGGGACGTCTAATTACTTTAAAGGGCTGATGCTCCTTTTCTGCTATCTGATAGTTGCAGCAAGCTTCTTTGTACATATAGATCCGGAGTCTATACGTGAGTTTCCTCCCTCTCTTCGTGCAATTCTTATATGGTAGCTTGTGATATTTGTTGTATTTATACTTACCAGCATTGGTAATTGCTGTTACTACTTACTAGCATTAAATAATCTAATATACTTTGCTTTATTGTTATCAGATTAATTGAGCATCTCTTCTGTTGTTCGATTAAATAAATACTTGACCATGTGAAATCTTGTTAGGACATATTTTCGGTGATGTGTGCTTTCCGTTTTTGACTTACGATGAGAAAAACCTTAAAGGTATCCATGTACACTATAGACCTTTTCCACGACCTTTATATTACTAATATGAGACACTGTATATCTCTAACACCCTCCCCTTGCGTATAACTTGATTCCAAGATTTAGACTGAAGATAGAACGGATCCAACAGGCTGAGAAGTAGGCTTGAAGATGTTAATGACTCAATGACTGATTCGGGATACGAAAGTTCAATTCTCTGCCTGGTAGATTATTGATAGGACAGTCGGAGAGTAAGTATGCAGTTAATTCAGTTACTAGAAAATCCAAGTTCAAAAATCTAGCATTTGGCTTAGGAGAGCTTAGAGATTCTAAACTATATATGTAACGCAATCTGTGCTTGTTTCTATGCTGCTCGAACTCTCCAACTATGTTGCTGCACAAGGGTTAGTTCCTTCAAAAATGCACTACTTTTGGAGGATCGACATGCAACTGTTGGCATCATTGAAGAGTCCGAGCAACATAGTTGGTTCTACCTCAAGTTGAACACTAACCAGGGATCATAGTAGAATTGGAAAGACAATACGTGTAATTGAGAGTTGATGCTTAAAGGAACTAATTTGATTCCCTCATAATGGAACCACTCAAGGATTCTATGAATCTTTTTTTTTTTTATGACAAGGGAAACCCGCAACTGCTACCATTTGGATGCACACAGGGTAAAACCCCCGCTCCTATGCAATAGCTCGCAAACCACATAGGAAAGGTAACCCATACACTAGGCAAGCCCGGCGCAACGAGCTCGACCCAGAAGGCAAACCCCTTGCTTTCGCTGGCAAGGGGTTTCGAACTTGAGACCTCCAACATGGAAGTCCCAAGCCCAAACCACTGGGCCACCCCGAAGGGTAAGCGTGTGATCATCTCATCTAAAGCTTAAGTTGTTAGAGAGAACACATATTTAATTACTTAGTTATGTTTCCACGCATTTGAAATTCCAAACATTGATTGAAGACAAATTGACTAAGAGTACTGAATGCAAACATTAAGATATGCGGTTCTTTAGGCAATTTATAGGCATGAAATTTAGCTTGATAATATTTTTTTATTTTTTTTTTATGACAAGGGAAACCCGCAACTGCTACCATTTGGATGCACACAGGGTAAAACCCCCGCTCCTATGCAATAGCTCGCAAACCACATAGGAAAGGTAACCCATACACTAGGCAAGCCCGGCGCAACGAGCTCGACCCAGAAGGCAAACCCCTTGCTTTCGCTGGCAAGGGGTTTCGAACTTGAGACCTCCAACATGGAAGTCCCAAGCCCAAACCACTGGGCCACCCCAAAGGGTAAGATTCTATGAATCTTATATCTGATGCTTCTATAGTTTCTCCTATTTTTTCTTTTTGTGAATTCCTGTACATAGACCTGAATTCTATGTTGCTCAGATTCTCCAAAAATGTTGCCGCACCCATGTTGAATCCTCCAAATATACACTATTTTTTTATGATCCGACATGCACTCATCAGCATTTTGAAGAGTCAGGGCAACATAGCCAGAATTAAGTTTACATAATACTCATCGGACTACCTTGACAAAAGCAGTTGTTGAAACTTGAAAGACATAAGGAATGCAAAATCTGAAGGGATTTTCATTCATTAGAACTTGCACAGTTACAAACTTATAATCCAGTTAGAAATTATTCCTTCCTTGAGAAATTGATCTAAAGAAACAAGAAAATAGAAAATAAACGGAATGCGAAAGGAAAAAAAAAACATAAGGTTATGAGTTCAAGTAAATCTTCAATAAAAACTTAATGTCGCCTCGTCCCTCAATATAATTCATTTTCTCTCAGGTCATCTCCTGAAAAGCAGAGAAATGAACAGAATATTAGTAGATGAAAAATGGTGTTGGAAAGTAAAACGTCGACTATGCAGTACCAGAATCACATGGAAGATGGCTCACCAAAATCCCTAGGCATCTTGCATTTATAACATTCTGCTCTACTGGCATAGTTGTGCGTACCACATCCTAATCTGGCAGATACAAGAAGGAACTTATGTTAGCCAGTAGTAATTATAGAGGACTTTTAATGCTTCTTTTTTTCGATCTCTTTATACAATGTTGGAATGGGATGAGCTCAGGAGCCACAGACGGAGTTATGATTTTGAGTTTATGAGTTCTGAATTCTAGAAAAAGATAGATTTTTGGGTTCTAGATAAATTATTTATACATATTAAGTGAATCTTTAGACACAAATACATGGTTTGGACCAAAGCTATTAGTTTTTGCCATATCCGTAGACAGGCTTGTAGCTCCGCCCCCTGAATGGAGTGACATGAACAATGAGGATTCATGTTGCCGACCAAAATTGTTTTACTCATAGATTGTTGTTATAGAGTTGATGTGAACTAACCTGCTGCAAATCCAATCACCACTCTTCCAACCAGGACAAGCACTTGCATCATATCCATAACCTGTTGATGCTATCATTCCCGCCCCGTTACCATAATAATCACTTTTTAAGGCACCACATCTATAACAGCTTGTTCTGCTTGCGTAGTTGTGAGAACCGCAGTTTATGGCACTGCAATACCAGTCTCCAGCTAGGACTTCTGTTTTGTTTAGTCCATACATGTAAACATCGGTCGTTGTTGCATATTTGGAACAGCTACATCGTTGGCATGCATCCCGTTTCTTGAAATTTAGGTGTTGGCATGCAGCACACATCCAATCTCCTTCCATGCTCATTTTCTGTCCGTAAATCTGGAAATGAACATGAAAAGATTATGAGAGAAAATTTTAATATGGGAACCCAAATAGTCCATTGTAAGAGGCATGTAATAGGCCATTGTAAAAGGCATGCAATAGGCCATTGTAAGAGGCATGTGCAGCAACCATTAAATCCTATCGGACACACATCTTTGAGGCTTTGTCCTTACATGGTTATAGCTAGAATTGCATTTTTCTTACACATGAACAGTCATTTCATTCTAGAAAGAAATTTCTTTGCACAAAAATCTTGTATTGAAGGTGTAAGTTTTTGAAAAACTTGCATTAAAGACAGTAACTTTTTTGTGTAAAAGCTGGAACGCGAAGAAATTTAGTTCCAATATTAGATAATGAAATGCTACACAACGTGAAAACATGATGAATTCCTCACCTAAAAAGAGTGAAGGACTTGAAGAACTGAGCTTCTCGACTAGACGTAAACTATGTTGGAGCTGGTAATTTTGGTGTATGGTCCGGGGAGGTTTATATAGTTGGAAAAACTCATTATTGGGTCCCAAAAAAGTTCTTTTTGATCTGTTTTGAGCTTTAGACAGTTTACTTAAATGGGATCCTCAAGATAGCACAAATGTTCCAAAAAAGATTTGGATGAACCTTCTACCTTCCTAAGAGGCACATACAACCTCGGCGTATCAGGTTCATCTGAATACAGTACTTTCGATGCATAGTTTAAATCTATGGTTAAAACTACATCAAATAATATATTTGAACCCATAATATTAGAAACACAATGAGTTCAATGCTAAGAACTTCAAAAGACTGAACTCATAGAGTTTAAATCCTGGATTCGCCTATGACTTTCATTACTTCTCAAGTCTAGAGTTACGGCTTCCTAAATTTGTCAACTGTTAACTTCATGCATTTGAACACATGCATATTATGCAAACATCTCTCTATTCCTAAATATTCTTCAATAATTTTAACTTTCTTTCTGGATTGGAAAAAAGTAGAGAAAATTTAGGGAATAGAATCCAAAGACAGACTAAAACAGTGATTTTTTAAACAGAAAAAAAAAGGCTTTTTATCAACAGAGATATTTAACAGAAAGGGCCACTAATTTGAAAGATAAAAGACATGATTAATTAAGAATTAGTTCTGGTTGTCTGGACCCTAGGAGATATGCTATGGAATTGAAACTACATAATTATTTTTCCATGGAATCTGACCTTTCCAAACTACTGAAAAATCTAATAGTAGAATACATTGAACGCGCATTCATGATATAAACTTGATAAGTTCAATCTTTAAGGTCCCTATTGCTGAGTCGATTGCATTTTTGGAATTGTTGCTTTGACATGTTAGTGATTTTTCATATGTATATTTATGGTTCGTCTTGAAAATGATGTGTTAAGTTGAACCTATTAAATGTTTGGTGATCCGTTCGCCTCTGGTTGGGGTTACCAAATGGGGCTTTTCTCTTGAGCAAATCCGGTATAGGTTTAGAACGAGTATAGTTTAGTATAGCTATATAGACCCGCCTTGCCTTCTCCTTATGGGGGAGTTTTTGGGACTTAAATGAGGGATTGGACATCATTTTTGCCATGATCAAGTCCAGAACCTCCAAAATGTGTATGTATTATAAGAACCAGGTGAAAATGTGAAGCTTTAAAATGCATATTTAAATTATCTTCATAATACTACACTAGAAGCAAGCATTTCAATCTGTTTAATAAGATACTAGATGGTGATTGAGTATGATATTGTAAAGATATGACACCTGAGCCTAACTCAACCCCGAAAGCTAGCTCATGAGGGGAGACCACCAATCCATTCGCCAACCAATGTGAGACTTTTACCCACTCTAACACCCCCTTCACGCCCAGGACCGAGAGTCCAAACGGGGATGGACCTGGCTCTGATACCATGTAAAAATATGACACAAGGCAACGAGATGGCTTTCACCGGACCTTAAAAAGGTGGATCTATTCGATCATGTTGGTAGTTGCAAAGACTTCATGTTGTTGAATAATTGTTTGAGTTTTATCGAGTACCTCATTTGATTCGGTTTTCATTATAATACAATGTGTTGTATCTGACTTTGCAGAGGACAAGCCACAAAAACATATAGGATAAATGAGTAATTTTGTGCTAAAGCTGAAGGCCTAACAAAGAATTTCTTGAGAAGAAGAGTTCCCTTTGACAATACTGAACAATGATTTTGATAAAGATTCATCTATCTTGTTATTGCTCAAGGTTTAGTTTTCTCCTAAGTTGCGCAAACTCTTCATTTTGATCCCACACCAGTGTCAGATTCTCCAAAAATACACTACTTTTGGAGAATCCGACACATACCTGCTGACATTTTTGAAGAGACCGAGCAACATAGGTTTTCTCTATCCATTTAATCGAGCAGCTAGCTTCTTGCTTTCGCAGTTTTGATATGCCTACGCGTGTTATTAGGCTCTATAGTATCATGGATGATGAATTGTTTTTTTTTTTTTTGCCTTTGAAATGGCTGAATGTAAGTAGTATCAAATTAGATTGTAAGCAGAATGTAAGGTTCATTTTTTTAACATTATTAAAGCAGGATGCATTATTTTTGTCATCCCAAAGTGATTTATGATCTCTGCAACAAAATATTTGCATGGTGAATGAAATCATTTGTTGATTGGAAATATTATGTATAAATCATATAGACAAGATATTGAAAAAATGCTATAGAATATGTCACATGGAGAAAATTTTAATCCCGCGTTTGAAGAATATGATGTAAATAGGCTATTTTAATGCAAGTATTAGTGTATGCTTTCACGAATATATCACATGGAGACAATTTTCCTATTGGAAAAGAGGAAAGATAATTGCTATGTGAACATGGACTAATAGTAACTTCTTTTTTCTTTTTCTTTTTTATGAAAGTTCTGTATTTACACTCAATGGCTTTAAAAGGTAATGTCAAAAGAATAGAGCAGTTTGATGTGTTTTATCGGGATAACACATAAACGTGTCTTTTAACTTGCTTTTTTCATTGACATTTATGTCCTTCAATTTTTGGTGTAGGCATTTAAATTTGTATAGAATTGAGCAAGTAGACACGCTTATCCTATTGGAGTTCTATGTGGCATCCTCCGTGTACTATGCCACGTAGAACATGTGTCTCTTTGTTTCATTGTTTACAAGTTTAAGTGCTTATTATACGCATTCAAAGTTAGAGAACATGAATGTCAGTTGAGGCCTAAGTAAAAAGTATATGTATGTAATATGCCTACTTTATATTTTAGCATAGAAGTAACTGATGGCAAGCTGTATGAACATTTTGATCAAAGTCCATTTAATTTTAATTTTGATTTTGACTCTTAAGAGAGCATTAACAAAATAGATGCCAAAAATGGATGATAGAGACTGATGATTTTTATTTTTATTTGTGATCTAAAATAGATATTTCTATAATGGATAGTGGAGATACAGTTTCTATCGCGGGAAAAAATTACTCGCACCTAATATTTGAATTAACTTTATAAGTATATCACACATCCTATTACCTAATTATGATAAATCAATATAAACTTTAACCTCAATATATCACTTAATCATAATTCTATTATGGTTCAGTATAAATATAAAAATGTAAGTTTTTTTCCATGACAACATAGCTCCTTGAATTATTTTTCAAGCTCTTATTTTTATAGCTTTAACCATGTTTATTATAGGTGACTAATCAAAATCATTGTCATATCCTACTCAGTGGAATATGAAGATACTTACCATAGAACAAGTCAATCTAGTCTTTCATAATAAATCGAACATATCGACGATTGCTAGCTACTATGATTCATAATCCTGAGTTCCTGACCCTCCTTTGTGTAAGGAGACACCTATTCCTCCATTATTAGGAAACTTTCTAGTTTACCAAATCATAACTTATATAGTTGGACATACACTTACCTTCTAAACGACCTGATTGTATAATAAGAAATTACACAAAGTAAAACGAAATAAACAGAAAAAATGACATTTCTATAGTGATGACACAATTTTTTGCACTCAAAATTACAACTCCATGGAGAGCTATCCATTTGAATTAGTCTAGAACTACATATCAAACTGTTAAGACGAAAGCTATTGAATGACAAGAACAACAAGCACTACTTAAAAAAGTTTAAAGAGATTTGGAGGAACAGGATGCTGCAGTAAGTTTCTTAGCACTAGGTCAAGATTGAAAGTACAGCACTATGAAGACACGTCTTGCATATATATAAATAAATACAGTAATTATTGACCTTATTTGGTATAATATTTGCTCATGATTTACCCTGTTGAATTTGATGAAGAAGAGCTGCTGCCAACTGCAATGTTGCCTGCAAGCGTTTCTGTGGGTCTGTTTCTTCATCAGCTGCATTCTGCAGTTGGTTCACGTTAGTGCCATGCTGAAGCTCTCTTGGAGGTGGGCCTGGCAAACTCACCATTGGTTGCTGTTGTTGCTGCATTTGACCAAACTGAGATGATGAATGATCAACAGACTGATTGTTTGAGAATGGAAGATTCTGCTGTGGCCTGTATGAGTTGTCAGGCAGGTAACCGGTGCCTGGTTGTCTAGAGTCTTGTCCTGTTGATGCAACCCCTGATTGCCTCTGCTGCTCAAGAAGTGATGAGGTTAACAATGCAAGTTGTTCTGATTGAAAAGGTGTAGCTGGTGTCTTTGCCTCCGGGGGAGGTCTATTATTGCCATTTGAATGGAAATTTGAAACTTCACCCCTATAGATGCTAGAACTTTCCTGCCCTGTACCAGGCATGGCCGGGTTATATCCCTGACCAATGGTAGGATCATTTCTGCCACTGGATGATTGTGAGATGATATTCTTGACACTAGGATTTGGGTTTTGCATATCGTGGGAAGACCAGCTCTGTCCCATGGCAGGGTACTGCTGATTGACCATGTAATTATGCCTGTCTCCACTAAATGACTCAGAAAAGTTACCAGCTGGCTGAAGAGAGCCTGAAAATGAAGCAGCTGGAGGTCCTGTATCTATCCCAGGAAACGACATATTGCTGATTCCTGGTCTCTGAGTGGCTGTGTAAGATGTCAGTGCAGGATTAGGCCCAGAAGGCGATATCGGCTGGGCAAACGATGTCATGCCTGGGAAACCGGTAATACCAGTTTCATTCTTCTCAGGATGAGACCCATAACCAGGAGCAGGAGGATCCAATCTTAACACAACACCAGCGATGCTCAGTTTTCCTGGTACTTTAAGGACTTTATCAGAGAAGTCAGAAGGAGGTACAAGAAACATAGTGGTCCTATCATCCAATTTAGCCACAGCAGCTCGCTGCTTCTCACCAAGATAATTCCTGAATTCGTTGTAAAATGCCATGTCAGCATCAGTAGCTGGAACAAAGAAGACAACCCAAGAACCAGCTGCTTGATAGTAATGCTTTGCAAGCATGTCTAAACTAGTCCTTGCAGTGCAGTCCAAGTATACAGGTCTGCAAAATTGAACCATTGCAAATTTAAAGAAGGAAAGAATTTGAGTTCTATTCGCAACATGTGGGATGAAAAGTTCTCAACCTAAGACAATAGCTCAGTTTTTACTTAAAGAGTATAAAACTTAGATCCCAAAAACCCTGTGAACAAATATATGAGAAGACAAGACATTCATAATGCCTAAGATGAAGAGAGTTAAAACAAGTCTTGCAACATAAGTACCGTTCTAGATCATTCCCATGCACTTGAAATCATGGACAAAAAATTTCCCACTCCACACAACAGAAATGATGATTGTCCTCAAACGGGAAAGAAGGAGCAAAATTCAATCTCTGGATCTCCTTAAATTGAGTAGAGCTAACTATCAAATGTCAGTTAAACACTATTCATTTTCCATCTCAGGATCCTAATATAAGAAATGTACTAATCAAGAAAATTTACTTCTACGTAACAGGGATGTAAACACTAATTTCTCCAACGAATACACTTTATCAGAGTTCTACTACAATTCACTTTCAATCAGATAGAGGCATAATGATTATATTTAACTTGAGCAAAGCCTAAATATTTGTTATTAAAGCATCAATCAGCTAAACTTTCACTGGTTAACAATATAAGTCTTGTATAAAGCTGCTCTAAAGTGCTAGAGACCTGAATGTTGAGTTTACTAATCCAAATGTATAACAACATACCTAGTGTAATCCAAATGTTTTAAAGTTAATTCAAAAGCACGTACAGAAAACTACAACTATTATACAACATGAGCTCCATGGACTAGTATGATTTCATCAGTTATAGCAGAGTATATTGCATTGAGATATTTCTGTGTTAGGAAGGGCTTCAACTCAAATGTCTAAAGGAAGGATTCCTGCAGTTCAAAAAAGCTTTCATTTCTAACTGAAGTAGCCTACCAGTTTTTAATTTCAACTTCTTGTGCACATTAGATCAGAAATTAACGTCTATGGAATTATTAACTTCCCATAAAACATGTAATTACTTACAAGATCATCTCTAAATGTTTGCCCACAGGAAAGCATCGAGCCCGACAGACAGCAGTTCCTCCCTTAGCAATAGTACCTTCCCATTTCCACTCAGTACTCTTGGATGAGGGATGTGGTTCAGGAGTCAACCTTTTCTGCTCAGCGTTTGAAGCCAATTGACCAGAGCCCACCTTAAAACCGTCAAATCGTGAATTCCACCGGTCGTTCTCCTCCGGATAAGGTGCACTGGAGTTCATCATCCGCTCAGGTATCTGTCTATGAACAAGAGATCCAGAATCAAAGTTTTTATCAAGGACCTCAGCTTGGGAAAATTCACGGTACCCCCTCTGTCTTGCTGGTTCCATATCATTGAAAGGATATTCTGGAAGCTCATTTTCAGGAAAATAGGAGCTGGTCTTCAGTTTCTTAGCTTCACGGAAGACAAAAGGATCCTCAGGCAAGTCCCATGAATCATCGTAGAACGGATCTTGTCTAGGGAACCGCTGAGGAGAAAACTCACGCTCACGGATGTCTACAACTCTTTTCCTTGGAGGACTACGCTGATTGTAAGCACTGTCCCCATGTCCCAGTTCAGAATCCAGAACAGGAAATCTCCTTCTATCATCTTCACCTACCCATGCATTACCCTTTCTGCCAAAACCAACATGACGAGAATCACCAGGATCCATATCTGAGTTGAACCTTGGAGACCTCATACCATGATCTTGAGGAGCATTACCAAAGTCCCTATCATGTCGAAGGTTCTCAGAAGAACCAATGTGCCCATATGATCTCAAATGTGAGGATGGTGAATCATTCGTTGGGCTCCTTTCCTTGTTAGAGGTTCCAGATTCCGCCCGAGCAAAACAAATATGTACACGAGGATTGTCAAATAAATTTCCTTGTAATGTTTCCTTTGCCCTGCAAGCTGCCATCACATTCTTGTATCGAACAAAGGCATAAGTTCTACCAGGAAATGCAGTAATCCTATCTATCTGTCCAAATGGGGAAAAGGCTTTTCGTAAAATGAATTCATCTACTTTCAGTTGTGCAGGAAACCCAATCCACAAAACCTCGCTGGGTTCTCCACCCTTATCATCTAACCTTGATTTGTCTGGATATGGTGGAAGGTCAGGAGTAGAGTGGCGAGTCCTCAAATCCCTTTGTGAAAGTGGAGATCTTCTTATCATGGGACGTTCATCTCGACGTGGAAAATACTCTTCATCCCGTGGTGGTGCTGGTGATGATTTGTCCTGGGATATAAAACCATAGTTAGAGCAGAACTGTCGGTATTTTTCTAGATAGATTTTTAGATTAGAAAAGATAAAAAGAGGTGAATTCGCTAGCATATAGATTAACTTTCACCAGAAAGTAACAACCACTTATGGGGAGTTGTTGTATCAACGCTGAGAAGTAAACCACCAAAAAGAAGAAACCCATTAGTCAAAGAACATAGTAACACATATCTGTCGGAGTTGTGACCTAAATTATGCATCAATCAAAACCCTCAAAATTCAAACTGATATTTGTTCTTGCAGAAAGGTTTTCTTTTTATACTCTTATTACTAGTGTACACTCTCCAATGCTGTAACACTACATTATCTTCATGAAGGTACTCTGACTATTGCAGCAAGAATCTGGAAGTAAGATGTTGAAGCGGACACATACAAAAAAAAACATACACATGTATAGGATAGGACAAATGCAATCATCTAGATAGAATAGTCTAACTACCATTTAAACAAAGTTGGGAGCAGCCTAACTTCCAGGATCATATACTTTACAAGTGCAGAAACGAAGTCCTTTAGGGAATAGTGTAGCAGTTTCATGACTCTAAAAACAAATGCACTTCAGTTAATGGACCATCTCTTTTAAGTACAAAGACAAAAAGAGAAGTTCTAACCACTGAATTAGATCTATCATAACATAAGCCAAACATTCTTCTGGTAGAACAAATGCAAGATATTATTGATACAGAAGTGAAGTAGCTTTGCAATTTTCCACTGATATATAACCAATTCTTACAAAAGATATGATATGAATACACACACAATTTTACTTGTGAGATTCACTCACATACAGCTTTCAATTACCTTTCTGATACTCTACTAAACAACTTACAGGAAAATTGCTAAAGCACAAGTTTATTGCTTACACACAAGCCACAGAAGTGTTCATGCATTTCGAAGAAGACAAAACCCAACAACATATATCTTCTATTTTAGCCCTAGATTATCATGAAAGGAAGCTCTAGAAATGTTTCAAGTTACAGGACAGCAACACATCCTCTGTAGACATATTGAAGGCACAAACACTACTTCAAAAGCATATACTTTGAATACCTTAAACTTAAATACCTATTTAATCTTGGCGGAATGACCTGGGAGACCCCTGTACTTGGCTCCTTTTGTCAGTTGGACCCTCCTACTCATCACTTTGCCAATCAAACCCTTAAACTCATCAAAACACAATATTTTAAACCCCTCTGACCATTGACCGAGCTTATGTGGCATTAATATTGGTGAGTTGAAAATATGCGTGATTACACGCGCTTAAAAGCGAGTTAAAACAATATTTTACTTTTAAAAAAATCAATTTAACAAAATTAAAAAAAAATCATCTTCTTCAACCCTCCTTCACCCACACCCACCCTTTCTTCTTCTCCACCAGCCCTCTCTCCTCTACCCCTCACCACAGCCCTCACCTTTCTTCTTTCTCCAGCCCATTCTTCTTTCTCCAGCCCATTCTTCTTTCTCCAGCCCATTCTTCTTTCTCCAGCCCATTCTTCTTTCTCCAGCCCATTCTTCTTTCTCCAGCCCATTCTTCTTTCTCCAGCCCATTCTTCTTTCTCCAGCCCATTCTTCTTTCTCCAGCCCATTCTTCTTTCTCCAGCCCATTCTTCTTTCTCCAGCCCATTCTTCTTTCTCCAGCCCATTCTTCTTTCTCCAGCCCATTCTTCTTTCTCCAGCCCATTCTTCTTTCTCCACCTCCACATTCACTCTTCTCCGCCTCTTCTTCTTCTTTTTTTATATACAAATCAGTAGCCTCAACTTCTTCTAAAATTTTCGTTTTTTAGGTTTGAAAAATATTAGTATCATTCTTTTATTAGATGGTTTCAACGAGGAGATGCAGATAATGTGAAGGATGATTGTGACTATTGAAAATTTTAAAACTCCATTGATAAGTTTGAAAAAGCTTAAAAAATAATAAATGGGTCTTGTGAATTTGTAAAATTACTTAAATTTTTTTATTGGGGTTCATTGAGTTTGTGTTGGTGAACTTGTAGTTGAATTTACAAGTTAAATCAAGAAGAATTTGATCTGATGGGTATGAATCTAGTGCTCAATTTGTGACCAAATATGAAGAAGATGACTATTTGAAAAGTTAAAGAAATTAAAAAATTGATTTATTTGATTTTTAAAATTTTTTTAGCACTTAATTTTGCATGTGGCACTAAAAATGATGTGGAATTTCACGTGTAATCGCGTCCATTACACGCACTCTGTCCGGAGGAGAAAAGGGTTTAAAATGTTGTTTTCTGATCGGTTTAAGGGTCTAGTTGGCAAAGTGATGAGTATGAGGGTTCAACTGACAAAATGAGCCAAGTACAAGGGTCTTTCAGGTCATTCTGCCTTTAATCTTCCCTGGAGTAAATCAATAGTGCACTTGGATAAACACCTCAGAAGCAACCAATTACTAAGCTAAGCATTGATTGATAACCACCACCTACACTAAACTGAAACGATCTGTCGGAGAAGGCCAAAGGGAAGCCGGGAATAAACAACTACGAAAACCACTTTTTCTCCCTTGCTGTGTGAAGCAATAGTTATGTCAAAATCCAACAATGAAGGAGTCAAAGATCAAGACACTAGGTAATTTCTTCTCAGCGGACTTGGATTGACTGCAGTCCGCAATGGTGGTAGTGGTTGATAATGGCGGAGGAGGTACCAATGGCAGTGACGGTGGTGGTGATGGCAATGATAAATTATAATGGTAGATTGTAGATGTGATAACGACTAGCAGTAGTGGTTGACAGCGGTAGTCACTGCCTGTGGTGGTTGTGTGATGGCAGAGGTGGTTGGTGGTTGGTGGTGGTGGGTTGTGTTTGGCGATGGTGGTTGTGATGGAAAAAGAGGTGGTGGTCGATGGTTATGGACAAAGTGGTGGTGAAAATTATCCACACAAAAATACCTCTTAAAAATATTACAACCTTGTTTAAGATCTTAATGTTACGACCTATTCAGCCCAAATAAGCGTATTAATGTAAACAAATGCACTTAGGGGTCATTTGGTAGCTGGATAAGAAACAAGTTAATCATATATTAATTTTCGTATAACTTGTATGAAGTTTGGTAGGTAGATAGGAAATAAGTTATCCATGTACAAAATTAATACGACGTTTGGTTGTCAATTTAGAAACCTGCAGAACTAACACATGTATAAGGTACGAATGAATCTATGTACTATTTTATGCAGGATAGAAGGTGGAATAACTAATACATTTATAACTAATCCCTACATAACTAATGCCTGCATAAAATAATATATAGATTCAATGATAAGTAATATCTGCATTACTAATACATGTATAACTCTAACCAGCTCACAAACGACAACCCCTTAATGGCATAAGGTCTGAACTATTCATATACAACCTTCCATTAAGTGCAAACAAATGAGGCCTTAGAAATTCATATCGTGTTTTAGTTGAAACTTAACTTGAAAGAATGGAACAATCCTTCTTTGGATTTGGAATCAAATGCCCTCATCTGTCATTCAAAATCAAACTCCATATTCAATATTGTTTCACCTCTCACCTTCATACTCTCTTCCCCCTCGTGTCTTTGAGAGCACATATTTGTTCAAAACTTAACCCATCAAAAAGATAAATTAGTCCCTCATGCTCTCAAATGTGTCTTTTTTGGTTATTCTTGAGTTCAAAAGGAGTATTGTTACTACTCACCTGATCTTTGTCTAGACCTTATGTCATCCAATGTCATATTATTTGAGTCTCAATCTTACTTTACATCTTCTGTTCATTTTGATATATTTGAGGACTCAATGATACTGATTTTTGAGGAATCAATAGTTATTTCTACATCTCAATCCACAGTGCCACTGCTCGTGACTTATCATCATCGTCCGCATCTAACATCAAGCCCAGATGATTCGCGTCTTGTGTTGGACCCTGTACATACTATAAACTTGTTTTCTCCTAGTGAATTGATCACACACTGGAAAAGGTATAGTCCACTCACAATACTAACCCCATTATACCTTTGAAAGTTATCATCGTCTGTCATTACCCCATCATGTCGTTGTATCATAATCGTCCTCTATTTCCATCCCTAAATCTACACGTGAAGTACTTTCTCATTCAGAATAGCGACATGCTACAATTGACGAGATATCTATTTTACATGCGAGTATAGTACTTGGGAATTTGTTCATCTTTCCTTCAAGTAAATCTATTGTTGGTCGTCGTTGGGTTTATGATGTCAACAAGTTGATCGGCTTAAGGCTCGCCTTGTTTTCAAAGGTATATTCAGATATTTGGGTTTGATTACAATGATACCACGGAATACATGTCACCTCGCACCGTCATTAGCCTCTTTATCAATTGGACATCAAGAATTTTTTTCTCCCTGGTGACCTTGATGAGGAAGTTTACATGTAGCAACCATCTGGTTTACATCTTGGACTCAAATTGCCAACAACAAAGAATGTTTTGTTTTCAATGCAGAGACAACAATGATTGGAGCACCTTATTCAGGAAAAACTTGCATGACTGCAAACTTAATAATCTATTTAGTCTACTAGCCACCCTAGAAGATTCCATGAGTGAAGAGCTACATTCAAACAAAATGGTTTGGGGAAACTCCAAGCAAGGGCATTATACAGTCAAAGGCAACTACTACCTCATGTGCTCACAGAATGGATTGTTGCATAATTCACCATGGAAGCATGTTGGGAAAATCACACTCCCACTAAAATTAACATGTTTCATATGGCTTGCTCTTACTGGTGCTTTTCTTACACAAGATAATCTATCTAAGAAAGATAGTCCTAGTCATCAGATGCTATATGTGTCATCAAGCTTCAAAAAATGTCAATCATGTTCTTATGCATTCTCCATTGTAACAGATATGTGGAACTGTTTCCTTTCTTTTTTAGTCTACATTAGGTCTTCCCACATCCATCAAGGAAGCTTATTCTAGTTGGATCTTTTGGAAAGTTGATAAAGCCATCAAGAGGATTGGGAGAATGATCGCAGTAGTAATTTGTTAGTGTGTGGGATGAAAGAAATCAAAAATGTTTTGATGGGGTCTCAGTTTTGAATAACTCTCTAAAAGCTAGTTGCCTAGTTAACTTGTTTAGCGGAAATATTTTGTCTCCTCTAAATAATGTTCATACTTTTCTGGATTTTGTTAGATCTTTGATTCTAAGCATAGGAGTTAAGACCTTGTACGGTAGCTAACTCTCTAGTTCACTTTTGTTGATAGCATCAACTTGACGTTCTTAAATAATATTTGTTTACTTCATTAAAAAAAAACGTTGCAACCACTTAGTTTTGTTGCTAAGGGAAAGTCTCGTAGCCTGGTATGTCGATTGCAACAGTCACTCTATAGTCTGAAACATTCTCCAGGTTTGGGAAGTTCAACATAGTATATTCAGGAGTTTGGTAGCATATTGAAGTTGATCATTCTGTGTTTTATTGGCATTCTGCTCCAAATCTATGTATTTATTTAGTGCTTTATGTTGACGATAACGTTGTCATCAATAATGATCAAGATGATATCACTAATTTAAAGCGACGTCTCTTTCAACATATCCAGACTAACGACCTCAGTATTCTAAAATATTTTTTAGGTTTTGAGGTTGCTCAGTCCAAATAAGGTATTATTATCTCACAACGGAAGTATGCTTTAGACATTCTTGGAAGACAGGAACGATGGGATGTAGAGCCATTGACATATTCGAATGCTCAACTCCTGCCAAGACAAGGGGATCCACTTAGTGATCCCGAAAGGTATAGGTAGTTGGTTTGTAAGTTGAATTATCTTATCTCAAAGTGACTAGACCTGTCATTACTTTTCCTGAGAGTCAATTTATGGATTCTCCCTATGATAGTCACTGGGTTGCAGCTGACCACATTCTATATATATATATATATATATATATCAACAGCTCCAAGTAGGCCATAAGTAGATTGTTGGATGTACAAATGTTGATTGGGCAAAATCACCTCCTGATAGATGTTCTACAACTGAATATTGTGTTTGAGTAAAAGGTAATTTGGTGTTTTAGAAGAATAAGAAATAGAGTGTCGTTGCTCGATCTAGTGCAGAAGTAGACTATCAAGTAATAGTTGTAGCTAGGGTTGTTCAAAACCGAACCGAACCGAACCAAAACCGATAACCCGAACTGGAAAAAAGTTATTGGTTTATCAGTATTGGGTTTATTGATTTAGCGGTTTTGATAACGATTTTGATTTTTCTTGTTATCGGGTTATCGGTTCTTAGCGGTTTGAGGTTTTTTCTTAACAGGTTAACCAATAACCCGATAGTAAATTAAATAATTATATTTATACCATTTTATATATAAAGTCCTTGACTTAGAGTTTGGTTTCCTACTTTTATTTCTAGTTGTCTCAAACACTTGGTTATTCTACAATGTAAAAATGTTTGCTTTTGAGTAAGATGTAACTTGTGAACTCACGTGCATGGCTCATTTGGTTTGTCACCTTGTTTCTAAGTGATTTTCACTCTTTTTTGTGTCAAATCTTAACGGTTAAACCAATAACAATCAAAAACCGATAAACCAATTAACGATAAGCCAATATCTTAATAGTTCTACAACGGTTTAGCATCTCTACAAACCGATAACCAATAAGCCAAACCGATCGATACGCAGCCCTAGTTGTAGCAACTTGTGAGCTAGTTTGGATTAAACAGTTGCTTAGAGAACTAAAATTTGAATAAATTGGTTGGATCGAACTTGTGTGTGATAATCACGCGGCTCTTCATATCACATCAAATCCAATACTCTATGAGAGAGCTAAGCACATTGAGATTGATTGTCACTTGTCGAAGAAAAGATACTCTCCGTAGATATTGTTACAAAATTTGTGAAATAGAGTGATTTGCAGTTATTTTACCAAGTCTCTCAGTAGTTCCTATATTGAGTTACATTTGTAACAAGCTTAATACATATGATTTGAATACACTAACTTGAGGGGAATGTTTGAATATAGGCTTAACCCATCGGTGGCCCCCTAAAGTTGGCACAATATTTCACTTAGACACCTTAACTAGACGATGTTCATTTTAGACACCTCATGTAAGGTCGCGTTGTGTCATTTTGACACTTTTTTTAATATCAGCAAAAATATATAATGTGTGCGTGGTACACTTGCGAATGACGCGTAAAGTGACGAATTAAACGATGACATTTGTCATTTGTGCCAAAAGTGATTTTTTTTTTTTATAACCGAGAAATCCGTCTGTGACCCGCCCTTTGGACCAATCACAGCCTTCTAAACTCGGTGGATAATGGGCCCTCCCCTCTACCCTTCTCCACTTGAATACCAGGCTTCGCTTTGCATGATGTGGGGTTTGAACCTGTGACCTAAGCCACAAATCCTCCACCTTTTGCCACTTGAGCTAGGCCTTGGAGGCAATGCCAAAAGTGATTTTTGATTAATTAATTTTGAGTAAAAATAAGAATTAACCAATAAATTAATGACAAATAATTACAAAATAAAATAAAATTTAAGTCGATAAAACAAACACCCCACCTCCTCCTAATAGCCCCCAGTACTTGTCTTCTCCAATTTGCACGCACACCAAAATCGCCGTTCCCCCACCAAATCCTCATAATCCCCCCCCCCCCCCCCTCC
>NW_006239040.1:360407-416175 GCF_000226075.1 Solanum tuberosum
CCACCAAAACCCACTAAACCCCCCCCCCCCCAATCTTCTCCAAATACTAAATCTGCACATCATAGTAATTCTTTCCTCTTACAAAATATCGCCCTTTTCTTTTGCCTAATACATAGCTTGATAGAGAATGGGAGATTTTTGTTAGTTCAAAGAATTTTTTTAGCTTAGTTTAATGAGATTCACTTCGTCAACCTTCATTCACAATGGATGAAATTTAACTTGGACAAAAGGGTGGCTGAAAAATGGGGAAGAAGAAGAAAAAAAAAAATTAAAAATTAACTAAAGAACCATTCACGCACAAGCCAGTGAGTGTATCACACTCATTATGCCAGGTAAGCAAAAAGTGTCAAAATGACACAATGAAACCCTACATAAAGTGTCTAAAATGAACATAGCCCAGTTGAGGTGTCAAAGTGAAACATGGTGCCAACTTTAGGGGGATACCGATGGGTTAAAGCCTTGAATATAAATAGGAATAGGATTTGTAGAAAGTATCCTATGTGGAAAGGGATGGTAGCGCAATGTCTATAAATAGGCTCAGTGTAATGTAGAAAACACAATTCAATAATATTTTCTCGAAATGAATTTAGTTGCCAAGTCCCATTAGCTAATGACAAGGAACTCCGCTAGACATACTACAGAATGGACATGGAAGGTGTATTTTCTCAGTAATTTTTACACGGTAGTGGTTATTAACAAAATTACCTTAGTTTGCTAAAAAAAAGAAGTACAAAATGGCTATGTAAGATAATCTGGAAACAAAAAGCTCTGGCAAGGTAGCATGTTTTGGATGGAACGGATAGATGCACATCAAACTTGCTTGATAAAGGAAAATTGCAACTAAAAATTAGAGGCTTAAACTTATTAATTGGTCTAACATTATCTCTCTCAAAAAAAAAAAAAAAAAAAAAAACCTCGTAGTTGGTGTTGCTTATGCAATGAGAACTCGGAGATAGTGGATCATTTGTTGTCATTGTAAATATGCCTAGCAGATTTTGTGATCAGTCATCAGATATGTCTTGCAAATTTTGGTTTATGTTCTGAATCTATATGGGATTCAATAGGCAATGCAAGGTGGGATCACTAATACCTCGAAGAAGTTAACAAAATATTCATGTTATCAAGTTTTGCAAATTTATAAGCATTATTTTGAGATCACTAATTCCTTAAGACCCCAATCTCATGGCAATCAACTGGTATCATCTGCCAAAGCTGGCCACACTGCATTGTGAGAGTTAGACAGCCTAAATACAAAGGTGGAATACAATACTCCAGCTGATAGCAGAGCCATTCACTCGTTCCTAGATTGAGATGCTAATTTGAGGTAGAACAGACAAGTCTGCAAGACTATGGACATAAAATTGGCATGCCCTGAAGCTAACTTCACATTAAATGGATAAGATTCAGGGTGCCATAAAAGCAAAGTAGAATCCGATCATCCAAACAAAGTTTGTAAATATTTCAAGAAAGCTGGTTAAACTATGGGAGAAACAAGCTTATGTTTAAGGATATAATTTCTGCATACTGCTACATTCAGGAGTAAGATTTTTATTAAGTTTAGGGATATGAAGGGAGCAAGCTGAAAGCATTTTCTGGTACGCAAATAAGAGAATGCTTCACTTGCAAATACATATAAATGGATTTTCCAGAAGAAGCCAACAGAATTAGGAGCAACTTAGTTATAAGCACTGATAATACTGACAAGAAGTTATATTTCAGCCATTTACTGGCTGGTATTTGCATCTAGATAATGTTGGCAGCTGTAAAATTTTCTGAGTTAAAAAATTAACACTTTTTCTAAACATAGCCCAATTATCCAACTCATCAATCTATTTTCTATAATTTTATTTCAGAAGCGAAGGGTGGTTGCCTCAAGACAGGTACTCTCTAAAGAAACAGATAACAGTACACCAAATAGATAACTGTGTCACAAATTCAATGCATTCAAGTAGGAAACGTGTGAGAACTGCTGCTATTTTACATCAATGACCACCAGTCATTCAGATCTAGTGTGTGAATTTGATGCATGATAGAATGAATCCTGAAAGAAACCGAGAAGTCTTTCTTATCTGGAGGGTGCTTCAGCTGAGAACTATCAGTTCAAGTGAGGCATGTTTTTGTAGAATGTCATGGATCATAAACTTCAATTTGGACACATCATTCACAGTTGTGGATGGTCTTTTTACTACATTGATTTTCTCTTCTTTTTTTTGAAATGGTAAATATTACAGATGTTATAAATCAGCACTACGAAGGTGTTGCTATTTTAGATCATCTCATTAGATGCTTATTTAGTCCAAACATATGGTTGAAAATGAGAATCCTTATCATTTGGAGTGTTGCAATGTTAATCCATAACACCATAATAATTTAGGAGATTGGAATTTACTTTGTTGGACTGAACTCTAGAAAAAAATATTCTCCACATTTCATCTTAATTTGGTTCATTTATTCAAAAAGGCAATAACCAGAACTCTATGGATAAAATCAGGTGTACTTCTACTTTTGTGGATTTCGAAGGCACCTCACCTGAGATCTTGCTTGTGAAGGATTTCCGTATGATATGAGATATAGCTCATAGGAATTTATTTAATGGTCATGCCATGATAAAGGTTGTTTGAACTGGATCACAACAACTAAGTAACCAGGCAATTTCAGAAAAAAATTGTGATGTCGATTCTGTTAAGTCTGATATTAATAACCTTTACAATGGCAATGTACCACACTGCGCTGATGTAATTTTCACTGAAGATAGCAGTAAAATATAGATGGTTAGATTCTCATCTCTTGAGAACTAACAGCCTTACATGATGGTCCCTCAACACCAACTACGTGCCATATAGAAAGGTCTTAGCAATAGATGTTCTCCGGCTTGAAGAGGATCTAACTTTGATGGTTTTACTCTCACCATATACCACAAGCTGCATATATTGTTGCCTTTGCAAAAGCAACTGAAGATAAAAAGGGAAATAAGAACACCCCTTCATCGATACCATCTTTTTGCTTTGTCATGGAAACTGATACGTAATGATTTCAAAATTGGAACAAGCACACTATCTCAACAACATGTCAAGATTAGTGCTCTGCCTTGGGAACAAATTGTCTCTTCAATGCATATGAATATGAAAGAATCATGTGCATTCAAACATTGGCAAATGCGTATATAGTGCTGTGGCTGCCCCAGTATGAAGTTTGTGAGGTTCTACCTAACGTTATCCTAGAACAGAAGTAACCATCTAAGATAAGGACTTAACATATAAATGCTGCCACTGAAAAGCTTGTACGGTACAGGTCTATAGCAGCACTAAGCAGCTGGAGATTGATTGAAGAGAGAGTCTGCCTGCTATTTAAAGCATCCGACAGACTGACACCTGCATCTATGCTCTCAATGGTTATTAATTAAGATGTGCAAGAGTAATGCATAGCCCGATACACCAATGACTCTGGCGGCATTTTATAATGATCGAGTACAGATATTGCTTGGGAAAGGAGCTCGCATCCTGATAATTGATTATGATAGCAACAGAGTAAAGACACCGAAATGGAAGGAGTTGGTGCAACTTTTACTCAGATCATACATAACTTGTGGATTGAAGAGCATACTTGATGTGGAGTAAGACTTCTCCTGAAGCTTGTGATATTTCTCATCACTACACTACCCTCACAAATTGAGGCTACACGATCGCTTGGGGAGAAAAATATAAACCCGTTCTAATTTCAGATTTGTTAAGTCACTGCCACATCCTACAATTTGCAATAATTTTGGACTTTTAATCTGCTGAATTTTGTGGAATTGTCTTTAGATTCTCCATGTCTTCATCTTATTTCTTTCTTTTTTGTTTTGATAATATTTCCCTTAGGTTTCAGACTTTCAGATGATTAAATGTTTGACCGCTTAGGCCAACCATTATGATTCTTTCTTTTTATTTTTTTTCTTTTTTGGAACAAACAACCATCTGTTATAATATATAGTGGTAGTTAATGAATCTTATGACCTCAACGATACTGAGTGACAGCAGAGAGAATGGCAAATGGAAGATCAAGATCCACATTAAACTTGGATAAGTGCATTGATATTAACAGCAGACGTTTACGAGTAAGAGAATGGATATCATAGAAACTTTCTAGGGAAAAATATAGTACTTTCATGTGTACTGCCAAGAATTCTCTATGAGAAGACAATAATGTCACAAGGAAAAGCAGGCAAAGGTTGACAAAACTAACCGCCTTTGTAAACTCAATCCTAAGTGGATTGCCAGCAACAACATAACCTTGGAGATGTCTTATAGCAGCAAAGGCCCCTTCCACATCTTTAAAATTAATGAAAGCATAACTTCGACCTGGTTGAAATGCCACACGTTCCAGGTCCCCAAAACGTAAGAAGTGATTGGCCAAGGTACTTTCTGAAAGACTATGAGACAGATTCCCAACCCAAAGATGTCTGGAAGGAGGATTTTCACGACCATGATGGCTCTTCTCTTCGGATCTGGGAGGATGGTCCCTGCGATGTCTGTCTCTCCCTCCTCTGCTAGTCTGCATAAGAACCATATAGAATTTGTCAGCCAAAATTGCATGAACAATACTCTAGGAATGAAACAGCCCCAAATTGAACCGACACCAATATTCACCTTATGAAACCCTATTACTCAGGGATTGCAGGGTTACCTGCTGTAGTAAATAGCATGTAAAACATACTCAGGCAGCACAAAAGAAATTGTACTAACATCAAATTGTAGGTTCAATTGCAAGATAAACAAATAAACAATTAGACAACCAGATTGAACATTTAGCAAACAGAGACATTTATACTGTATATCGGAGAACAACATTAGAGAGACAAGTAAAGGTTGCTCCTTGGGAATTAGATGGTTTCCATGAAGTACACAGTAAAGACCCAAGACCCAAGGAAACAACCAGTGTGCAGAAATACAAGGGAAAGACTGCATATGGTACATGCTCACTCTCCTCAACACCCTCCCCATCTAGCAAACTAACAGATTGCAAAAGGGTAAATCCTTCTAACAGATTGACATTCGAAGCTCAAAATTGTTCCACTGATCAGGTTAGCAAATCAATTGAATGTAAAGTTAGGATTTTTAGGTGAGAAATCAACTTTCCCCCAATTTTGACGGATAAACAAAGAAAACAACCACACAGAATCGCAAAAAAAAAACTGTGAAGCGCCATCACCAGTAAATATCCATAACCCATACAGAAAACTCAGCAAAGAAATCAACTTACCGACATCTGGCGATTGCAAGTAACTTCAGAGAATTGCAATTAGGGCTTGAAACTCTTGTAAGAGAGAACACAAAATGAACAGATTAGGGTTTGAGCATGAGATAAACCACCGGCGGATCGGACCAAGATAGATGGGTCATGTATTGGCTCCCTTTTGGAAGCAATCAATATAAAATTATTATTACATAGTACATACCCTTTTTTATTTTATTTTTAAAAAAAAAAACATTAATATAAACTTCTTTTTTAACTACAGTTTTCATCTTATATAAAATGCACTTGTTTTTCTGGAACTCCGACTAAATTTGAATCACGCATTTTGAGGTTAAACTATTCACTCCTCAAATACAAAGGTCTTTCTTTTCTTCCCTTTAATCATAAAAATATATAGGCATGGTATCAATTTTGATTTAGTATTGTGATCTCATGGTCATTCAAACTTGCAATGTAATAATAGACAATTTATCGATTTCCACCAATTATTTTAAGTTATAGTTTATTAATTAACAAATTTGAGTCGATACCCTTCGGCCTTCTCAGGTTAAGAATTTGACGGACCAGAATAAGAAGTTTGATATCGACAAGAATAGAGAGATTGATTTGATCATGGATAATTGATATACTCGCATATTCTATTATTATTACTTCCGTAAGAGTTTTGCTTACATTTTTTTAATATTAAGAGAGCATTTTAATTGAACTTAAACCTTAAATAGTATTTAATTGTGTTTTTATTGAAATTAAGTTATTATATGTTGTGTTTCTTTCGATTTTGTTGAATTCATATCTTACTGCCTTTTTGTTAGTATAATTTTGACACTACTTGGCTTTTATAATTTTGCAATACTTAAGAATTTTTATTAGTAATATGATCATAAAGAATATTTATCAACTTTATAATAATTATAGAATATCCGGTTCTCTCTAATTCTTATTTTCTTTATGATTAGTATTAATTAGTAAATATTTCGTACCTCATCAAGATTGATAACATAAGGTCTAACCCTCCTCCCTTTTATTTTGTCAAACAATCAAAAAAGTTTTTTTCAAAACACCTTCTTAAACCACATATCAAATGACTCCACAGGTGACAGGACACATAAACCTATTGACATAGTACAATTGTGGTAGCATCAAGGTCCCATTTTATCAACCTAATGTAGAGAGAGCAAGTTTTTGACCTAACATGATTTGCAAATATTTTCATGATAATTTTAATCGACAGAGTAACCTGATGAAGCAAGTTTTGACCCAACATGATTAGCAATCATTTTAAGAATTTTAATGAGAGTCTTGATAAATAGAGTGACATGATGAAATAAGTTTTGACCTAACATAATTAGCATACATTAAACATTTTCAGGACAACTTTGATACATCACCTAGTTAGTATTTAATTATAAATTTTAAAATTTATTTGATCATAAAATTTAATCAATCACTTATCAAACTAAGATAAAATCTCCTAATCAAATTGTGTCACATGTAGGAGATAATGGGGACACCAATTGTGAGCAAGTCATGATTTTCCGGTTCATCTAACTAGAATGGTACTTTTTTTTTGTTTCCTACTCGGTGTTTGGAGCCTATATTAGAATCTCGATTTAATTCAGATCGCGTACTACAGGGCTCATTCGGAAATGGCGATGGGCTTAAACCCGAAATTTCTGATTAAGGGTGGAACAATCTCACCACTATATCACTAACTCATATTGATAGCCAGAGACGGTGCTAGTTGGAGGTTCATGGGTTTCAAACGAATCCACTAGCTTTTTCATACACCTTATATTTGTATTAAAAAATTAAATAAATATATATATATATATTAACTTATAAACTCCCAAACAAATTGATTTAGAACCCCAAACTCCTAACCCTCGCTCCGTCTATGTTGATAGCTATCTTGATACTTATAATTATGTGTAGGCATGTGTAAAACAAGTCCATTGAATAAAACAAGTCACTTTACTTCATTGAATATCTTCCTTGGAAAGATGCATTATTGAAGTATTATTTTATTAGAGTATATATCCTCATTTGATTGACGCAAAAGTCTTAGGTACAGTTCTTTGAAAAGGGAATGACTACCTACTAGAACTATTTTTTAAACTAAATAATATGATTGAATTAGTTCGTCCACTTTTACTTGTTTGATGGTTTTTTAAAAATAAATTATTTTTACTTGTCATTTTAAACACGTCAAGAAAAGATAAAAAAAAATTCCAGTTATATACTTAAAATTCATTATTTACTCTCAAATTATTTTTCATGACCTAAGACTATATGTTAACTAATATGAATATTGTGGTAAAATACTTATATTGACCATTATTTTTTTAGGGGGCTTGAAAAGTGTAAAGTAAACAAGTAAGAGTGAATAGAGGGAGTATGTTGAATTATTTTTTTCATATTCTGTCTCAATTTATGTGAAGATATTTAACTGTACGTGGGGTTTTAAAATACAAAAAACTTTTGAAACTTATAATCTAAAATAAACCACGTAATGTTTGTGTATCAATTATTTCAGATAAATATTAAAAATTTAAAATTAAATTATAATAAATTTAGAAGGTCTTATTTTACTTTTTGGAAACTTATAAAAAAGTGTCACCTCTTTCATTATATACACGTCGATTTTAATTAAAATAAACTTGTAATTTTACGACTTATTAAGACTACGTATTTAGAAGTGTAATACGAATATTTTATTGTTGTTTAAATACTCAACTGAAATACATTATAATTAAAGTATTTAAATATAATTTAATATAATAAATTTAATGGGTTATGGATGTATTCCTTAAAAAAAAAAGTTATGATAGACAATGATTGGCTGTACTTGTTGAATTTTCAATATCACAATTTCAAACACATTTTTTTATTAAAAAAAGGAATAACAGTCTCAACAGCTCTGACCAAAAAATAAAAAATAAAAAATTATATAAAATCTGTCTCCTTCACTTTGCAATTTGCATAGGACCCCAAAAGATAAGTCCTTCCTCAATCAATCAATCAAGTTTGTCTGTTTTAAACGCTACCCCTTACTATTAAGGAAACTTATCAAAATCTCGTATATTTAGTGGCTAATTATATTTTATTTTGAAAATTTTCTCAATTACAAAAAAAATGATTTTTTTTATTACTTTTGAATACATTCTTTAATTGTCTGATACATTACTTAATGAGATGGATGTATTCAATGACCGAGATGGGAGGGATGTATCCAATAGGGGATAGGATTGCATCCGATAAGAGATATGGATGTATCCTAGAGAGAATACAGAATAGAGATGCATCCCAGAGGGGATATGGATGTATTTGAGAGAGGAGATGTATCTGAGAGGAGATATGAATGTATACGAAAGGGAATTTTTGTAATTTTTTAAATGGTAAGAAATTTTATAGATTATGATATCTTAAATTGTGTATTTGTAATTTTTCTCAAAAATTAACACCAATTTTATTTATACATTTTAAGTAGATTTTGTCTATTTTAAACATATTTCTTTTGCTAATATATATGGTATGGTAAGGATCCGCTTGGTCATATGAGATAAAATCACGATTTAAAATTATATGCGATAAAGTTAAAGTTTAGTCTAGACATATAATTTAGATTTTTACGATTTAATTTTTATTCACATAAAATCCTCATAAGTTGTGAAAACTATCAAAATTACCCCAAACATTTTATACAATCTTACCAAATAAGCAAAAATTCATAACAAAAGTGTAATAGTACACTATCACAAAGTTATTCTAAAAAATATATAATATCTATTAATCAAATTTTAGTTCAATTTATTAAACATGAGTTGTAGTGTACTATTATTTAATAAAATCAAACATGATCAATTCATTAATAATTATATCATCATGTTGTGAATATTTTATCACTCATTTGGTATTCTTGCAAAATATTATGTACATATAAATTGGTGGGCTTTTTTTTTTTTGCAAAATCTAAACTTGTAGGCCAATTTTGTATTTTAAAAATGTGAAATCATGATATGAGATTTCCGAATCAACTTTTTTTTTAGATAATTTGAAATTTCATCTCTTGATTTGAAATCACAAATCACATGTCCAGATGCAAATTTCATCTCATGATTTAACATCACGAGATGAAATTACATATTCAAATATTAATTTTATCTCATGATTTGAAATCAACAACTTAAATCGTATGTCCAAATGACTACTACGTATAGTGCATTTATTAATGTCAAAGGAAAAAAAATTATATTTAGTCAATTTTTATTTTACTTTTCTCTTCTTCTTCATTTCTCAAACCACTACCACACTGCAACAAAAAGAGTCATTTAATGATAACAATTTTTTTAGTGGCAATATTTATTGTTGCAATAATATTTAGCGATAATTGAGTAAATGTAATTATATTTTCTGATTTTTTTTACCTTAATTAAAAGAAGTGATGTTCGGAGCTTGATATTTTTTTAATTAACTTTAAGAAGGTTAGTTCTATATTTACTCTAATTTTTATTTTTTTTAACAATAAAAGTAATATATTTATCGGACAGATCACAAATAATATCTGTAAACAAAAGAAATTGTCCATTTTTTAGCCTATTTTAATTTTAATATCCATGCTGGTGAGTTTATTTCTACTTTATTTAAATTAAAAGTTAGTAAAACAGGTTATTGCTAAAGAAGGTTTTTTTTGTTACAACTTAATTTTTTTTACGTTATTGCTAAAAAAAAAGGTTAAATTGTAGTGAAGTTAAAATGATAAACAAGAAATATATATCTTCTAGTTTATTTTATATTCAGATATTATATATTGGTTCATTTTTTTTACTTTATCATAGAAGATTATTAATAAATGAAAAAACAAGCAATTTTCATAAACAAAAAATCTTGTATTTTTGGCCACATGCATATCTTTTCCAGTCGACAATGCTGCAGTGATATAAGTCGAGGCGGAGCTAGGTGGGGTTCGTGCGTTCGAACTAATTCAGTAGCTTTTTTGTAAATCCTGTATTTGTACTAGAAAATTAATTAAGTATATATGTATATTAATTTGTGAACCCTAACAAAATTGATTGACGATTCTAAAGAACATTTAGAACCCCCAAACTCTTAATCTTGGTTCCGCCTCTGAACTCATATAGGGATGACTATTTACTAAATAAAAAAAATATCTAGTTTGTCCATAAATGAACCTCTTAAAAATATATAAATTTTATATTGCAGTAAAATAGATGAAGCTAATGATTGTTTGGGACAATTTATCTATTTTTAGATTAAATATCCTTTTTGATTCATAATTTTAGGGAAGATATTTTTGATATGTGGTGCTCAGCAAATATTCATTTTGAGATCAAACTTAAAGGAAGGAAGGGGGGGGGGGGGGGGGGGGGGGATAGAGAGTATATATGAAGAAGAAAATAAAATAACAATTTTTTTTTATGTTAATATTAAATACTTCCTCCGTTTAAAAAATAATGAGATCCTTTCCTTTTTAGTTTATTAATTTTTTTAAAAATGGTCTCTTTCTTTTTTTGGTAACATTTTACTTTCAGTTTTCCACGTGGCATGTTTAAGACCATAAGATTAAAGGGCAATTTTGTACATTTGACATAACTTTAATTTAGGATCACAAGATTCAAAAGTCTTCTTTATTTTCTTAAATTTCGTGTCAAGTCAAACTATGTCACTCTTTTTTAAACGGAAGGAATATCAGTTAAATGTTTTTAAAATTTGGCACAAGTTAAATGGGGCAACCAAATAAGGTGCCTCGTGAATTTTTTAAATGAGGTGATAAAATTAATTTTGAAAATATGATTTATCTAATTTGTTCAAGTTAAATTCTCTTAATTGCATACTTATTTATTAGATCAGTTTATTTTGATCTACCTAATTGAGTTCATATATAGCCTCAATTAATTTATGAAAAAAATTGCTAAAATATTTTTTTAAATTCAATATGTTATACATAATCATAATAAAAATAAATAAATTTTATTATGTATAAAAATAAATTATAAGAAGACAAACAAAGAAATTAAAACCTAGTAGGAGTTGGACAACTGAGTTATAAATTTATTATTTAGCCCATTTCAGTCAAAGTAGTTTTTGGATTGGTCATGAATTGCGTCATGAACTTTATAGCACATTGTTTATTACATTTCGATTTAAATAGATTTTGTTTCTAACTCCAGTAATTTTTAACGGGTCAATAATTCATCCATTTATTAACTTACTGTCTCGACCCATTTGAATTGATCCACCTATTTATTAAGGCCAAACATCATAAATTTCACTAGTTTAATTAGGACCTAATGATGTGTCTTTTTGTGAGCTTTTGAAATTATTATTTGTGTCAGATTTTGTTCCCAAATATATGGTGTAACTTAGCTTGTACCATTCAGTGGATAAACATGTATTTGAGACAGAATAAGTCTCTCTCCTATCTCACTCACCTTTCTCCTAGTCTCGCTCATCTCTCTCTATGCATCTATATTTCAAAATGTATATGATATCTTAGATACATGTAGTGTGATTCATATGTATCTAGGATACACTGACTCTCTTGCTTGCCTCCCTCCTATTCCGCTCGCCTCCCTACTCTCTCGCTCTGTATCTGGTAACAAAAATATATGTATCTAGGTGTATCTGACTTGAAATTTGGTATAAAATTATTAATTAGTGAGATAATATGTAATTATTTTAAACTATAAGAAGAATTAGTAAATATAGTACGAATATTTATGTAATTAAATAGTTTTTTCATTTATTAACTTAAGTTATTTTAACCTGTTCAATTTAATCGCTATCCGTCCATTTGACATCGCGGTTAGGAAACCTATTGTAATATCCATTCTAGAGTTTTACAAGCCAAATACAACCAAAACAACAACAACCCAAAGTTCCCTTAGCAAAACTTCATCATCTATATAAAGAGAACTCCTTAGAGACCATAATACAAACCAAACCATATATCTTCTTGAGCCAAAGAAGAGAGAAAAAAATGTTGAAGTCTCATCTTCAACAATCTACAAAATCTCTAATTCCATGGAGTACTAAGCCATTCATTTTTTCAAGAGAAATCTCAGTCTTTTTTCCTATCAACATTTTAAGTAAAAATCAGAAGAAAAATAATTTTATTGTTCATTATAATGCTGCAAATAGCACTAAAGCTGTCCTTAATTCTACAAAAAAATCCATGGGTGTTAAAGTAGTGGTGAAAGTTCAAAAATCAGTTGGAGGAACTAATTTAGGTTTATCAAGAGGACTTGATAATTTGCTTGGTAAATCACTCTTATTGTGGATTGTTGCTGCTGAACTTGATCCTAGTAAGTATTCATTTACTCATTAATAAATTAATCGCATAATACATAAACAAATACTTAAATATGATCTTAGGTGGCAAGTAAGCACTTTAACTTTGGGGATGCATATGTAGAGATACCTCGACTTGCCTCCACTATATGTTAGTTGAATATATACATCAACTTCTAACAAAATGATCATTTATACACTTTCAAAAATTATGTGTCACGTCATCGTTGAGTGTCTACGAGATATAGTGAGGATGAGTTGAAGTATTTGATTGTCATGAGTCGACCAAGTTGAAGTGTTGGAGGGGCTTACTTTCCAGCCAACTACGGTTCACTTTGAATGTTTGTTTATGTATTATGTTAAATTTGAGTCTGCACATATATGAACATATTTGATGGAATACAAAGTTTTAAAAGAAAAAGATTTTACCAACATGCAATTTTAAGCATGCCATAATATTATGTGCGGACAAAACACAACAAAGAACAAGAATAAGCTACACAAGTCGTCCATAATTTGTGGAAAAATATAACTCGTAGCTAGTAATTTTTTTGATAAATGCATTACTAGTTAAGATTAGGGACGCAATATTTGTTGTTTTGAAACAAAAGTTTTCTTTGGCTAATTTCTTTTAGTAAATTTAAAATTAAATATTTTGAAACATATAAATATGTTATTTTATTTGATGCATACTAAAAAGAATTTTCTTTTATCACAAAGAGTTGTTTGAATGGAAAATAAACTATATTACAATAATGTGAGCTTGTTTAATTGAACATGGAATTTAGAAAAGAAAAAATTGAATTCTAAACTTGCGTCTTAAATATTTATTCCACAATAAGTGTACTCTGTGGCGGAGCCACTTAAGGGGTGTTGACCGACATTCTTCGCCAAAAAATTATAGCTAGAATGAATTTTTTTTTTTTTTTTTTTATATATATATATATTATATTGACACTCATTAACTTTTATACAATTTTATTTCTTTATATTTTTACATTTCTTAAACGAAATTCTAACTGCCACACTATTGTCGGCAGTCAAGAAAATTTATTGTACTTTAAAGAAAAAGTGAATATAGTACTTTGCCAGCTTTTTAAAAATTGAAAATAATTTAAACTTTAACTTAATAATAACTTAAATATTTATTCCTCAACTTTGTCATTTGGAGTTGATATGCCCCTCGTTATGAAAGTGACTCATATATATCCTTATTGTTACACAAACGGGTCACATATACCCCTACTGTTAAAAAATAGGCTCACATAAACCCTTCATTTAATGGAAGTGAAAAAAAATAATTTTAAATTTATATTTTTGACTTTTAATTTTAAAAAAGATTCATGTAGGGGTATATATGACCTTCTAGCAAAGTTCAAGGTATATTTTAATCTTTTTCATACATAAATTATTTTTTGACTTCTTTGATTATTATTATTTGAGTTTCTTATTCTTATTTTATTTTTTTCTATCATTCCTTAGTGTAAAGAAAAAAGTAATTTTTTTTTGGCTATATTATAATTTAAAACTATTTATTTCGGCTATATTGTTATTTAGATTTTGCATTTGAAAAAAAATTGGGTCATCTATAATAAATTTTACAAGAAAAATAGTGAAACATAAATAAATTTGATCATCAAAATAATAAATTTAAATTAGTCACTGGAACAAAAAAATAAATAAAAAATATGTGTGAGGGATTAAATGTACCCCATATGGAATTATTTTTTAAAAAAAATTAAATTAAAATTAATTTTGTCACTTCCGTTAGAGGAAAAGGGTATATGTGAGTCATTTGTATAACAATAGGAGTATATATGAGCTACTTTCATAACGAGGGGTATATCAGCTCTAAATGACAAAGTTGAGGGGTATATCAGACCCTTTTACCTTGAAAGTATTTGCTCTTTATAATGATATTGTCTGTTTGAATATTTTCTAGTCGTCATAATAAAATATTAGTATAGAAAATATATAATTTAATTTAACGTAAGAAATCAACTTCACACAAAACTTGATCATTACAATAAATATTATTATACGGAGGTCTATATTAGGGTTAATTGGTATACTAACTTTTTTTATTAATTATTATTAAGTATGGCATGTAGCACTAATAGTAGGCTCAATAGGCGAATGAGTGAGTTTACAATGATTATTGCCTCAATTGGCTAATTATGAGACACAACTTTAAAAAATGAGTAAATTGAGGGGTACGCCAGATCGATGGAAGTCTTTGTTATTTTTTTAAAAATAATTAAAATCGAGCCATAATGAATGAATTGTACAATATTTGATTGCAAGGAATCGGATTTAGAGAATTCGTCTATGCTTTTAATATCTCTTTTATGCTAATGTACCTTACTTTATAATTGATCAAGTACTTTTCTCTTTTATGCTAATCTCTCCCTCTTATTTCTTCAATTTCATTTAGATGTAATTTTTAAAGTATTATTATTACTTATTTTGTTCTCTCTATATTTTTCAAAGAGACTGGAATTGAGAAGCCAAGTATTAGGATATTTGCAAATCGTGGACGAGATGTGGATGGTGAGACACAATATGAAGCAAATTTTGTATTTCCTGAAGACTTTGGGGACGTTGGTGCAATTTTAGTAGAAAATGAGCACAAGGAAATGTATGTGAAGAATATAGTGATTGATGGATCCCCTCATGGCAAAATTAATATTACTTGCAACTCTTGGGTCCATACAAAATTTGAGAAAAGGATTTTCTTCACCAATAAGGTTTGCAAAAATCCCCCTCCCTTATTTATTCTTTATTATATCATGGGAGATATAATGTAAAATTTTAATTTATTAGATAAGATTTCTTCGTTCTTGATTTCATAACGGATGGAAATATAGTTTTCAGGAAGAATATATTCAAGTTATATGCACTAGCAATATAAAGATCTTTTATACCATACAATTTGACCTATAAAAACATGTTAATTAAGGTAATATGACTTTTTTATCGAATAGGGTACTAGCGCGCCTTTCTGGCACATATCCAATCCCACCCCACCCCACCCCACCCAAACAGTTCTAGGTTGGTCTAGTTCTGATAGTGGGACGGGCGGGTGGTTATAATTAATGGGCAGTCCCCACCCCCTTAGACAATTCTAAAGTAGACAAAAAAAAAAGTATGACATATAAATTAAAATAAATTACAGGCCATGTATATTAATTTATTGAATATATGTTTTAGTGTATCATACTAAATTGTTTTAGTTGATTATGAATCATACCGAAAGTGATGACTTGATTAATGTGTAAGTTGAGTTAAATTGAAGCTCTTCATTAGGTATAGCCATAAATCAACAACTATAATTATATTTTTATTTATTTAATTATATCTTCAACGATTAATATTTCTTTCCATGCGATTACAGTCATATATACCATCTCAAACTCCAAGTGGAGTAAAGAGGTTAAGAGAGAGAGAACTTGTGACATTAAGAGGTGATGGATTTGGAGAAAGAAAAAAATATGAAAGGATTTATGACTATGATGTTTATAATGATATTGGAGATCCAGATGGTAATGATAATGGTAAAAGACCAGTACTTGGTGGAAAACAATTACCTTATCCTAGAAGGTGTAGAACTGGTCGATCAAGAAGTAAAAAAGGTAAATTATTTCATCAAGTAGAAAAATAAATTAATTGATTACTATTTTTAGATAGATTTAGTAATTGATACATATTTATATATATTGTAGAGACTAGAGAGTCTATACAATTTACAATTTAATTATGATCAAAATGTGGCAGAATGAATGAAATCCTTCTATTCAAATTGAAAATAGTTTCGACTTTCAAGTTCTAACCATGAAATATAGCACTCTACGAGACATGAATTTTGATTAGTATCAAATGATTATATAGAAAAATAAATTTATACTTTATTATATATTTGAGAAATATCACAAGTGTTTACAAGTTAAAATCAGTGAAAAATTTTAAATTATTAATTATCTCAACTTATAATTTTTCAGTTTATAAGCATTTTAGGTTAGACCAGAACTTTTACTATTTTAATTTATTACTTTGACAAAAAAGAAAACTATTTATCCTTAATAGTTAATTTAACGAGAGATTGACAAAAAAGAAAACTATTTATTTTTGATACACAATAATATATATTTGGCTAGTAAATGTATTATTTTTGATCGATCAGTCAAATATATAACTTGCCCTTTCATGATCACCAAATTATTCATTTAGAATAAAATTATTAACTCCCTCTGTAATCTATTTTTTAATATTTGATAATTATTAGAGGTTTTTAATCAGCTAATTCAAACTGACTCTCTATTAGTGCAACTAAACATGTTGTAGCAGATGGTAACATAATAACTAATTTAATAATTTTTTATATTATCGATGTTTAAAAGTTAAACTCGAATTTCTTGATATATTTTTTCAATTTTATGCATGCATGCATGCAGATCCATTGTCTGAATTAAAGAGTGACTTTGTGTACGTACCAAGAGATGAAGAATTTTCAGAAGTGAAGAGTTCAACATTTTCCGGCAACCCTATTTACTCAGTCCTACAGGCCATCGTCCCGGCGTTGGAGACGATCGTCTCCAATCCCGACCTCGATTTTCCGCAATTTCCGTCTATCGGCTCATTATTCAACGTTGGTATCGATGTTTCGAGACAGGGAAATAAGAAAAATGGCATGTTTAATGTTGTACCAAGGCTCATTAAGGCTATTTCTGATACTGAAACCCCTCAATCGCTTCAAAGTAAGTACATAAAAACTATGTTACTTGGATTTTCATGATTTTTTGGAGAATCTGAACAATATAGCCCTATAAATACCGTTTGCATCATTTTAGTGGAATTGTAAAAAATAAAAACCAGGTTGAATATAAAAAATAATAGAAAATGTAATTAAATTTATCCAACAATACCTTGCAACTAATTTGGTGATTTTTTTTTGTAAAATTTATATTATATGTTTTTATATTTATGGCAGGGGACAAGTTTTCTTGGTTAGGAGATGTGGAATTTGCTCGTCAAACTTTATCTGGTTTTAACCCATATAGTATACGATTGGTCACGGTATGTTATTACTTTAATTTTTTTTAATTTAATTTTTTCACTTTAAAATTAATATTTTAGTTAGTTTCAACCCAATTTACTTTAAAAAGAGGTTTACACAAGCGGTAAGGTACGTAATACTAGCTAGTATCTCACAAAATACCCCCTCTAAAATCCCTAAGGGATGCATCGTGACATGAATACTGCCAAGTTAGAAGAAGAGAATCTTAGTTTCTCAAATATGGAAAATTCAATATTTTTCTTTTAAAGAAAAGGAAACTCGATTTGAAATTTGGCAATCATTTTCGGAGTCACATTCAGCAGCAGAGTCAGAGTTTTCATGAAAAGGAGTTTAAACAATGAAGAAATAAACACACGATTTGACATTTGGTGACCGTTTTTGAATTTATATCTTGTTTTAGAAAGATTGCTCGTTTTTTATAAATGAGGACATACATACATACATTTTGGTTAAAATATGTACTTTATGAAAATACAGGAATGGCCACTAAAGAGCAAGCTAAGTCCTGAGGTGTATGGACCTCCTGAATCAGCAATGACAAAAGAACTAATTGAACTTGAAATTGGAGGATCTATGGCTGTTGAAGAGGTATAAACAAATCCTTTGGTTTTTTGAAATTGTAAGAAAAACACTTTTTATTTATGTTTTTGTTTGTGGACAAACGATATTCAGTCAGGCCAATAATTGGAATCCTTTTATTTGCACAAATGACCTTTCTTGAGGTCACTCTTTAAATTATGTCCCTCGTTAGCTCAATAAACTAAATTTGTCTTTTAAAAGAAAAGATTCATTTGACTATTTTTAAATGCGAAATTTAGTTTGTTGAATTAAATGAGAGACAAGATTTAAATAGTAGTCTCACAAAAGGCCATATGGTGCTAATAATCCACAGGCAAGCCTATATTATATAGGGTGATTCGCAAGAATGACCTTGATAAGGGTGGTCTTGAGTTTTTGGCCTGCTTAATAAATATTTTAAAAAATAATTTTAGGTTCGATCTATAGTGATCAGTAGTTCCCCCTAAAACAATCTACTAAATTCATCGAGCTGCCCATCAAACATAAATATGATTTTTCTATGAGCCCGGAGTTCAAGACATAGCAATACAGTGAATCTACTCAAATTGCCATAACTTTCGCCTTATAGGCAAAAATTGCATGTGTTGCTCAATTATTCACATGTCAATATAACTGAAACTACTGGCACAATAGGCAACACATTATATTATCTTTTATTGTTTGCAACTTCTTTAACTGGTTTCGAACTCTTGCATCATAACCAAAACTAAATTGATGCACACATTACAATTAGAACTTATTTCTAAAGTCAAAAATTCAAGATCGCCCCTTATGATACCCTATTTCTTGGACTATGCATGATCTATAAAGTCCTCTTTTTGATAATTTTGACTCTTGAGTTACACATAACCAATGCAGGCAGTTCAACAAAAGAAGTTGTTCATCCTAGATTATCATGATTTATTATTGCCATATGTAAACAAAGTGAATGAACTCAAAAGGACAATATTATATGGATCAAGAACTTTATTCTTCTTGACACATGAAGGCACATTGAGACCTTTGGCTATTGAGCTAACTAGGCCACCAATAGATAATAAGCCTCAATGGAAGCAAGCTTATTTTCCAAGTACTTGGAATGCCACTGGTGCTTGGCTATGGAAATTGGCTAAAGCACATGTTCTTGCTCATGACTCTGGCTATCACCAACTAGTTAGTCATTGGTAAGTGATGATGATACATGTACTTTCTTAATGAGTTTTGAGTTCTATACGATGTTAGAGTAATTTTTTTTTTACACTATCATTAGGTCACGTAAATGATATTTACAGATAAGTCTTCTTAAAATGTAAGATACGTAATTTGAAAATAAGAGATTGGCTACCTGTGGAATCGTGTAAGATAGGGATACGATCTGTGTATATATACTCACATTAAGTATGTTGTTGTTATTGCTTAAAGAGTAGTGTAATTATTACATATATTCTTTGATTAATTTTTTTGATTTTGAAAATATTATGGCTAATTTTTCTCCAAAATTTTGTAGGCTAAGAACTCATTGTGCCACAGAGCCATATATTATAGCAACAAATAGACAACTTAGTGCAATGCACCCAATATATAGATTATTGCATCCTCATTTTAGACATACAACGAAGATAAATTCCTTGGCTAGAGAAGCACTTATTAATGCAAATGGAATTATTGAGACTTCATTTTCCCTTGGCAAGTATGCAATGGAATTTAGTTCTGTTGCCTATGATCTTGAATGGAGATTTGACCAAGAGGCACTCCCACAAAACCTTATTAGCAGGTAATAATTTACTAATCTTTCTCTTTTTCTATTTTTCGATTCAGTGTTTGATATCTGTTTTGGGATCTGACTAATTTGAATTCAAGTCATAAATCCTAATTTAAGGGTAAAGGGCTCTCAAACATAGGTTACTTGAGCTCGAGACATGTGGTTAGAGATGAAAGGGTGTGCTTACCACTCTATCACAATATTTGGTGATCACTAATTTTATTTTCCACCCAGTTTTTGACCTTGCTTTGAGGTCTGATTAATCTGAATTTGCGTTAAAAAAATCTCATTTTAAATGTAAAACGCTCCCAAACAAAAGCGACTTTATTCACTGGGTCAAACACAAAACCTTTGATAAAAAATGGACGGGTATTACCATGTCATCGCAAACTTTGATGGTCACTAATTCTTTTCTTAAGAATTATTTTTGAGTTATAGATTTTATGCACTAATAATGTAAATAATATTTAGACAATCAAATCAATTATAAGATATTTGCAAGCATACCAATTACCATTATAATAAGTCTTAATTGGCTACCTCATAAAAATGACAAATTATAACCTACCATCACACGTTCATACTACCGCACTATCCGTATATATAACATGATATATACGTCAAATAAGCAGACCTTACCCCTAGTGACACGTTTTAAAATTGCGCGGGTCTAGGTCAAAAATCGACAATATCACTTGCGGACTAGGCCGTTACATTTACTTTTATACAGACATGTTGTTTTTGTACATTGATACGTACTATACAACTAGGGAAAATCAAAATATATATATCAATTTTTTAATTTTTTTTATCTATAGTATAATTTTTTGACGAAAAGGGCTAGGACCTTGTGTCCTTGACTCCGACCCCCTTCCACTAACATGTTTTTTGTTGCATATATAACAGGGGATTGGCTGTGGAAGATCCAAATGAACCATATGGATTAAAACTAACAATACAAGATTACCCTTTTGCAAATGATGGCTTAGTACTTTGGGACACACTTAAACAATGGGTAACAAATTATGTCAACCATTATTATCCACAAACAAATCTTATTGAATCTGATAAAGAAATCCAAGCTTGGTGGTCAGAGATAAAAAATGTTGGCCATGGTGACAAGAAAAATGAGCCATGGTGGCCAGAGTTAAAAACCCCAAATGACTTAATTGGTATTATAACTACAATGATTTGGGTAACTTCTGGCCACCATGCAGCAGTTAACTTTGGCCAATACATTTATGCAGGTACACACCTTACCGTTTCTTATTTTTATTTTTATTTTTTATGTTGTTGGTATATATAAGTGAAATAAAGGGAAGTCTCGGAGCGTAAAGTTGTCTCCATGTAACCTATATAGGTCAAGTGTTCGAATTGTGAAATCAATCACTAATGCTTGTGTCAGGATTAGGTGCCCCTTCCCGATGTGGAATTGTGTCAGGATTAGGTGCCCCTTCCCGATGTGGAAGTGGGATTGCTTCGGGCATCAGACTGGCCTTTAGTATATATAATTAATTAAGTTAAATCATTTCAAAAAGAGTTTAACTTCTACACACTGACATCATAAATTATTTTTATAATATTTGTGTATGGTACGTAACTTGTTATAGTAGGTTATCTACATATATACACTACATCAAAAATGATCTTGACAATTAATTAACGGTAATAGCTTAACGGCTGTTGAATATGTTTTTTTAGAGGCAATTATGACTCTTTGTAAATGTCCCTAAAGTCTATAATGACATTAGATCCAATGTCAATTAAATAATGTCGATAAAGACTTTAACACTCTTTGTTAATTAACGTGTATAATTTAGTACCGCTAAAAACGGTTTTTGTTGTAGTGATAATTGAGTATTCTATTTTATATGTAGGTTACTTTCCAAATAGGCCAACAATTGCTAGAACAAAAATGCCAACTGAAGATCCAACAAATGAAGAATGGGAAAGTTTCTTGAATAAACCTGAGGAGGCACTACTAAAATGCTTACCTTCACAACTTCAAGCAACAAAATTAATAGCAATTATGGATGTTTTATCTAACCATGCTCCAGATGAAGAATATATTGGTGAAATCATTGAGCCTTACTGGGCTGAAGATCCTGTAATTAACGCGGCGTTTGAAGTATTTTCGGGGGAATTGAAGGAACTTGAAGGGATTATTGATGCTAGAAATGTTGATAGTAAGTTGGTGAATAGAAATGGAGCTGGAGTTATACCTTATGAATTATTAAAACCATTTTCTGAACCTGGTGTTACTGGAAAAGGTGTACCATATAGTATTTCCATTTGATTTTTGGTTTAATGTGAAATAAAAGAGATGCTACCCAAATGTATTAGTTCCTATATATTTGTATTGATACGAACTTCATCGTTGATCCTATATCTGTTTAAACTTTGTGTCAAATCAAACTAGATCATTCTGTTTGAAACAGAGGGAGTATCTAATTTGCGAGCTATCAGAACATCAAAGATCAATGTTTCATCATATAACATAACTAACAAAAGAAAGTAAACCATACAGATTCCATTACATATAGGTAAATAATACAAATTTCACTCTCGTCCCTAAAACACCAACATTTGATGCATCAAACGTTGGATATATAGTCGATTAAATGATCTCGTTTCTTAAAACCTTGAACGCTTGCATTCTTCAGAAAAACCTTGAGGAAACCTCTTAGAATCAGCACAATAATTGTAAACCATGTGCTTGCTCTGCACCCACCGGAGCCTATTCCGTCCCTTACCATCAAGTTCATGTGTTTGCCATGGCTTCGCGTTGTTTGTTGAACCGATAGACTTACATGATGAAGTACCTGATGATACAGCACAACCATCAATGTTAATGTTTCTGTAATAAGCAGTGAATGGTGCAAGGGCCCAATCTGTTTTCACTCTGCCTCCTTGTGTTGCCCATTCATCTGCATTCCACAAACTGCAGTATACTTTCATTGCTTGACTCTTTGGGAATGGAATTCCGATGCTTTCGTGGTTGTTGAACACTCTAATTGGACTGTTATCTACTAAGAACCTGAATATATCGAAAAATTGGTAAGATCAAATGTAGTAACACTAATCATCTTAAGAAAATATGAATCTAACTTATATACATTTGACATGTATTACGAATTGTCACACATTTTAACATGTTGTAGCACGTTATATGACTTACAGTCTTTTAGGTGATCTGATAGTGTAAAAACTCAGAGTATACATTGTGAGGTGATTTTGTGTAACTTACACTATGCGATGTGGATTCCAGACAATGGTGTAAGTGTGAAACGCGGCAGTTGGATCAAACCAAAGATGGAATTGTTGTTCTTTGTTTCCTTTTCCTTGTGTGTATACATTGGTATGGATAGTGTAAGGCTGGCCAGAGACATTGCCCAAGAACTCGAAATCGATTTCATCATGTCCTTCTCCTTGTGAAGATAACTAATAGAGAAAAAAAAAACAGAACAATCCATCATGAGCATGATGACATGTTATAATAAGAATGAAGATATTAATAAGAGTTCAAATTATAATAAGAGGCATTAAACTTACGAAGAAAGTTGTGACAGTGCCAGCAGAGTTTTCAGGGACAAGTTTAAGTTGCATATCGAACCTTCCAAAAAGAAACTCATTTTTGGATTGAAAGCCAGAGCCAGAAAGTTTATCAAGAGAGAGGGCGAGACCTCTACCGCCTTCTTGTATTTTACCACGTCCTTCTCCCCAAGTAATGTCTACATCTCTATAGAAATTACCAGCTGAGGCTAGTAATTGGATACTCATTAGTATTGAAAGAAGAAGAAGCAATGTTGATGAAAATTTAGAAGACATTTTCTAAGATGAAATTGTTAAAGAATAAGTGTGAAATGTTGATGTTATTGGTTTGGTTAAATGAGACTTTTTATAGGTGCAATATGAAGTAGAATTATAGTAGGAAGGATCCTTTTTTTTTTAATGAGAAATATGGGCAAAGGGCTAGCTGTGAGCTGGAAACCTTAGTTTATTTAAATTCATTGGACACATACAAGAATTATTGTATGCGTGTGGGGTTCTGTTTTATTTTTTGGATGAAAATGTACTTAGCTATTGTAGTAGGAAGGGCGGGATAATGAGAACAAATAAAGTAGGACTGACAGACAGACTTCTAAAGATGAGGTGCATATGACACTTCAGACAAATCTCATATCGTAATGAGTGAGGAAAGTAAATATGTATAAAATGTAAAATATAAATTTATATGATAAAGCACATTTTTGAGACTCGATATGTTGTAGCATGAATTTTTTTTTTGTGTGGATCTAGATTTAAAACGGACAATATTTATCAACATTCTTGATGCGATTACGTATTTGTAATTTGTAGCTGATCATTCAAAGGGGTGATATAATGGTTGATAAAGTAAAGAGAATTATGAAGATTTTTGTTCAAATTCTACTGGAGACAAAAAATCACTTCAGAGATTTCTTTTTATTTGCTTAAGTTTTGTTGGATAGAGATACTCGATGCTTATGCTGGTAGAAAATAACAAGTACTAGATAGAAAAATCGAGATACATCCAAACTAATCCCGACTCTAATAACGACAAAGAAAATATATATTTGTTACTAGTTTTCAAGTGACATAATTATATAAATATTTTTTAAAATGTTATAGGTTGAACTCACGATGCAAACCATTTATGGAACCATCTCAATCAACAATAAATGGTTATACCAAACATTTGGTACAAAATAATTCATGACGGTGCTTAATACGACATAGATCCAAACATACATGAAAAATAATGCATGGAGCATAACAAAATTTAAATATGTAACAATGTCAGAAGTCTTGTGCCAAAAAATATAATTGACCAAATATTATAATTTCATCATAAACGACCATTGGTCCATTTTAATTATTCATAATTTTTTTTTATCCATTTTAATTGTGTTGACAAATGAATTATATTCAATTTATGTATAATTTTTTCAAGAAATTTAGCCAAACACGCTATAATTCAACATGACATCTTGGAGGATCAAATCAATTGGAAATTATGGCTTCACTTTGAAACACGCATTTGTGTTGAAAATAATTTTATAAAACATTAGTTGTTACGTGTTTGGATAAAAAGTCTTAAAACTGGTGATGATGACCTTATGAATTTTGATTGATTCTAGCTTATAATCACTTTAATATTTACTAAACGCATAGATAAACTAAAAAGTGCTTATAAACCAGTTTGACTATCTTATAAGCCTTCAAACACCGTATAAGCAATAAAAGGCTAAATTCATGTCGGTCATGTTTTTGTTGACGAGACGAAAATAACTACGTCTTAATCCCATATAAATCGATAATGTATGAATTTTCATTATACATGTTTGTCCATTTAAATAAGTTACACCTAAAGTTCAAATAATTTAGGTTAATTAGACAAATGTTGAATAGTTGGTCATAAATGAATGTTTGGTCAATTATTTCTGACACGTGACTTCCACCGGAGCTTCTGCACACCTCGTTGCATCTACAATGATTAAAATTAGTGGATAATCGCGATCGGATTCATAATTTGAAATTTATGAATTACTATAACGAACTCAATTATATGCTTCGGTTCAGTTTATTACTTTGCATATTTTTTTTAAGTTAGAAAATTAGTTGGAAATTTATGTCCCGAGCAATTCACATACTATTTAGAGGCTTTATAGATAGTTCAGAATCATAAGCTCGTTTAGTTGATTAGGCATCGAGTGTCAATCGCGACTCAATAAGAAATATTCCTTTATAATTAAATTACACCGTAATTTTCAAACATATCCTTTTACTATAAGGTTTAAATTGATCTCGTCCAAGAAAGGTATAAATGTCACAACAAAATGCTTTGCCGCGAGTAAGACGTATTTCTTGTTTTGTTTTTTCGATTTTCCTACTAGTTATTTGTATTGGATTCTCCGATTAAATTTGAATTCATGTATTGTAGGTGAAGTAATTTTAATAGTAAAGCAACAACAGGATGAGTACCTTAACACTTGCAGCGGGAATTGTTGACAATCTCTTTGATGTAGATTCTCTCCAAGTCCGAACAGTCACAAGATCAACTCCGTCTCTAAAAAAAAACGTAGTGCAATTCACAAACTAAGAGTCGCCTTAATTAGTGTGTAGATTGATTTGTGTAAGAAACTAGGATAGTTTGTTCTTTTCTGATCTTTTGTTTTTTCTTTTACGTTCTCCCCTTTTTTTCCACGTTCAAAAGACACTTCCACTAGAAGTCTTTCAAAGAGAGGTTGAACAGTTACTTTGTAATTGTTCCCTCTTATCCTTTAAAAAAAATTATCCATTTAATTAATTAAATCAGGTCAGACAAACCGGGTCGGGTCGGGTCGGTCCACATGGGCAACCCATGACCCAAAACTTACAGTAGGGCTATTTCAAAAGGTGACACTTTCAACATGATTTTTTTCATTTCCAAGAGGTCGAACCCCGAGACTTCTAATTAAAGGTGGAGGTATTCCAACCATCCAATGCAACAAGTGGCGGAGCCACACCCGATAGACACCCCTTCGTCAATAATTATATTGTATAGTTAGATAAAAATATTTTTTTAATGTATACATATTACGTATTGACACTCCTTGACTTCTACACGATTTTACTTCTTTATATTTTAACACCCCTCAATCGAAATTTTAGCTCCGCCACTAATTATGCAACCACAACTCATATTAGTTGCCATAGTTCTTATTGGTTAAACAACAACAACAACAATTATGCCTTGATCTCAAATTAATTGAGATTGTCCTCTATATACCATTAGAAGTTAATTGGACAAATCTTGATTTTTTTTGAATTATTAGTCATTGTTAGTTGAAATAATAAAACTATGATATATTGGTTGATTATTTCTGGCACATGATTTCCAGTGAAGCCTCCACACACCTCTCTGCATTTATTTATCTTGATAATTGAGAATTATAAAGGTCCCAACAATTAGAATCCTAGAACTAGAATGATTGAAAAGACAATTAATTATATTACAATAATATGCATTATTTTATGCTCAAATTATTTTCATGTTTCAAAGCGTTTGAACAATTGGACCTCTGTCATATTAAGTTGAGATATGTCATATAAAGATACGTTAATTAACTTAATATGTTATTAAGATATGTTTTATTGGTATAAAAAAAAAAAAAGATATGTTATTTGGTATAGCCACTTGTTGGGTTGAGATAATTGGAGCGTAGACAAGCCAGATCACAAGATGAGAATTACTTTGTTTGGTTTCAAATATTTGGTATAGCCACTTATTTGGGTTGCATCGATGTTTACATTGAATCAAATAATTTAATTTTAGTAATTAGTAATCGAACTGAGCTTAATATTTTTTAAGTTGTGTACGAAGCTAAATATTGTACGTTTCTTAGTATGGTATATATACATATCAAGTGTTTGTAAATATTTACCAATGGATCTATTAGTACGTATAATCATTTGATATCCGATAACTAGTGGATTAACTAATTAAAACCGTTCATATCTTTTGCACAACCTTAATTACTGAGTTATTTTTCTCAATTGCTTCTACTTCGTTAAAGTTTAAATATTATCATAAAAATAATATTTGACTTATATACTTGTGCTTTAATTTTACTATTGTTCGCGTTATTAGTGAATAGTATTCCTCTCCTATCATTATAATTATTGTTAGCATTTATCTTAAGATAATGATGCTCCCACCATCTTTAATACTGAAATTGTCTTTGAATGAAAAAGATTTTATTCATTCTACCGCAATACTCATAATTGAGAGAAGTTTCTCTTTCTATTTTTATTGGTATAACCACTGGTCCGATTAATTTAATTCGCATTGTATAAGACCAACTTTATAATATTTTACCAAACGATCTATATGTTTCTAATATTAGTTAATTGTGTTTAAATTGAAAATTAGATAACAGCTGTTCCATGCTATTCAGATCCATTTGTTTCCAATATCCAAGAAATGGGATAATTAAACAAAAAATAGGATAATAAACACTATACTTAAGTGGTAAAAGAATACAAATAAAGCCCATAATTTACTCTGTAAACCAAGTAATTCACACAATCACATGCCCTTCTGTTTCTCACACTAGCTGTATCCTAATGGATCATATTTCATAACAGACATATTGAGATATATGGTAATCAAACTTAGATAAAAAAATATTAGTTGATTTTTTTTTATTTATTTGTCTTGGTGGATAGAGTTACCTGATAGCTATTGTTGGTAGAAGGTGACATATATCTCATGAAATTAGTCGAGGTGCGCCAAAGCTAATTCAAACACCACGATCATCAAAAAAAAATTAGCATAATGAAGTCGGAGTCTCTTCAAATTATCCCCCAACCCCAAACGGTATAATACATAAACATGCATTTTAACTTGAGCTCAACTGATATCTATGTCTTTAAATTTTGGTTGTGCATAGATAGACGCTTAAACTTGTAAAAAAAATTAAACAATGCGTCTTCGTAACAATTCACGTCCTATTTAGCGTCCTACGGATATTCATGTCATAACCAAAGTTAGAGGATATAAATAACAGTTGAAATCAAGTTAAAAATCACGTTTATATATTATACCGAAAAAAAAACAGGACCCCACGCGCAAGCAATTATTATGGTTCACAATAATTGTGAATAAACTAAAGATTCCAGCTCACATTCCTTTGCCTCCAGTTGCCCCATATTCCTCTCATAACAATCGATCCTTCCTACTATGCTCTACTCAATATTGCACCTATAAAAAGGCTCATTTAACCAAACCAATAACATCAACATTTCATACTTTTTCTTTAACAATTTCATCTTGGAAAATGGCTTCTAAATTTTCATCAACATTGCTTCTTCTTCTTTCAATACTAATGAGTATCCAATTACTAGTCTCAGCTGGTAATTTCTACAAAGATGTAGACATTACTTGGGGCGAAGGACGCGGTAAAATACAAGAAGGCGGTAGAGGCCTTGCCCTCTCTCTTGATAAACTTTCTGGCTCTGGCTTTCAATCCAAAAATGAGTTTCTTTTTGGAAGGTTCGATATGCAAATTAAACTTGTCCCTGAAAACTCTGCTGGCACTGTAACAACTTTCTTCGTAAGTTTAAGGCCTCTTATTATAATTTGAACTCTTATTAATATCTTCATTCTTATTATAACATGTCAACATGCTCATGATGGATTGTTCTGTTTTTTTTCTCTCTATTAGTTATCTTCACAAGGAGAAGGACATGATGAGATCGATTTCGAGTTCTTGGGCAATGTCTCTGGCCAGCCTTACACTATCCATACCAATGTATACACACAAGGAAAAGGAAACAAAGAACAACAATTCCATCTTTGGTTTGATCCAACTGCCGCGTTTCACACTTACACCATTGTCTGGAATCCTCATCGCATAGTGTAAGTTATACAAAATCACCTCACAATGTATACTCTGAGTTTTTACACTATCAGATCACCTAAAAGACTGTAAGTCATATAACGTGTTACAACATGTTAAAATGTGTGACAATTCGTTATACATGTCAAATGTATATAAGTTAGATTCATATTTTCTTAAGATGATTAGTGTTACTACATTTGATCTTACCAATTTTTCGATATATTCAGGTTCTTAGTAGATAACAGTCCAATTAGAGTGTTCAACAACCACGAAAGCATCGGAATTCCATTCCCAAAGAGTCAAGCAATGAAAGTATACTGCAGTTTGTGGAATGCAGATGAATGGGCAACACAAGGAGGCAGAGTGAAAACAGATTGGGCACTTGCACCTTTCACTGCTTATTACAGAAACATTAACATTGATGGTTGTGCTGTATCATCAGGTACTTCATCATGTAAGTCTATCGGTTCAACAAACAACGCGAAGCCATGGGAGACACATGAACTTGATGGTAAGGGACGGAATAGGCTCCGATGGGTGCAGAGCAAACATATGGTTTACAATTACTGTGCTGATTCTAAGAGGTTTCCTCAAGGTTTTTCTGCTGAATGTAAGAGTTCAAGATTTTAATGAATGAGATGAGTGAAATTCTTTATTCTTTTGTACCAATAAAAGGTTTTTGTTGGCTACTTATTTTGTTGTTGTGTAATTGAAATTCATGTTTGCCCTTTTGTTATCTTAAATAGAACAACTTTGACATTCATTCAACTTATGGTTCATTCATATCCTTGTCATTCATAAATTCGTCTCGTATTTGTATTTGTCATTAACGAAACTCCAGCATAAAATGAATGAACTCCACGTGTCCAAGTTCTTTGAGAATAAAAGTTTAAATTTAAGTTTCAACTTTTTACTATAGTTTAAAATTACACTTAGGACAAGGGAAAAATGAGACATTTTCCTAAGTGGAGGTAATATTAGATCAAAATTCAAAAGGTTGGGCAAATTGCTTAGTTTTTCACATTACAAGGGAAAAAAATTGACCTTTTCTCCAAATGTGCTATAAATCACTAGTTTCTTTTTTATGGTAAAAAATATTTGAGGAAATTATAATTTGAAAAAATGCTTTTACTCTTGGTATAGTAATAGTGAAAAACCATCCATTAAAGATGAGAGAAGTATTGAAAACACCTCTGAACTTGGTGCAAATTATTAACTTCGTCTCTGAACTATTGATAGCCTTAAAAACACATATTTACTTGAGTAACTAAATACACCCCCGATCTACCTTATGACATAGCAAGTAGTTTCAAACTCGTATAGGACCATGAGATTCTTAATAAAAAGTCGAGAGAAGTGTTGAAAACACCCTTAAACTTGAGGAAACTTTAAGGATGTATTTCACTCATGTTGCAAGATTAGAGGTGTATTTAAGTTTCTGTTATTTTAATTCTTTAAGGAGACAATAACTTATCTTTAGAAGTTATTTTTTCCTTTGCTAGATCTGATATTGGATGACAAAGAGGATCTTATCTCAAAGAAGCACACAACTTTAAGATGCAATTGGCAGAATTATAAACAAGTAATATAATATGTGATATTTCACATGTATATTAATTTTACAACCGATAACTAATAAGTTAACCAGACATGGATCTAGTCAAAGACATTATTGCACACTACTAGATTTCTTGTCTATCTTAGCTATTTTGATTCCTATGCAAATTGATGTAAGAACTATATTTTATTGGTGTAAAATAAATTTGTACTACTCCATCTGTTTCAAAAAAGAGTGACCTAGTTTGACTTGACTCGGAGTTTAAGAAAATAAAAAAGACTTTTGAATCTTGTGGTTCTAAATTAAAGTTATGTCAAATATACAAAATTGTCCTTTAATCTTGTGGCCTTAAACAAGACACGTGGAAAGCTGAAATTAAAATATTACCAAAAAAAGAAATATGTCATTCTTTTTAAAACAGACTAAAAATAAAAGTAGGTCATTCTTTTTGAAACATAGAGAGTATTAGTCTAGTTTAATCAATCATTATATATTATTATTTTATTTAATTAAGGGTGTATTTGACTCATATTGCAAAATCAGATTCAACGACTATTAGGGTGTAATACCTAATAATTTGTTTTCTCGTTGGATTTGACATCCTAACTAGGAGCTTTCCTCCCTCGATACATCCAATAGTAGCCTCCGGAACAAGATCCTCAATAGTCAGCCTATGATCTCATCCAATGGAGTAATAGATACATATATCTATGCACAAATACATGAATCTGGATAACTATATATTCATCTTCCTCTTTTTGTAAGTATATAGTTAAGACATAATCACACCAAATACATGTATCTATGCATAGATACATATATTTGAATAACTATAACTTCGTCTAGTTCTAAGTATGTATCTATGCACAGATACACTAGATATGTCACAAAATTGATACGAAATAGATGTATTTATGTACGGATACACCAAATACATCACATATACACAGAATCAATATGTAACTATGCACATATACACTGATATATCAATGCATTTTTTGTATAGGAGACATGAAATTGATACTGGATACATCAATGCATACTTGATACTATATACATAGATACATGAAAGTGTGAAACACAGATACAAAGAAGTAGAGGGATGAGGGAGGGAGGGAGAGAGGTGAAACACATTCGCTAGATACAATATATCTAGAGGCAAATAAAGTGTATCTAGAGGCAACTCGATCAAAAAATGAGTAATTATTGAAATGAATACTTTGAGTAGTTGCCTCCCTTAGTTCTTATAGGCCCAATGATTATAAACCTCTTGCCAACAATATGCACTCAAGCCCAATTTCTCAAAACATGTTCAAACTCCAACCAAAAGTCTTGTCCCTCAAATTTGAGTGGCTACAAGCCAAAGACAACATTCTTGTCACCCCACCCTGTTTTCTGTGACAAATGTAGAATGATGTACAAATATGGAGATTCCATTAAAACTTTACCTTATCTATACACATTATACATACACTTCCTTAATCAAACAACAACAATAAATTTTTTGGTGGATTCTTGATTATGCAATCTACTTCAATTACACCATGGCACACTTACTTCCATTACATTCCTAGCAAACTTCCCTCCAAACATCCCCTTCATTTCAAGAAAACACTTGTTACTTATACTCACAGTTGTCACCAAGAACAAGAAAAGCATACTAGACAGAAAGATGTATATTGGCAAGAAATGAACTTTTCTGATGAAAAAGAGAAACCCCATTACAGAAATGATGTAAAAGAGCAGGGGGTTGAAGTGATTGTTCGTTCAGGCATTCGATCGAATAGTTGGTGGGCAAGGATTAAAGCTGCATTGGGGCAGAGGATAAATGTAGAGGGGATTTCTTTTTCTGTTGGGATTTTTTATAAAGACAAGCATTTGGCAATCCCACATGTGTTTGTGCAAGATATAAGGTATATTGATTGGGCTGAGCTGAAGAGAAGGGGATTCGAAGGCGTGGTTTTCGATAAGGACAATACAATTACTGTTCCTTACTCTTTGAACTTGTGGTCTCCTCTTGCTTCATCAATGGAACAGTGTAAATCTTTGTTTGGCAACAACATTGCTGTTTTTAGCAACTCCGCAGGTAATTTCATTAGGAATTTGTGATTGGTATCGTGTTTTTTCTTGTAACTTTGAAGTTTAAAGGTGTTTCTTTTTTTGTTTTTCTGCACAACTGAGTGTTTGATGATTTGGGAATTTGTAGGACTGGCTGAATATGATCCTGATGGTAGAAAAGCTCGGATTCTTGAACGTGCAATCGGAATTAAAGTCATTAGACATAGTAAGTTGTTCCTCTCTATGCATATGCTATTTGTGTGATGGTGTTTGATTAGGACATATTTAAGACGCTACGTGTTATTTTCTAACATTGAAAGTAAGCATTGAAGTATTGATTGAATGTTGGTTTAATAGGGAAAGCATCGCGTTAAAGTTTGAAGTATGACGAATTACATGAATTTGAATTCTTGAAAGATATGAAGTTTGTGTTGAATAATATTATTAGCTGAATAGGGTCAAACATGTGCGTAATTAGAAGCGGAGCTAGGATTTGAAGTTTATGGGGTTTGAACTGTCATTGCACCCATAGCTTGTCTTTGTTATTGGATTAGCGATTAAATATTTATGTATACTTCATAGATTTCCTCATACAAATACAAGGTCTAAGCAAAAATTACCGAGTTTGTCTGAACCCACTTCGAATATTCTACCTCCACCCCTGTGTGTTATATAAACTTTGATGGGGAGTATAAATTGTCAAATCTCTTATTTACTATGGTAACCTTTGACTGGTAATTCTCTTTTGTCACTTAAACCCACCTCTATGTATCTCGAACTCCTCAAAAATGGCCTTGGGTGCACGGCGGATCCTCCAAAACTAGTGTATTTTTAGAGGATCTGACACGGGTGCTGCAAAATTTTTGAAGAGTCCAAACAACATAGCCCAGCCTTGAGTTAATGCAATTTGTATATTCTGATTCTTTAACACTAAATTATAGGGTTGAAGAAGCCAGCTGGAACAGCTGAAGAAATTGAAAGGCAATTCGGTTGCAAATCCTCGAGACTTATTATGGTAGAAGTGGTTCTTCTTTCCTCTTTTTTTCAAGGTTTCCCGATCCTTTGCTCATTTAGCATCCTTTGCAGGTGGGTGATCGGCCTCTCACAGACATAGTTTATGGAAACAGAAATGGTTTTCTTACTATTTTGACAGCACCGTTAAGTCTCTCACAGGAGCCATTTATTGTGAAGCAGGTTAGGCTTCTCAAACCTGCCTTCTCGGATGAGCCTGATTAAACTTTTTGTTAAATATAATGAATTACCTATTGGTTGCATTACTCCCCTGGCATCATGTGAGTTACAGAATTTCAACTTACTAAGGGGGTAAACGGAAAATAGATTATAGAACTGCTTTGACAGTTTCTGTTATAACTTCTCTTGGACTATCAATCTTAAGCTTTTTCTCTAACTTCTATGTTTACACTGAATTTTGGACCTACTCTTTTCTAATAAATGATTTCCGGACCTTATTATGTTTCGGATATGCAATATGCATAGTCAAATTTCCTGTGTTAGTTTGTGTTTACATGGAGCTGGCAAGTTGAGAGTTTTAAGCTGATTTTCTACCTCTAGGTGCCGATAAGCTTTTTCAGCCTCTAGCTTTTTGTAAAAATGGTTTTTCAAAAGTTGGACCATTTCTCGACTTGTGAATGCCATCCTTGTGTAGGGGCCATGCTAATCTTCTTTGTATCGATCCTATTTTATCAGATGTCCCAGAAGGGACTTCTTAGCCATGTTTTCTTTTAGTTCTCTGACCCAGCCAGACATCGATAAGATTTCTTACTGGTTCCCGTTTAATTGTCTACTAATGGTTGTTCTTTACTGGATTTCATCTCTATGTTAAATCCTTGGTAGTGATAGTAGAGACGATGTCCCATTCAACTATACTTGAAAATCTCAGCTAAATTTGGCACTTCTCTTATAATGAAATTGCAGCATTCTCTAGTAAAGACAATTCTGTCGTCAAAGCAAATCTTCTTATGGGTAAAACGGTTTTAGCATCTTGCTGTTGATTAGCCTGTTTGATATATCACCCGTTCGCTTCAAGCTACCTGTATTCAACAGAATTGGTATGTCTACTGAATAAACGAAAAGGTCTTTCTAAAACAGTCTCTCTACCATCACAAAGGTAGGAAGGGGTAAGGTCTTTGTATACTCTACCCTCCTCAGACTCCACTTGTAGGATTACACTGGATTTCTTGTTGTTGTTGAATGGAGGAAAAACTAACGAGGCATCTTGGCAACCTTCGTGGGTGCTGCCTTGCTACTGGTGATGCCATTTTAAGTTTATGAATTCCGAATTTCAGATTAATGAATCCAAGTGCTAATAATTGAGTTCTAAATTCAATTTCTGTACATATTTAATGAATTTCTTAATACAAGTGGACCATTTAACCAAAAGCTACTGAGTTCAACCAAACTAGTATCTGGACTTCTGCCTCCGCCTCACTTCCTTTCGTTTTGGTCCTTGCAGGTTCGGAAACTCGAAATGGCCCTTGTGAACAGATGGTCTAGTAAAGGGATAAAACCAATTAGTCACTGGCTTCTTCCTGATTGCCAGTATTGTATGAAGGATGAACTACTATAGTCTTTAGGGATTTTTTTTTTTGGTGAAGATGGAAAAGTATATGTTAAACACCCATCTTTGTTACTACCACTAGCTATTTATTATACAGGAAAAAAAAGTTCTTATGTTGTTTTAACAAGGCATATTAGGGGATGTACGGTATAAGCTGAATTCAGTAGTTTTGGTTTTGATCCTGTTAATGGGTCGGTGGGTTGAGAGACATTCAGGACGAGGTAGAAAGGGTTGTTTCGGAAAGACCCTTAGCGACAAGATAGTAAGCAACAAGAAAACGGTGCAAAGTCTGGCAGAAGGGAGCAAAGACAATAATAGAATAATGTGATAATCAATAAACAACATAGTGGGACAGATTATTGAAAACAAGAATAAACAATGTTATATATCAAAAACAAGAACTACAATAAAACAACTAGTAAAATGGCAAAACACCAACCACACTAAGCAAGACAACCTTACACTACCTACTAATATGCTATTATAATACGTGTTCTCCACGCCTTCCTATCTAAGGTCATGTCCTCTATAACTTGAAGCTGCATCATATTCTGTCTTATCACCTCTTTCAATGTCCTTCTTCGGCCTACCTCTACCTTTCCTCCTACTCTCTATAACCAACCTCTCGCACTTCCTGCTACATATCTTCTCTTAACATGGCCAACCACCCTAAGTAAGACAACCGTACACTACCTACTAATATGCTGTCATAATACGTGTTCTCCATGCCTTCCTATCTAAGGTAATGTCCTCGGTAACTTGAAGCTGCATCATATTCTGTCTTAACACCTCTCCCCAATGTACTTCTTCGGCCTACCTCTACCTCTCCTCATACCCTCTATAACCAACTTCTCGCACCTCATGCTACGTATCTTCTCTTAACATGGTCAAACCATCTCAGTCGTGCTTCCTATATAAGGTCATCTCACCTTATGACCTAAGTCATTGAAATATTAAAATTTTCACCAAAATGTGTGGCACAAATATCAAATTGACACATGTTCAAAGAAGACCGGTTAAGCTTTCCACAATAATAATGGGAGGGTCAATATAAATCATTAAATACAAACCTACCCCTTGTTGTTTTTTATAAATAATTATACCAATATAATATGGGACCTTCTTATATTAATTATATGGTCTTCTTCTTTTTTTGAACTATTTACATAAACATAATTTATTTTTGTGTCACCATTTAAATTTACTCATACATCTCGATCCCTCCCTTTCATAATAAGTATCCCCTCCGTATCACTTAATATAAATTTATATCACAAAAGTTTTTTCTTTATTTCATAAAAATTAATTACTTAACTATACCCAACGTAAATTGTTTTTTCTTTTCTTTTGTTTTAATAACTCTTCTTTTATTGATGTCGGTGTTTGGATTAATGTGTGCAATGAATTCACACAAACAAACTAAGGATTGAGCCGAGATTATCAGAATTTTAATTTTATGAGTTTTAAATTTTAAAATACTAAATTTAAGTGGTAATTAAATTTTAAAGTTGATATTTGTATGCATTCAATAAGTTTATTAATATAAAATTATAAATATATTATTTGAGCAAAAGTTTTTGAATTCAGTCGAATCCGCTCCAAACTTCTACTTCCTCCCCTAATAGAGATCCTCCATGTACATCCTTATCAATATTCTGACTCCCCCGTCTTTATATATATATATAATGTTCTTTAAACACCATGACCTTTTAAATATGTTATGCCAATTTTATATAAGGACGTATCATTAAACGTGAAATTAATTAGAATATTAGAATTAAAAACTTAGTATGGTCAGTCCACATATGTGATTTTTCTAACCTTTCAAATGTCCCAAAATAAGTAATTGCTTAAAAGGAAAAAAAGAAAAAGGTTATTAATTTTTCTTTTCCAAATTATCTAATAAACGATATAAACAAATTTCTATAAAACATTTTAATACTTATTATATATTTTTTCAACGAGTAATTACTCTTATAACCCTCTTTTAAATGGTATGTTATGTATTTTTAAATAGAGTTAATGGTAAAAAAAACACACCTAATAAATATCACCTTTCCGAAAAATTTATACTTCAACTATTTATCATTCCACTTACCTTCCTAAACTATCACTCTTTTTATACTGAAATATACCTTGATGTTGAGTTGGCACAGAAACAATATTTAGCCAATTCGATATCAAAATATGTTTTTAGTACAAAGAAAGTGATAATTTGTAATAACAAAATAAAGGATAGTTAGAATATAAAATTGATATAAGAAAAATAATTTAAATGTGTTTTTTTTAAAAATTCTTTTTTATCAAGTGCAGCAAAACATTAAAAATCACTTACTAATGAATTGAAGAAAATATTAATACTTGTATATAAGATACATTTTCTAAAATAAATAAATAAATAAAAGAGAAGTATAAACCTAGCTGGTATATATTCCAACCACCAGACACCAGTGATGGAAGTAGGGAAGCTAAACTTTCTTCTGCTGACTCAGAAAGCCAAATAGTCAAGCTGGCTTTAAACACATAGCAGAGTAATTTATTACTACTTTCGTGCATATTTATTTGTTTATATTTGATTTGATAGGTCTAATAACGAATGTAAAATTTTCATTGACGGAGTTAGAAAATAAAAATATAGTGTTTAAGATTTGAATTTGAAAACTCCTAAATTATTGAGTTAATTAATCTCTCTATTTTTATGTTCAGGAAATTCAAAATCTATATATATGCATATTAACAAAAAAGTACATTATATATATCGTATAATTTTTTCTCGAACAGAACCCCAAACAACTCTTTAGATCCATCTTTGGACACACTCATTTAAGAAATAATGAATAAAAGAGATATGATTAAAAGTATATTTGAATTGTGATTTTTCTTTTCAAGTTTCACATTCTAACTATCAGTTGTTCTTTTTTTTCTCTTTATCTGTACTATGAGTCTATGACCATTTATGTATTAAAACTTATCTAATTGAGTAGATGGTGATAGTTCAATTATGAAAAGAAAACAACTAATAATTGGTCTAATCTGCTTCGAAGTGTGTTTATTTTAATACATAATTGATGATAATTTAGATATAATTTTTTTTATTAATAGTTAAAGTATAAAACTCAAAAAAAAAAAATAACTTTATTATATCACTCTCTAGTTATTATAAGTCATTTAAATATTATTAAATTAAAAAATTAAAAATAAAATATCACAAGAGAGGGACAATAGTTTTGCTGTCTTATTTACTACCTACTGCAATTCACAATGTGTTTCTTCACCAAGCTGTAGATCTGGCAGGGCTACTGCAACGGATGTGGTTGTTTTTTTTTAATTAAAGATTTTGAATTTAAGTTTTAGATATGAAATAATTTTTAATAGAAAGCGTTCTTATAACCCTCATAATTCATGGCAGATCAGGATTAATACATACTGTTTATGCCATGCTTTCCAAGTGTCACCATCATATTTCTATACTTTTATATTTATTTTAAGAAAATTTTAGGTATGTTTCCCTAAAATTTATATAAATAACTAAAAATCAGCTATTTTTGTGTGAACTTAAATGAAATTCTATCTAAAGACATTATAATCTCGAATTATTTCTATATAAATAAACATACAAATATTTTTTTAAATTGAGATAAATTTTTTATCCAATATATATATATAAAAAAAAACTGAAATATATATATATATTTTTGCAGAGTAGAGCATTCATTAACATTGACATTGACTGTCGGTAGCAGTACAAGAACAGCTTTAAACATCATTAACAGGTCTAACACCTTAAATTCACCATAATTTAAAAAGAATTAAGCATCTTAACTCTTTAAGTGCAACATTAGACAAATCATTTAGGGGTCATTTGATAGCTGGTTTGGAGTAAATCCAACATAAGTAATTCTACGTTTGATATATAGCTAATTGAGATATAAATTATTCATGTATAAAACGAATATTGTGTTTGGACTAGCTATTGTAAAACCTGTATAACTAAATTATGCATAAGTTATAAGAGAATTTATGAATTATTTTTTGTAGGATAAAAGTGGAATATATTAGAGTACTTTTTTTTGTCCGCATTTAATTGTCTACTATATTATGTAAGTAAATGTTCGATTTTACTTGTCCAGATTGAAACTCAAGAAATTATTTTATCATTTTGTTCCTAATTCACTCTTATTACTAAATACAATCACTTTTCAAAGCAATATTGAATTTATTTATATTCAAAGAATAACATAGTAAAATTGTCATTTTATTTATTATTCTTTAAAGGATATACCAAGTTAAAATACAAATATAAATATATTTATTACCTGATTATTATTTTGATAAGCGGCTAATACAACTTAATTTTCCCAAGAAATAAAGCACATTAAGGGTGGAAGTGGCACTGAATTTCTAAGAACAAACTTTTATTCGGGAACCAGTTCCTTCTACCTATGTTTCCTTTTTCAACATATTCTCCATTCTTCATGTGTGATCATAAGCATTAGATAATTGACAAAGTAATATAATATGATCTTGCATGCTAATATCGTGTCCTTCTTTGGCCATTTTCACCATTTTGTAGACTAATTCAATAGTACTGTCGGAGTTAGAATTAAAAAATTAGAATATATATATAATTGACACTTTTTGAACAAAAGAAGCTAAGAGTAAAGGAAGCTGGATTACATTATATTTAATTTGCATATCATAACTTAAAGGATCCAGAATTTGAATTTTATGGGTTATTTAGTGAGAGTGCAAGTGTTCAACGTAATTTTAACTTGTTAAATTCAACTTTCAAAAGTTTTTAGCACTAATGAATTTATTGTACTTTTAAAATGGATAAAATCTAAATATTTGTTGAAATTTGTGTGAGTTTTTCACATAACAATCCACAGTTCAACGTTGAAATTATTGTGTTCAGATGAACCGAGTTCTGAATCATTGGATCCGCCCGTGCCCTAGTGTTTGTGAACCCGCGATTGAATCCCCTACAATCTACTAAGTTGCTCGAATTCGGATGCGGATGTTTGATACGAGTGCGGATTTAGAGGTCAAGTCATTCATATGATCTAAATTTTAAGATTCGAGGTACGGAGCCATGTACAATACAGATATAGAGATTTGACTAAAAATAATTTAAATATCTTAAAAATAGAGTTACTCATATGTCTGAATTATGTGATATTAAGTGAAATACTTACAAGGTATTATTAGAAAAAAAGAATATTGCTCAAGTGGAGAATTCCAAAAAGTGATATAAGAAAAAGGTCTGACATAGAGTTTTCTACCTATATAGTACTCTATTTTTTTTTTTTCAATTTCGCCTTAGCTTCTGTTTTTTATTACAAAATTTTTATATTTGTCCCAAATATCTCCATTGATTTTGGACAAAAGTATCCAAAATCAGTTGACAACTCTGGTACAAATCCCACACTCATATCGTGTCGAAATGAATGCAATATTGAAAGTAAAGAATTCGAACAACTCAGACTAATTCTAAACCCTAAATTATATGTCATATTAAAAGGTTTTACTAGTCACACACATATGTAGTGTGTCTAACATGGGCACCCTAAATAATGTCACAATAAAAGGCCTTAGTAGTCACACACATAAGTAGTGTGTCTAACATGGGCAAAAATATCACCAATATACTACATGCAATGTATACAAAGAGTAGTTTCTAGCTAAGTTAATTTTCAACAGTTCCACTAGTGATCAAAGCATGGAACATATTTTGAACTTGTCTAGACTTAAAGAGTTATGGAAAGACTTTTCTCCATTTAATTACAGGCTTACAGCACAATAGTGAGATTTAAATGAGACCTTAAATGCACCTGCAGCATACACAACTAACCACATACTCTTTCATCTGCTCATATTTACTTCTCTCTGTGTGTGTGTGTTCATTACCCCTTTATAACATGCAGCTAGCTCCTTTCTTTTGTCACTTCATTCTTAGTAGTTCTCTCTTTGGAAGCAAACAAAAATGGGGAATTACAAACAAAAATCTCTAATTTTGTGGGCTGTTGCTGCTGCATTGCTCACACATAATTTAGTCATTCCTGTTATGGCTAGAGCTTCTTTTGAAGAAAAAAAGACATATAACTCTCCTGATCCGAGTACCGGAAATCCTCCTAGTTCAGGTAAAATTTTATACATACAATGTGGTTATAACATGCAAATGACACTAGTTACTTGCTATAATTAACAAGTTATAAACTTCTTTATGTTATTAACATTCATAGTATATATATTTTATGATTAACAAGTTCACATACATCTCCGTCTCATGGTTCAGGAGAAGGTGGTCATGGAACACCTTCGCATGGAGGAAAATCACCTGGTGGGAACTGTGGTACCCCGGCCCCTAGTGGAGGGCATAAACATCACCATCATCATAACCCTACCCCATCCCCTCCGTCAGGAGGGCATGGTTATTCTCCGTCTCCACCAAGTCATCATGGTGGAGGTGGAACCCCTCCTAGTACTCCCAGTACACCAACTACCCCAACTCCTGACCCCGGTACTCCAAGCACTCCAGGAGGTGGTGGATACTCTCCTTCCCCTACTCCTACTACTCCTACCCCTAGTACACCATCCACCCCCTCCACACCTACTATTGAAACACCACCTACTCCTACCGCTGATCCTGGAACTCCAAGCACTCCTGGGGGTGGTGGTTACTATCCTTCGCCTACACCTACACCTAGTACCCCCTCTACACCTACTATTGAAACACCACCTACTCCTACCGCTGATCCTGGAACTCCAAGCACTCCTGGGGGTGGTGGTTACTATCCTTCGCCTACACCTACACCTAGTACCCCCTCTACACCTACTATTGAAACACCACCTACTCCTACCGCTGATCCTGGAACTCCAAGCACTCCTGGGGGTGGTGGTTACTATCCTTCGCCTACACCTACACCTAGTACCCCCTCTACACCTACTATTGAAACACCACCTACTCCTACCGCTGATCCTGGAACTCCAAGCACTCCTGGGGGTGGTGGTTACTATCCTTCGCCTACACCTACACCTAGTACCCCCTCTACACCTACTATTGAAACACCACCTACTCCTACCGCTGATCCTGGAACTCCAAGCACTCCTGGGGGTGGTGGTTACTATCCTTCGCCTACACCTACACCTAGTACCCCCTCTACACCTACTATTGAAACACCACCTACTCCTACCGCTGATCCTGGAACTCCAAGCACTCCTGGGGGTGGTGGTTACTATCCTTCGCCTACACCTACACCTAGTACCCCCTCTACACCTACTATTGAAACACCACCTACTCCTACCGCTGATCCTGGAACTCCAAGCACTCCTGGGGGTGGTGGTTACTATCCTTCGCCTACACCTACACCTAGTACCCCCTCTACACCTACTATTGAAACACCACCTACTCCTACCGCTGATCCTGGAACTCCAAGCACTCCTGGGGGTGGTGGCTACTATCCTACGCCTACACCTACACCTAGTACCCCCTCTACACCTACTATTGAAACACCACCTACTCCTACCATTGACCCTGGCACGCCAAGCACTCCAGGGGGTGGTGGTTACTATCCTTCTCCGACACCTACTACCCCGTCTACACCTACCATTGAAACACCACCCACTCCTACCATTGACCCTGGAACTCCAAGCACTCCGGGTGGTGGTGGTTACTATCCTTCTCCTACACCTACCATTGAAACACCACCCACTCCTATCATTGACCCCGGAACTCCAAGTGCTCCAGGTGTCTTCCCAATAGACCCCAACTCACCACCTTTTACATGCAAGTAAGTAAAACAAAAATTATTCTCTCTATTTCATTTTTACATATATAATATATAAAGTACTCTAAGAACTTATGAGTCGTTTGGTAGAATGATATGATCCAACATGTTCTAATGTGAAATGTTATAAATTGCAGTTACTGGAGGACTCACCCGACACTTATATGGGGCTTATTTGGCTGGTGGGGAACTGTAGGAAATTCATTTGGTGTGGCTAGTGTTCCAGGTTTCGGATCAAACATGAACTTGCTCCAAGCACTTTCCAACTCTCGTAACGATGCCTACGGGGATCTCTACAGAGAAGGAACAGCTTCATTATTGAACTCCATGGTGAGCAAAAGCTTCACCTACACTTCCAACCAAGTCAGAGATAGTTTTGTTTCAGCACTTAGTTCAGACAAGTCAGCAGCAGCTCAGGCACAGCTATTCAAGTTAGCCAACGAGGGTAGAGCTTGAGCAGAAGTCGTTAATCTCTATTCAAAATCGTCACTTTTTCAGTTTCTTGCAATGTCTAGTAATTTCATAGTGTATGTGTGCTTTTACTTAAGATTGGATACTAGAAATGTTAAATTTTCCTATATGGTTTTGTATGTTACAATAGGCTATGAGTGAATGCCACGTTCTGATTTCAGAAACTCTATTTTCCATGTTATCATATATCGAACTTAATATGAAGAGTTACATATTATTGTACGTCATTATTATCGGATGGTGCAAAATATTTATACATCGACTAATGCACATAATTTCAACTCAATATGGTAGTTAGTGTGCTTTGTGATAGTTTAACTAAGTAGCTCTGAGAAATTATTAGTTACATGCTTTTTGCAGGAAAATAATTAAACAACATATTTCTAAGAAAAATATCCGAAGTTTTCATTTTTGATTAATATTGTCATTTGCATACATTTACATTTTCAGTTCTACTATACCATTGTTGAATATTAAAGAGCCTAATGAAATAGCTAGTTAGTACCTTTCCGCACATATAGGTATTGTCATGTCTACAACTATGTTGCTTAGACTTTTCAAAAATGACAAAGGGTGCGTGTCAGGTCCTTCAAAATTAGTAGTACATTTTTGAAGCATTTTTGGATAAGTCCGACTAACTTTTAGCATGGTGTAGGGGTGTGAAAAGGCATTTCTAATACTTTGAAGATATACTCTGTGTAAAGAGGCTTTTATCTATATTTTATCTTTTATTTACTATATACTTTAATCATGTTTGAGCTATAATGTGAGTATTTAAAAAAATTGCAATGTAAATGATTTGTTATGTTAGATAATAACAAAACGAACAACATAGAGTCGCAATTAAAACGACTTTCACATTTTTGTGTACTGGTATCACTCCATCCTTTTTACTTTTACTTGGTCACTTTGAATTTTGTTTCTTTCTTAAGAATCATAATATTCATATTAATTTATGTATAAAAGTAATTTGAAGAATAAGTAATTAATGTTGAGAGTAAAACAAGAAAAAATAATTATCTTTTTTTGATATATTAAAAGTAATAGGAGTTAGTAAAAAGAAAATTTTATTTTTTAAAATGGACAAACTACTTAATTACACAAAATTCCTACCATATTTAATATTTCTCCCTATAGTTTGAAATAATTACATATTGTCTCACTAATTGATAATTTCACACTATATTTCAAATCAGATATATCCAGATACACTGAAATAAAGAGAGAAAGACAAGTGAGATAGTCTATGTATTTCATATACATATGAATCACACTAGATACATGTATATGGGATGCCATATGCATTTCAAATACATTCAAAAATACAAATACATAGAGAGAGACGAGTTAGAAAGTCAAATACAAGCGAATCCACTATGATATAATGTATCTGAAATAAATTACACTTAATTATAACCTCATATATTCGAGATATATGTATCCAAACACACATAATACATATATCCGAAATCTAAATTCTAATAAGATTCATAATATTAAAAACTCACATGAAAGAAAATTTATATTATTTATCTTTTTTCAAATACTAAACAAATAAAAATAAAACGGTGAAAATTGGTTACTTGGGCCTCAAAAGGTCCACTAGAAATAGCACAAAAAGAAACAAAAAAGGAGTCAAAATAAAAAGCATAAAAAAAGAAAAAATAATTTCATTTTTTTTGGGAAACGTGAGCGGAATTAGTACAGGACGATACATATTTAATTTTTTTCCCCCACCCAATAGGAGAGTAGGATATTATATCCACGAAACGTTGATTATTTTGTGCATCCCAAGATAATCGCTTGCGTTACGTCACTACTTATGAAATTATTCCCCGTTTAATTTTATGTGACATCCTATTTTTTAGTTCATATTCAAAATTAATTTAACTTTAAAATTATTTTTATTCTTAATAAAATAATTTATAATTATTCAATTATCTGATTTAATTTTAGATCACAAATTTAAAAAAAAATTAAAAAATTCCTAAATGTACGAATAAAACAGTACGTAATACATGAAAAAGGAAAATATAACAATAGTTCAAGCACAAAAAACATTTTTAATACTATTCTGGTGAGGTCCACTAATGACCTTATCTGCCAGCGCAATCGTGTGCCGAAATTTTCCCCAAACAAAAAAATAAAAAGAATGAGCACATTAAGGAATTAATTGGTTAGATTAACACATTGTATATGACATTAAAGAAGTTAAACTACATTAACAAAACACTTAAATTTAATTATATCACACTTAATATTTCTATCCTTGTAATTTAACTCGTGAGTTAATTCGACTCTTCCTCTAATCAGAGTAATCTTGATGTTAGTTTAACTAGATTAAATAATTTCAACCTTTAAGTACTCGTACAAAAAGATAATTATATACCCATGTCTCTATTATGTCTCGTTTTATATGTAGTGTGAATTATAAATAACTTTTATTTTGATATTTGATATATGATATAATTCTGTGTAAAAAAATAAATAGGAAATGCTAAATGACCAGAAAATTTGGTCAGAATATGGTTAGAAAATTAAAAAGTTTATAATATCCTTTTTATTTTAAAATAATTTTTTTTTTTTCATTTTTTAATTAAAATGTATTAAAATTAAAAGGATAAAAGTATTCAAAAAAGTAAAATAAAATAATATAAAATATGTTATTTTATCATTCTGGCAAAATTTTCTGGCCAAAATGATTTTTTCAAATAAATATTTGGATAAACATTATAAAATACTCCCTGCCACGTTGCAAAAAAAAGAAAAAAAGAAAGGAGAAGAAGTCAGATCGGACCATTTTCCCAGTAATTCACCACAAATTACTAATCAATGTTCAATTTGCAAAAACCAAGATCAATAAATTCACACACACATAAATAAAAAACGAACACAAGATCAATTCATTTCTAATCAAACACAGAAAAAGAATTCGAAGAAAATAGAAGAAGCATTCTAATGGAGAACGGGAATTCTTCAGCAGTTGCTCGAGGGAGATTGGCGGTGCTTTCAGCTCACCTTGCAGCTTCACTCAACGTCTCCGATTTAACAACCTTCAAACTTCTAGAAACTTCCGGTGTTTCCGCCGTTTCCGGCGTTGCACCTCCGCCGAATCTAAAAGGTGCGTTGACGATCATCGATGAGCGGACCGGTAAGAAGTATCCGGTTCAGGTTTCAGAGGATGGCACTATCAAAGCCACCGACTTAAAGAAGGTAAATCATTAAATTCTGAATCTTCGGATGTGCTTTTCTTCCATTTGAATTTTGATCTCTGTTTACGATAACTACGGTTTCTATAGCTATTATTGACTGTGATAGCTCAAGTAATATTTCGTGTTGTTTTTTAAAATTCAAACTCGCTTATGCTTTTCGTTGGCAGTGTGATTGTATACCTGTAGGTTGAGACAGATCTAGAATTTCAAACCGGTGCGTGTATAATTTAATACACATACATGTCTTTAGATTTTTTTTTAAATGACATATATATATATACAGTTAGAATGCTAGGGAATGGCTTTATGTTGTATCCATCTCTGCCTAGAGGCATATGCGCAATAGAATAGTGTGTAATTGTTTTAGGAGTCGGGATACTGTAGACTAATTGCGAGCGAATTGCATGGAAAAGACGGGAGTTTTTCTTGTTGTAATCTTCGAAATCCAGGCACAGATACTCAATGGATGTTATTTGTGGTTGTTTAATGATCTATGCTACTCTCTCCGTTCCGTTCCTTTTTAGTTGTCATGTTGCGTTTTTCGAGATATGAAAATACTACAAATTGCAATCTTTTCCATATCAATCTGTTGAAAAATACATCTTTAGTCAAAGTTCATATCAGTTGACTCTCAGAAAGGAAACTATGACAACTAAAAAGGAACAGAGGGAGTAATTGGTTAAGCCTGTATGTTGCTTTGTATCTTTTCCTGAAAATGTTTGTTAATTTTTGGTATAATTGTTTTGCAGATAACAACAGGACAGAATGATAAGGGTCTTAAGCTTTATGATCCAGGCTATCTCAACACAGCACCTGTTAGGTCATCAATATGCTATATAGATGGTGATGCCGGGATCCTTAGATATCGAGGCTACCCTATTGAAGAGCTGGCCGAGGGAAGTTCCTTCTTGGAAGTGGCATATCTTTTGTGTAAGTGTTTCTAATGATAATTTTGTATATATTTAAATTTTTACTGTGCTGGCAGATTCATCTTTATGGTGTTTAGAGTGATTTCTATGTGGAGTATACCGTCTCTTGAAATTTTTCAAAAAACAATGATTAAGCAAGGCCCAAAAATTGTAACAATGCTGAAGGTTTTTTCTGATATTATATGACAAATAAGGACAATAGATTTTTACTCAAACCTGTAGCATTTGAATAGAATTAAGATCATATCGGAATGAAGGCAGTAAAAGAATTAAATACTCCTTTCTTTTATTAATGCCGAGAAAAATAAAGTCCCTCCCCCCACCCCTCCAACCAAGAAAAGGAGAATGAAATGAAAAACTATGTTGCTCCATACATCTAACTTCTCTGCTGGTCAAACTTTTCATTTGTGTTTATTGAAATTTCAGTGTATGGTAATTTACCATCTGAGAACCAGTTAACAGACTGGGAGTTCACAGTTTCACAGCATTCAGCGGTTCCACAAGGACTCTTGGTGAGCTCATATTTTAGTTTTTTAAGAAAGCTTCAGTCAGTTTTTATTCAGATTTGTCACTCGCAAATGATGAAAGATGAAAAGCTTTGAATTTTACTTAAATGATGAACTTATGGTGCCTCTTTACTTATTTGGCATTGTCTGCACATGTTCTCTCTCAAAAAGTTCATGGCCTTGTCGTATGAAACCTCAGAAACACCATTAGCATTTCATAAATGTTTGGTTGCTCACCACATTGCCAAATTGGTCTCTGAGAAGACAGAACAGTACACTAATGAGAAGAAGGAAGCCTTTTCCCTGTAGGTAGTAACTACTGCAATCTTTACCAAGACGGAGGAGATGCTGATGCCATATAAAAAGAGAGAAGAGAAAAGAAGTTTGTATTATTGGTTGTAAACAATATACAAGAAAGATCCTCAGATAGGAGTATAATAAAGTTTATCCTACATAATATAAGGAAAGTTCTCTGATTACAAGAATCCATAATTTTGGCACAACTTTAAGAACACTCCATAGTATTACCCAGGCAAATTTTTCCAAGTAACTGCACTAATCCTCTTAGGTTTAAGTGATAACGCACTTCACTAGTAGAAGGATAATGATAGTGCAATGGGAGGAAGAACTCCTCCTAAATTGTCGCACAACCACTATTTATGTTATCGTGCTTTATGCTTCTTTGTATATAGTGATGCCAGTTGTTTAATTACGGTCATTTAAGGCTGTACTCTGTCGTTTAAACAATTGTGCAATCCTATTTTGTAGTTTATGTGGTTGAGTGTTGAGTTCCTGCTCTTTTGTAGTTCCGGAATTTCTGAACAATTGAAATTTTGTTGCAGGATATCATACAGTCAATGCCCCATGATGCTCATCCAATGGGGGTTCTTGTCAGTGCAATGAGTGCTCTTTCCGTTTTTCATCCTGATGCAAATCCAGCTCTGAGAGTAAGCAACATTTTAAATTTTTCCAACTTCTGTACTCCTCTCTCTTTTTGCTATGATGCATCACATGAGGAACTGTTTGAGAGATATATCTTCTGTAGTCAAAGTTCCTATGTTTTACCTATATATTGTTGCTTCAGATGTTCCATGATCTCATTTTGATTCCGTGAAATAAATTTAGCTTCTCTTTTCCAATTAAGGGATACTGCTTTATCATTGTCTTACCACTGAAGGTCCTTTGTAGTTGGCAAGAGGGTGGGTATCTGTTAGAGCGAGCTACTAGTGTTGCTCACCTTCATGGTTGTTAGAATCTGGAAACATATCCCAACTCTTTTTTCTTATTTCGTTGTGAAAATGGAAAAGAAACTATATGTACACTCATAGCTCAAGTTGGATAAGTCAAATAGTTCAAATGAAAATCTTAAGGGCAATCTCTGGGGGGAAGGACAAGTATCTCTTACACAAAGTTGAACAGTTATATATCTTTCCTGCCCCCCTTTCCCTCTTTTGGATCACTGCTTAGCTTCTTTTATAAGTTAAAGAAGCCTTTCCTGGAGTACAACATAAATTGCTCCTCGTGTCCTGCTCAGTGGTCCATCTCAAAGAAATATTGTTAAAGGCCCTTCTTAACTCTGTATTTGGTTCATTAAGTAGCCAAGATTCTCAGCTAAGGGTCAAGAGAGAATAGATTGATTCACCTTCCGAAGTAGAGCAATGATAACTCTTGTTCAGTGTTCTCCCTTTATTTGACCTACTTTAATGATTATTTGCCATCAAGCTTTCGGATTGTAACATTATATTTTTGATGGTTCTGATCATTTGTATCTTTGTTCACTCAGGGACAGGATATATACAAGTCTAAACAAGTGAGAGATAAACAAATAGTTCGGATCCTTGGCAAGGTTATTTTCCTTTCATTCAAACTTTTCTTTTGATTGCCTAAAAACTTCTAAGAGTTTTGAACTATGATATCACGCTGAAGCTTGATGTATGGGCTTTGTGATTGTTGTCTAAATGAATGTAACGGTACCCAGTGGTAATAAGCATTATTTGTTGTATTTGCAGGCACCTACAATTGCTACAGCTGCTTACTTAAGAATGGCTGGCAGGCCACCTGTCCTTCCATCCAACAATCTCTCTTATGCGGAGAACTTCTTGTACATGCTAGATTCATTGTATGTTCTATTTCTCTACTTTGCTTTATTTTGTATATGAAGTTCTGAGTGATTCCTAAATTGGATAGAAGTAGCAATCCTGGTTCTTATTAGCCATGGCATCATTGTACATACTGTGGCTTATCATAAAAATCAACATGTCTGTGCACTATTTTGAATCTTGTTACATTTGCATCACATTCAGCTTCAATTCTTCATAGCCAGCAAATTAAAAGCTTTTTTACTTAAACTTGCAGAGGTAATAGGTCTTACAAACCCAATCCTCGACTCGCTCGTGTGCTCGATATTCTCTTCATATTACATGCAGAACATGAGATGAATTGCTCTACAGCTGCGGCACGTCATCTTGCTTCAAGGTAGCCATCTTTATTGCACAGACAGTAGCACTAAGATTTACTTGACTTATACACCAATGGTTGTGTGCAGTGGGGTTGATGTATACACAGCATTAGCAGGAGCAGTGGGAGCTTTGTATGGCCCTCTCCATGGGGGTGCCAATGAGGTAAAATGTTGCTATAGCAAGTAATGAGTATGTATAGAGGAGCTTCATCTTTTATGAGCTCTCTATCTTTATGTCTCTGAGATAACATTGTTTGGTGTTATATTATGCTTGACAATGATGTTATTACATGGTTTACAGGCTGTGCTGAAGATGCTCAGTGAGATTGGAAGTGTTGAAAATATTCCAGAGTTCCTTGAGGGTGTCAAGAATAGGTGCTTATTTTCTGATAATTATTGTTGTAACGTCCAGGATTATCTAATTCATTTTTGACCATTTGAGTTTCCTTGTACCTCTATCCCTTCAGGAAACGGAAGATGTCTGGTTTTGGGCACCGTGTCTACAAAAATTATGATCCCAGAGCAAAAGTCATCAAGACGCTGGCTGATGAAGTATTTTCTATTGTGGGTCGCGATCCTTTAATTGAGGTAAGGTGTCTTTGCTGCTAAAAGGATTGTATTTTTCTTGGTCCAGCTGGTGTTCCCAAAGGACACATTCCATTTAAATAATTTTGTCCAGCATTCTAGAAGTAACAGGATATTTAGCATCCATGTTTAAGCTATCCTCATGGACTTCATATTTTCTTGAATCTCAGAAGAACCTAAAACATTAAAATTGGTGCTAAAACTAATATAGTGGAGTTTGTTTCAAGAACAGTTGAAACTTTTTTTTTCTGGAAAATCTTTTCTGGTTTACGCAAAGGTTTAGGAAAAAAGTCAATTTTTTTCTCAACCAAATACCACTAGAAAATAGTTTTTGATTCAAAAGTTGAAAGCAATTCCGGAAGTGTTCTGCAATAACTGAATTTTCTCTAATGGTGTTTGGCTGAAAAGCTTTTTGAGGAAATTGGAAAAGTTTTTTTGAAAAAAATGTCAATTCATTTTGCAAACAAGCGCAATTATTTCAGCAGTATGGCCAGAAGAAGCAAGTTTAAGAAAGCTAACTACTCTCAGTTTGTTGCATTTATGCTTAAAATATAATATGTGCACTGCATACTCAGTGGTTGGACTTGGTCTCCAATAAGGTTATACCCTCAGATGTTGTTTTAGTTCAGTTTCATAAAAAGCTGATAAACTGAATTTCAGCTATTTAAGCTATATCACAATTACAACAGTGATAAACCACCTTCCCAGTACGTTCTTCTGTGGTTACCTTTAAACAAGCCCACTAAAATCCTTTCTTCTTGGTTCCTCGGTTATTTGAAAGCAGCATCACTTTTTCTTTGTTGTTCAGAAAGCCATCAAGCTTCCTTCCCCACTATTTATGCATCCAGATGAAGTCTTTGTTCCTTTCTTCTTCCGGCAATTTTCAAATTAACAAAAGTCAGATCTTTTAAGGTAGCTAAAATTATTTCTCTTGGGTTCTCCACTGTTGATTTAACTGGACGATCTCCTTTATTTTTTTAATGTCGGAGATTCAAGCAGATTGGATATTTTGAGCACGTCTCTATCCTACAATGGCATTGAGTGTTCCTGTAAGCACTAGTTACTATGTGGAAGAGGTGGTAGAATCTCATTTCTCTGAAATATGAAATTTATATGTCAAAATTGAGAAAAATGTCTTCACAGAAGATGAGATAGGCTACAAGTATTGTGGTAGGTAACACAGTCATAGAGCTTTTGATGCCACCACCCAGATTTATTGTATCTGGCATGCTGGTTAAATCTGTGCAACTATAAATCCTCGCATGAATGTAATGATGGGATATGGACTACTTTCGCTCAATGATCCAATATGGTTCTCACATTTTTCCATACTACGTTCAGGTTGCTGTTGCTTTGGAAAAAGCTGCACTCTCAGATGAGTACTTTGTAAAACGGAAGCTGTATCCAAATGTTGATTTCTACTCTGGTTTAATTTACAGGTAACCATAAACTAAGATAAATCTTTTCATTATCAAGAATGATAACTCTAATGAATAATATTTTTTATGAATTAGGGCAATGGGATTTCCAACAGAATTCTTTCCTGTCTTGTTTGCAATTCCTCGGATGGCCGGTTACTTGTCTCATTGGAAAGAGTCCCTTGATGATCCTGATACCAAGATTATGAGACCCGCACAGGTAAAATCACTGTCTTGATTTTCAATCTCGGTGTAACTACATTTTGTACAAATTACATTTTATGGTAAACTGCTTAGTACTTGGTTATGCCAATCCAAAATCTTCGGATTTTCGAGTCTTCCCTCACTGTGCTCGACTGTGTCGACATCTGAAAGAATACAGAGATATAAAGCTGTTCCTTTAGAACCTAATGAGTTTTGTTTAGGAACTAAAAAAGTTGATTACTTTACTGGACTCTGCTTATATCCCTGAGTTAAGTCCATAGTCTTAAAACTTCCTCCTTTCAGGTGTATACTGGTGTATGGATGCGTCACTATATGCCTCTCAAAGAACGATCACCACATTCCGAAGCAGACAAGCTCGGTCACGTCTCCGTCTCCAATGCCACCAAACGACGATTGGCTGGTTCAGGGGCCTAAGGCTTCCTTCAAGGTTCACTTATATTTAATATAAGAAAAATAAATGATATTTTTTTCTTCCCCATGAGAAGTAAACTTGTCTTGAACATGGTTAGATTCTCACACACACAAAGCAGATGTATTCGGATGAATTTTTGTGTCTCCGTTTCCCAAAATAATAAGCTTTTAGTCTTCACAAGTAACAAATTTGCATCCTCCCCATATTTCCTAGTCCTACAATGATATGGAGTGTACCTAATTATAGTAACTTTTAACTTGAACCTAATCCAACTCAAAAAAGCCTTTATACGATCGTTTATATTTCATTCTTTAGGTCCTCACTTTTCACTTACTATCATCAATCACAATCAAATATTCATGGAAGATTACAACTATATTGTAGCATGCATCCCAGGCGAACTTGTCATTGAAATTCTGAAAAAGCTTCCTGTTAAGTCTTTAATGAAGTTTAAATGCGTTTCAAAATCCTTTTACTCTCTTATATCAGATCCTTTTTTCATTGAATCACATCAAAAAAGTTATATGACTCAATTCTTCGTAAATCGTCCAAGAATGACATATTATAGATTATCAAAAAATGAAGAACGTGATGAAGACTTAGCTACTTGTCCCCTTGAATACTTAGATCAATCATGTTTTCAAAATCTTAGGTATATGCAATCAACCAATGGCCTAGTTTGTCTATGGAATGATCTTGGAGACATTGCTATTTGCAATCCTTTCATAAAACAACATGTCTTTCTTCCTTGTCAACAACATAAGGGAAGTACGTTTTACGCAATTGGTTTTGATACTACCACCAAAAGACATAAAGTATTCAACGCAGAAATTTTTCGAGGTGGTAAATTGATATGTTCGATTTTCACCATTGGTATAGACAAATCGTGGAGAGAGATTTGTAGTTGCATCAATTTTCGTCCTACGGATGACAATTGTGTATGTATCGATGGAGTGATTTATTTCGTAAATAATTACATACGTGACATAGTTGCATTCAGTGTTGTTGATGAAAAATTCATTAGAAGAATTCCATTCCCTATTAATGAATGGCCATTGAGGTTGTTCAACTTTACTCCAATATTAGTAGAAACAAAGGGACAAGTTGCAATTTTAGGCCATGTATATTTTAATTTTGGCAAAATTGCTTTATACATTCTCAATGGTACTAGTGAAATTGAGCCATGGGTGAAACATACAATTGAGTTACCATTAGAATTCAAAAAGATAACTCAATCTTTTTGTTTTTTATTAACCACCAATCCAAAAGGAAACATATTGTCAATTCCAGAGATTAAGAATCCACCATTGTTCTTATATGACAATGAAAAGAAAGAATGGAGAATAGTTGCAAGAAACAAAATTTATGGACAAAATTTCCATATTCAAGATGGGGCTCAGATTTACCTAAATCTTGTGGAGAGTATTTGGTCGTTGAAATAATTTCTTCGATGAGTCAAGGATTTGTTGGGAGTTTCGAATCAAAGAAGAGGCAGATCAAAATAGTTCTTCTAGTTTAAAATTTTTATGTACTTTTTATTTATTTATTTATGTAGAAATAGTATTAGATTACGTATTTCTATTTATTTATGAAGAAAACATATCAATTTTATGTTTTTAAAAAAAAAATTATTTATGAAGAAAAAGTATCAATTTTATGTTTTTTAAAAAAATTTATTTATGAAGAAAAAGTATCAATTTTATGTACTTTTTTTTATATGATGAAATAGTATTAGATTACATATTTTTATTTGTTTATGAAGAAAAAGTATCAGTTTACGTAGTTTGGTTTATTTATGAAGAAATAGTATCGTAAATTGTTATACACACCAAAAATTGTTGTACAAATCTCTATCCTAACAAAAAAGAGTCTTGCTAAATCCTATTTTTGTTTTTTTTACCATAATTGAGTTTTTCTTTTTTAAAAAGGAAAACAGAAAGTTTCTATGTTTGACTAGTCTTTTTCTTACGGGAAAAAATTATGATTCAATAAATGAAGGTTCATTCCTTCTAACTCCAAATTACTCAAAACAATTCAAAACAACTTCAATTTATATTTATAGCCAAACATAACTTCAAATTATCTTTTCACTTTAAAAATAAAAATTGTTATTTTCAAATGCCCTATAGATAATTTCGAATTATTTCATTTCTAGATCACCATTAATGCAAAAAAAAGAAGAAGATGAAATTACAATACAAGACCCCTTCCCCCACCCCTCCCAATACCC
>NW_006239040.1:416640-435477 GCF_000226075.1 Solanum tuberosum
AATACCCCTACCCCCTACCCCACCCCGTCTCATCTACTAACGGAAATTAACGGATCAAATCACAATCTTTCACTTTCTTATTCTGATCACCTTTGCATGTTTTTATCCTTAATCTTTAATCACTATTCTTAATCTTTCGCTTAATTGCATTCTTCAACATATATGCATCATGTTTGATCCCTATTAATCTTCTTTTTCCCCCCTTTTTTCTTGGATCAATTAAACTTCTTTTCTTTTTTCAGATTCTGCAAATCTAAAGGGAATTCTTCCTTTAAATCTAAACTTTATATTTTTTTTCCCCCAAATTCTTTCCATTTTGATACATTTAAAATTGTTTAACACAACCCCTTTTATACATTTTTTACAAATTTCAAATTTTCAAGAATCCCCTGTTTTTTATGACTCTGTTTGTTAACAAATGAGATGGTAGAAAGTGATTCAAGTAAAGAAAATATTGAGAAAAGTAGTAAAAGTGACAAATTATGGAGCAAAGATAATTTATCTTCAAGTTGTCATAGAGACCCTTCATTTTCTGGTTGGTTTGATGAACATGGCACTCTTCATTCATCTCAATTAGTCAATAGACATAATGGAGATGATTTCGATTTCGAATGTTCAAAGGGGAAAGAAATCAATGTCTCTATTGGTACTGAGACAAATCAACATAGTATTAGTAGTAGTAGTAGTAACTTTAAGCATAGGATGAGGGGTAGTGGTGGTGGTGGAGATTTTGGTAGTGGAGAAGATAGGTATGTTCCGTTTGACGTGGAGAATGGTTCATCGAGTCATCGAGGATCTATTGATGATGATATTGAATGTGGTGATAGTGATGATGATGATGATGATGATGATAATCACTCAACTTTCTCGGATTACCATGACTCACCACAGCTAGTTTCAAAGAATGGTGTTGCTGAAATTGATGTGTTGAAGACATTTTTCTTTATACTTGTATGGTATTGTGTCAGCTTGTTCTTGACATTGTAAGTATTGAATTTTGTTGCGTTTTGTCCTTTTTTTCATTGATGTGTATTGAATTATTTGTAGTAATGATTATATATTAGAGATTCATATGCCAGTAGAAAATGTGGAGAACTTTTCTTTTTTATTTCGTAAAATGTTGGCCTAAGATGAATTGAGATGGGGAACCTGACCAATGAGGACTGAGACGTAGTAGTTATTGTTGTTGTTGTATATTGAAGCTTCAGAATAATTTTTTTCATGTTCATACATTTACTTCAGGCCGATGCTTTCTAGGAGTTTTGTAGGACTATATGATAGAGTTTCTTATTCCAGTAGGAAATATAGAGAACTTCTAGTACTTTTCATGATTATGTTTATTTCGTAAAGTGTTGTCCTGAGGTGAATTTAAGTGGGGAACTTGGTCACATATAGACGATCCCAGCGTGTTTTAGACTGAGACGTAACTGTTGTTGTTGTTTCTTGAAGCTTAAAGGATGTTTTTGCTCTTCTTATGTGATGACATGGGGAATAGGTACAATAAAAGTCTTCTTGGGGATAAACTAGGGAAGTTCCCTGCGCCTTTACTGATGAATACTGTGCACTTTGCGATGCAAGCTGTTTTGTCCAAGGCCATTACCGGGTTTTGGCATCAACGATTTCAACCTACAGTGATGATGTCTTGGAGAGACTATTCTTTGAAAGGTAACATTATGAGTTATGACTAATAGTTCCCTTTTTTCTTTGGTTACGATTGAGTAAAAAGCTAAAAGTATTTGAAAGGCATATGATGATATAGAGCAGGAAATATGTGTATAATGTGTTTATGCACTTCTCCAGTGGATTTATTTACGAAATGTACAAAGACGAGAGTAGGATTATTAAAGAGCTTGAATGTATGTGAATGTTATGAGTTTACAGCTTCAATTAGCTATAACATGTGATGTAGTTAAGCCACATATTAAACTTATTAGCTCATTACTGATATATCGACAATGGTTTCAAATGAACTTTTATGTACACAAACAGAGGCAGTTCCTGTTACGTATAGGAATCTCAATTTTTGTTCTAGTTAGCACAGCTGCTTGAAGTTCAATTTTTAGTTCTTCATGAGTTCAAGATATATAATCTCCTAGTACGTCTTCTAACCTTTATGTAGGAATTTTTTTGCCACGATATCTTAATGTCGTCTATAAATACTTTCTTTCGATATTGTCCTCCTAATCGTTATACTCACCTCTTAACAACTAATACTGTACACGGTCTTTGCCTTTCGCAGTTGTACCAACAGCTCTCACAACGGCAATGGATGTGAACCTCAGCAATGCATCCCTTGTTTTCATCTCAGTCACATTTGCCACTATGGTGTGTAACTTTTTCTCCTTAATATTTTTTCGATCATACAGTTTGTGTCAATACTGATAGACTGCAAATTTTTCTTCAAAAATTGAGCTCTGAGAAAGCATGCTTGTTAAACTCACGACCCTAACATTTGTCGAGGGCTATAGTATTTGCATTTACGTGCCTTGAAATTTATCAGTCACAACTCTCTACCACTAAAGTAAGTGTGATTATCAAAGCCTTCAAGGGCCACTCAAATCATCGTCTATTATCGATTAGAATAACAGATTTCTTACTTTGTCTTCTCCTCCCGTAGTCTGATACAAATTCTGGATTCCTAAATGCAATTTATGTCATTGCAGTGTAAATCTGCATCTCCCATCTTTCTCCTATTCTTCGCATTTGCTTTCAGGTACTACTTTTAATCACTGATCTCTTTTGTTTTATTGTGCTTTTTTTATGGGGGGTAGCGGGCCAGAAGCATCGTATTACTACTTGATCCTTTGTAATAGATGTACATCCAACAATATTATTCATAAATGCAATTTTTTTTTTCCATATGAGGACTTAATAGAATGTGATTGTTAATTCGCTATGGACTAAAAACCTGAAAGCGTCTTTGAAATAACTATCTTTGATGAATACAATACATTTGACGGGGCTCATATTTAAGCTGAATATATGGCCTCAATTATTTGTGTAAGGTTGGAGTCTCCAAGTGTAAAGCTGCTGGGGATCATCTTGGTCATTTCTGTTGGGATACTATTAACAGGTATGTTCCATGCTTGCATTTAGTTGTCTTGGTATTGTTTTTCGTATTTTATATTCCCTTATATGCAAAAGTATTCACAATTTTCATCTTCATCTGTCATTTGTAAATCAAATCCATCACCTTCACTTGTGCACCAGATAAAACGTTTACTTTTTCGTTCAATATTTTCTCGTTTCTAAACTTGTGATGACCATTTTGATTCTTTATCTTCTTAGAGATTGAATAGCCTTTTTTGTTTAGATACAGAATGATGGGGTTGACGATGCTTGACTCTGTCGTGAACTGTTGGTTGTTGCTAAAAGATACTTTGACGCTTTTAGTCAATATCGAATCACATTTTTGGTGTAAACTGTTGCTTTATCTTGAGAAGAGTATCCTGAGGCTTTTGAGACTCATAAAACTATGTTTGCCTAGACTCTTTGATACAAAAATAGCAGCTTACATGTTTACGTTAAGTAGGATACTTGGTTTAAGAAGAAAGAACAAATAAATACGAATAAATGAACAGAAACTGATGAGGAGTATACCGACTATAGAAGATAGTGAGGAAGAAATGGATTAAAGTTACCCTCAATTATTTCCAATGCCCCACTGTTGCAGCCTATTGAAACTTGGAAGGAACAATACTATAGTCATTAATGCAAGACATAATGGTAAAAAATAGACGTGAAGTATCACAGTTTTGCGAGTTTTCTATCCAAACTATCAATGATAGATCAGGTAGGAAAAGGGAACAGTTGATAGTTGAGGTGTATTTTGATGAATAGTTGGTAATAGTTTAGGTACGAAAAGTGAACACCTGATAATTCATGTAGGAAACTCGCAAAAACGTGAAACTTCAAGTGTGTTTTAATGAGATTAAAGTCGAACAAATAGAGACCGGTCTGAGTTCTGACTCTGATACTATGTTAAAGAAATGGATTTTGGGTCATACTCAACCCAAAACGTTAGATTATGAGGTGGGGATTTCCCAAAATTATATAAGGAGACAACAACCGATTCTCTCACCCAATATGGGACTCTAACAGTTATATCTACCTCTCGAAAAAAGAGTAGTTGTAGCTGACTTCAATTGATTGCATAAGGCTGTGTTCAGCTGTATTGTTCTTTTCACAACTATCATTGACAATTTGGATAAACTTAGGTAATCTTCTTAATGAGTGTTTTCGTAAGCTTTAGCGCCTTGTGGATAACTGTGTCGTTTGTTAATTTACATCCGTTTGGTAGATAAATCTGACTTTATTTTCTGATAATGCAGTTGCAAAGGAGACAGAATTTGAGTTTTGGGGATTTGTCTTTGTTATGCTTGCTGCAGTTATGTCTGGATTTCGCTGGACTATGACTCAGATTCTTCTGCAGGTTGGATTTTGTGACATTCGTTGCATTGTTATAATTTATTTCTCGTTCCGTTGTTTTGTCAATAGTATGTTTGCTTACTTTGTGTATTTTTTTGTTTGTTTTCCCATATCCAACTGGTTGTGCTGAACATAAAACTGGCATAAAGAAAGAAGCCTATGGTAAGGACTACGAACAACTCTTAGCAAATTTTGAACATTCTGGAGATGTTATTATCATCATCATTATTATTAGCAGTCGTAGCAGCAGCGACTGCACCACTACTTAGACTACATCAAATCTGATCTTGTTTTAAAAGGGTAGTTCTATGCACGAAGCATCTCACATTCACGCAGGGTCCAAGGTAGGGCCACACCACAAGAGGGTGTGATGTAGGCAGCTTATCCTGACACAAATGAGTGGTTGATTCCACAGCTCGAACCCTGCTTTGTCTTAGTCCTAGTTTTGACCAAATTAATATGTTGATTCGTTATTTGTTTTATAGTTTGTGAATAAATTGTGTAATGAAATGCATGCTTTGGTTATTGCAGGTTTAAAAAATCCACTCACACTAATGAGCTATGTTACTCCGGTAATGACTCTTTCAACTGCTGTGTTGTCCCTTATTTTTGATCCGTGGCACGAATTCAGACACACCAATTACTTTGATACGTCATGGCATATAGCTAGAAGTTGTTTGTTGATGCTTTTTGGCGGAACTTTGGCTTTCTTTATGGTATGTATGTGTCCAAGCACTGGTATCAGTTCAATTTGTGGATTTTCCATCTCATAGTGAAAATGAAGCCTTCTAATAGGCTTAGTTCGTTTAGAAATGATTATCAATTATTAAAGAACTTGGACGAACATAACGATAACTTCTTCATGCTTACCTAGCAACGTTTGTTTACTGCAGGTGTTGACGGAATATATTCTTGTGTCTATCACAAGTGCAGTAACAGTGACAATAGCGGGAGTTGTAAAGGAGGCGGTAACTATCTTGGTACGTCGTAGTAGGTTCAACCTTTAAAGTGTCTATCTATGTATTATGTCAAAGCAATTTTATGCACTTTTAAGTCCTATTTTTGCTGGTTGACTGAAGCTTACTTACCTCAAAGATATTGTACTATTCGAACACTGATAGACTGAGATAGGACGTGGATTGCTTCAATCTTGAATATTTTTCGATATTTGTCAAATATCTATGGTCTATGGAGTCCATGGTTTCAACAATTTGTGTAATAGCTGGTAATTTGCTGCCCTGTTCAGGTTGCTGTATTTTATTTTCACGACGACTTTACCTGGATGAAAGGGTTCGGTCTCATGACGATAATGTTTGGTGTCAGTTTGTTTAACTGGTACAAGTAAGTGACTGAATCCTTCATGTTCTAGCAAGAAGTTATCTCGTAATGTCCCGTTCTGCACTGACATTAAAATTAGATTTACTGAACACAATATGTGTGCATTCTGTTTTATGTTATCAATTTATGATCCTCAGTTAGTAGACACCTTAACTTAGCCTCAACTGATCAAAGTAAACACTCTAACTTTAAGAATACGCATCTAGACACCTCAACTTGTCCCCAATGTGTCTCGTGGATACCTGACATTGACATGACAAATAGATTTTGGAGGTGTCTATGTTGATCGTTTTGTAAGTTGGAGTGTTCAACTGACATAGTGGAGACGAGTTGAGGTGTTTGGATGTGCGTTCTCAAAGTTGGAGTGTTTAAACTGTTCCTATCACTTTAGTAGTCCTTAATCAAAATGACTGTACGTTTACTTAAGCTATAGTAGTTCAATCAAATTGTTGATATCGAGCCATTTTTAGTCGAAAATGTGACTTTGGCATGGTTTAATGGCATGTGTTGAAGTCGTAATTTTTCCATTTTCGTTACTCAGGTATGACAAAATTCATAAAGGTAGCACAAGTGAAGATGAAACTGGATCACCATTAGGAAATGCAGCTACCAAGTATGTTATACTTGAAGAAATGGAAGATCAAGACCATGGTCCTTGAAGTTTTACATATGACATTCCAACTACGCTGCGCTCTGATGGCGTTTTGTATTTGCAACGTAAGGAATGGGACGAACAAATGCGTAGATTTTCTAGCAAATGAAGGTCAATCGTATACATGAGGAAGATATGTTAATCAAGGAAGATGAGTTTTTTCACCTAGTAAACTTTAAGACATGTTGCTAATAGAAGGGAAATATATTACTTCCTATGTGCTAAAAAAATAATGATATACATTTTTATACTTAGTAGAAATTTAACTTTTGAACTTTTCGTTTTACACCTAAAGTTAGGGGGTGGAAGTTTAGTATTCAGTTCGAGATTTCCAAATTTCGAGTTCGGTAGTTAAAAATAGATTCAATTCAGTATGGTATTCAGTAATACCGTATTGAAGTTGTAGGATTTGAAAATGAATGATTACAAATCTTTCTACTTTTTGTTTGTTAAAATCATGTCCTTTTCTGACCAAGTTAAAGAAAAAGAGAAATTGGTCTCTTCTTTTGTTTAGATGATAATGTTAGTGGACCTAGCTTGAAATGTGAGACAAAATTATATGAATTGAAGTTTCATTTCGATATGTAATCCGACTGATTTGATAATATTTTCACTCTTTATTTGATTTCAAGTATGCATAAAAAACAAATGTAACGTATATTTATATCCATACAAATATCTACACATATTTTTAATTTAAGATTACAAAATTTTAAAAGTTGTCTATAACTTTCATAAATTAATATCCCATGAAACTAAGATACACAAACTAAAACTAGCGGAGTAACTTAGTACTAATTCGATTTACTTCATACATTGTTTTAGTACTAGACATATAAGCTCGTGCTCACACAAACTCAATAACATAGATAGTAGTTCAATCAAATTGTTGATATCGAGCCATTTTTAGTCCAAAATGTGACTTTTGCATGGTTTAATGGCATGTGTTGAAGTCGTAATTTTTCCATTTTCGTTACTCAGGTATGACAAAATTCATAAAGGTAGCACAAGTGAAGATGAAACTGGATCACCATTAGAAAATGCAGCTACCAAGTATGTTATACTTGAAGAAATGGAAGATCAAGACCATGGTCCTTGAAGTATTACATATGACATTCCAACTACGTTGCGCTCTGATGGTGTTTTGTATTTGCAACGTAAGGAATGGGACGAACAAATGCGTAGATTTTCTAGCAAATGAAGGTCAAGTCGTATACATGGAGAAGATTTGTTAATCAAGGAAGTTGAGTTTTTTCACCTAGTAAACTTTAAGACATGTTGCTTATAGAAGGGAAATATATTACTCCCTATGTGCTAAAAAAATAATGATATACATTTTTATACTTGTAGAAATTTAACTTTTAAACTTCTCGTTTTACCCAAAGTTAGGGGTGGAAGTTTGGTATTCAGTTCGAGATTTCCAAATTTCGAGTTCGATAGTTAAAAATAGATTCGATTCAGTATGGTATTCAGTAATACTGTATTGAAGTTGTAGTCTATTGTATAACAAAGTTAAGACGTTCACCCACGCGACTAAAGTTCTATCCTAGCTAGAACCTTTTTTTTTAGCTTATAATATTAATGTACTCCTACACTTGAATCTGAAGTGTAAGATTGGACGTTACAATATACAGCTTGAACTCCTTTATTTTGACTATTTTTTAATATTATTTTTCTAGAGATATTGTAGGATTTGAAATGAATGATCACAAATCTTTCTACTTTTTGTTTGTTAAAATCATGTCCTTTTCTAACCAAGTTAAAGAAAAAGAGAATTTGGTCTCTTCTTTTGTTTAGATGATAATGTTAGTGGACCTAGCTTGAAATGTGAGACAAAATTATATAAATTGAAGTTTGATTTCGATATGTAATCCGACTGATTTGATGTTATATTTATTCTTTATTTGATTTCGAGTATGCATAAAAAATAAATGTAACGTATATTTATATCCACACAAATAGCTACTCATATTTTTAGTTTAAGATTACAATATTTTAAAAGTTGTCTATACTTTGATAAATTAATATCCCATGAAACTAAGATACACAAACTAAACCTAGCGGAGTAACTTAGTACTATTTCTGCTTGCTTCATACATTGTTTTAGTACTAGACAAATAAGTTCGTGCTAACACAGACTCAATAACATAGATAGAATTTGGAAAGACAAATGATTATTATTAATTTATGACTTTTACGATAATTTTTTTTCTATTCTAATTTATGTGATACTGAATAATTTTCGTGTGTATTAGCCCATGGATCTGACGCCTCGAAGCACCTAAAAACATTTTTTGAAAAATCTTTATGAGGACCTCTGTAATGAGTTGTGAACCAATACTTATACTCACATTATTTTTTAACGCTTATTCCGCATTTACTTACCCTTTTTAGGAATTACGTAAATTCTTCAATTTTTGTGTATTAGCCTATGGATCTAGCGCATTGGAGCACCCAATTTTTTTTTTTGAAGAAACTTTATGAGGAATTCTGTAATGAGTTGGAGATCACCACGTATAATCACACCATTTTTAATGACTATTTCCGCATTTATAGACTCTTTTTTAGAAATTACGCAAATTTCTCAATTGTTTGTGTGTAATAGCCCATTAATCTGGCGACTCGGAGCACCCAAATTGTTTTATGAAAAAACTTTATGAGAACCTCCGTAATGAGTAAGGGAACCACTACATATACTCACACCATTTTTAACGGCTATTTTCGCATTTACATGCCCTTTTTTATGAATTATGCAAATTCCTTGATTTTTCGTGTGTATTAACCCCTGAATCTGGCGCCTTAGAACACCCGAATTTTTTTTTTGAAAAAACTTTATGAGGACCTCCGTAATGAGTTAGGGAACCACCACATATATGCATACCATTTTTTAACGCCTATTTCCGCATTTACATGCCTTTTTTTTTTTTTTAGAAATTACGCAAATTACTCATCTTTTCGTGTGTAACCCATGAATATTTTGGTGATATGACTTTCAGACGACATTTTTGCGAAACCCTTTATGGAACCCTTCAAAGGGAGTTGGGGGAGCAATACGTACAATCTTACCATTTTTAGAGTGATTTATGAGCATTAAGGAGTCATTTTATTTTCTCAATTTTTCATGTGTGTTAGCTGATTAATATTTTGGTGATATGACTTACAGATGAATATATTACGAAACCTTTATGGAATTCTTTGTAGGGAGTTGGGAAAGCATTACGTACAGTCTCACTATTTTTAGAGTGAACTTTGGGCATTTAGAGGCCAATTTATAGTAATTATGCAATTTTCTCTATTTTTTGTGTGTTATCCCATGAATAATTTGGTGATATGACTTCCGAACGAATTTTTTACGAACCTTTATGGTACCCTCCATAGGGAGTTGGTGGAGCAGTACGTACAGTCTCACCATTTTAGAGTGATATGGCGGAGAAATAACTCCTAATATCCCAAAATATGTCAGAAAAATGACAAGGCTTCACGTATTGCTCTCCCAACTCTCTAGAATTTCGTAATGGATTTGCACAAAAATCGACCATCAGTCACATCACCAAAATATTCATGAGATAACTGTGCCAACACAAACCCAATAGCATAGATGGAATTTGGAAAGATAATTAATGTTGGGATATTTTCTTCCTGTGGTGCTCGCTGCAGCGTACAATGATGAGCTATATATGTCTCCATTCTTTTTTATTCTATTTTTCATTTATTTAAAATGATCGTTCGGTAGGTGATATAAGATATGATATATTTTAATTATATTTAAGATAAAATTTATCTCATAATTTGAGATATTTTATGAGATAATTAATTATAGTACTATGTAAAAGAATAATTTATATTTCAGCATTATAAAATATATAATTTCAGAACTAACTAATACTCCTAATTATTTATTATGTATTTTATCTTAATATTGTTATCTCTTTTTCTTTAAATCCCATATGTTTTTCCTCTTCAATTATTAGGGAGCACGTTTAAAAGGCATGCAAAACATTGTTGTAATTGGTTGGTAGAGTCGTGAGGAAACAACTAAGCAAATGGAGAAACAAAAATGCTTTCTTCGTTCCATTTTAATTAACACATTTTATTTGATACAATATTTAAAAAGGAATGAGACATAAGTACCTCCTAGACTATTATGATCAAAATCTCTGAGACACATCTTAACTAAACTAAGATCCTATTATCCGAACTGATTTTTTTTTTTGTAATTTTTTACACCTTTTTGACTTACGTAGCATCCAAACATCTCTCACATGCCTACATGGAGTCACGGAGTATGCCACGTAAATCAATGGATTAGATCAATTATATATGCTTTTATTTGAAGTTTATTCTTCTACCTTCTTGAATAATCGATTTCTACTAATACAACTAAGGATCGTTTGGTAATTGATTAGAACTTTACAAGTATTAGTATAATGGAGATATTAGTTATTAACTGTTCCACCTTCTATCACACATAAAATAAAGGCATAATACATAAATATGTCAATTAGCTTGGCTTCAAATCACATTTATGCCCTTCAACTTTGGGTGTGCACAAGTAGACACTTAAACTTATATAAAGTTGAACAAATAGACACACATGTCCTACATGGCATCCTACATGTCATTTTTTGTCCTACGTGTATTGTGCCACGTAAGACTCATGTGTCTACTTGTTCAAGTTTATACATGTTTAAGTGTCTACTTGTGCATACCCAGAGTTGAAGGGCATAAATGTGAAATGAAGCTAAGTTAAAGGACATATTTATGTATTATGCCTAAAATAAATGATACACCAATTTTTTCATAACTTAAACATACATTATTCTACAAGTTCTAAAATTACAAATCAAACGTTATATTAAGGTGTACGCCTCGTACCCCTAACTCTTCTCTCTCTCTATACATATATACACCTATTTTTACCACAACTCTTCATTCACATTAAAGCTAGAAATGGCAGAAGAAATGATGAACAACAAACAAATCATTCTAAAACATTATGTGGAAGGTTATCCTAAGGAATCTGATATGGAATTTAAGAATAGTATCATTAAATTGAGTGTTCCAGAAGGTTCTAATGTTGTTATTTTGAAGAATCTTTACTTGTCTTGTGACCCTTACATGCGTAACCGTATGAGCAAACTTGAGGGTAGCTATATTCAATCCTTCACTCCTGGTTATGTAAGTATTTCAATAATTTACTACCACACATGATTATTTAGTTGATATATATTATACGAGAGTCAAAAAAATATATTTAATGTATTTTTATAAATAGGTGTTTGGATTAATTTATTTTAACAGTTTTTGGCTTTTAATCTTCTTTTGAAACTTTTTGAAGGTGTTTGATAAAAAACATTTTTTTAAGACTGAGAAAATACAAAAATAAGTTAAAAGTCTGGGTATTCTCAACTCATGACTTTAAAGTTTTTGCTTATAAGCTACTTAAAACAAAGTCAATCTAAACAACCCTTGATCTTGGATCTGGGAAGGGTGGTGAGTATTAGCTTAATTTCTATAGTAGAGAGATTATTTTCAAAAGACTTTCAAAATCAAGTTTAAATTTTGAGAGTTGAACTTGTTGATTTTGATCTGGATTTGGATATAAAATCTTTAATTTTTTTTTATAAATATTTAAGAACAATGTTAATAGTATTATAAATCATAACAATTGAATATAAAATCTTTAAATAGTGTAGACCTTAATTGTTTCAAATTTAACATTATTGGTGTGTTCAGTATATAGTTTTTTCAGGAAAATATATAAGTGATTTTCTTACTTATTTTTTGTCCGCAGCCTATTACAGGATATGGAGTGTCTAAAGTTTTGAAATCTGGTGATTCAAATTTCCAAGAAGGTGACTTAGTTTGGGGAATGACTGGATGGGAGGAATATAGTATTGTAACAACTCCTCAAAGTATGTTTAAAATTGATCATGACAAGGATGTGCCTCTTTCCTATTATACAGGAATCCTTGGTGAGTGTTTTCGACTGGGTTAAAGTCTTACATTAATTAGTTGGGGTCTCTAACTTATATGCATTTAAAAAAAAAAAAATCGGGGTTGAGTTAGACCCCAGCATCATAATTTTACATGATATATATCTATATATGAACCCTATTTGGGATCTTGGTCCACACACTCCAGTTGGGCTTGGACTTGAAGGGAATGCTAGAGTCCCACAGTGGTACTATAACCAAAAACAGCTTTTAGCGGCAATAAATAGACACATTAATAAAGAGTGCTAAAGTCTTTACCGGCATTAGTTAAATGTCATTAATTCAATGTCGCTAAAGGCTTTAGGGGCATATACAAAGAGTGCTAATTGCCGCTAAATATACATATTTAGTGGCAATTGAGCTATTACCGCTAATTAATTGCCACTAAAGATCGTTTTTGATGTAGTATGATTGGTTGGGGAATAGACTGATAATCTGCTTATATGGACTCGGACAATAATCTTCTGCTCTTGCAGGGATGCCTGGGATGACAGCTTATGCTGGTTTTTATGAGGTTTGCTCCCCTAAGAAGGGAGAAACTGTGTTTGTTTCAGCTGCTTCTGGAGCAGTTGGTCAACTTGTTGGACAATTTGCAAAGATGTTAGGTTGTTATGTTGTTGGTAGTGCTGGAAATAAACAAAAGGTAAGTACTTCAACATTTCATTCTTGAATTTTATTAGTGGCTAATTAGTTATCTTACTCATCTTAATCATTGTTAAATAATCTAGCTATCTCATCTATTCATTATTATTATTAAAGGTTGATATGTTGAAGACCAAGTTTGGTTTTGATGAAGCGTTTAACTATAAAGAGGAGCAGAATTTAGATGCAGCTTTGAAGAGGTAAGTAATCTTTTAAATTTCCCACAAGAAAACACTTAACTAATATGGAAAAAAACAGTTTCCACGATGAAGGTGTAGGCGACGACTTCTTTTTAATTTTTTTTTTAAGCCATCACCTTAACGGTGTGTGTGTGTTGGGGGGGGGGGGGGGGCTGCTTGACCCCTACCATGTCTATAACATCCAAAAAGTTACAAAAGCAGAAGGGGACATGGACCTAACCTCTTGATAGTGAACAACGAGGATAAACTAAACAATCTACCGAAAGACTAAGATGACATAGACTTTCAACTATAAGCAAAATACATTGGTTCAACTAACAAAAAAAAATTACATTTGTCGTATCTTCTCCTTATGCTAAAGTTGCCACTTATCTAGTCGAAATAGTCCCTTCACCTCAGAAGAATTAAGTGTGGTGGATTGAACATTAAGGGCATAAATGAAAAGATAGCTAATAAAACGCTAAAGGTATGTATGAACTGATAGTATAACGGAAAAGCAATACTAGACCTTTAATTTTCAATAATATAGGAGTAAATATGACCTTTTTTTCGTTTTGGTTTATTCTATTAGGTACTTCCCTGATGGAATTGACATTTACTTTGAGAATGTTGGAGGTAAAATGCTTGATGCAGTTCTTGTGAATATGAAACTTCATGGTCGTATTGCTGTGTGTGGAATGATTTCACAATACAACCTTGACAAGACTGAAGGAGTGCACAACTTGTTTTGCCTCATCGCGAAACGAATCCGTATGGAAGGATTTCTTGTTTTTGATTACTATCATCTTTATCCTAAATATCTTGAAATGATCTTTCCACAAATAAAGGCTGGTAACATTGTGTATGTGGAAGACATAGCTGAAGGTTTTGAAAGTGCTCCTAGTGCTCTAGTTGGTCTCTTCTCTGGTCTCAATGTTGGAAAGCAAGTTGTGATGATTTCATGTGAATGAATGGATTTGGATCTTTTCCATTTTCTCTCAAGTTTTTACTTGAAAGGAAAGATATTGTGTCATGGTTAAATACTTAATGCACAAACATTTCTATCATGTATTTACTAATTCTATGTATGGTTTGAAATAATTAGTCATAAATTGATAATTTCATACTAGATTTCAAGTCAGTTATACCTAGGTACATGTATTTTTGCTACTAGGTACATTTTGAAATGCAGATACATAGGAAGAGAGGGAGCGAGAGAGGAGAAAGGAGAGATGAGAGAGGCGAGAGGCAAGCGAAAGAGTTAGTGTATCCCAGATATGTGCAAATTACACTAGATAATATGAGATATCATATACAATTCATAAACATTCTGAAATACAGATACATAAGGAGAGAGGCGAGCGAGAGAGGGAGAGAGGCGAGCAAGATAAGAGATATGAGTGAGAGAGTCAGTGTTTCCATCATATAAATTATGCTTGAATACAGTATGTCAGAAATAAATTGGACCTAATTTTAATTTATATATCCAAGATACATATATTTGGATGTGTCGCATACATGTGTTTGGGAACTAACATCTGACACAAACAATAATTTCAAAGAGGCACATAATTAGACTCTAAACTAAAGAAATTCTTATCGTTTGCCCTTGAACTTATTTAGGCAAATAAAAGGTCGGAAGAGATTTAAGATTGCGAGATTAATAATAATTTATAAAATTAAATATATAATATAGTATTAATTATCTAAATCATAAAAAAGATTTATTTTGATTAACTATGGGTGTGTTTGGTATGTGTTGACACCCAATTTTGGACCTCCACAATATAAATTAATCATCGAGCTTCCTAAATTCCAAATGATTTGAAATAATTGGCTTTATAAAATTCAAAATAATTTTCAAGTCATTTTAAGTAGTTTTGTCATTTTTATAAATTCTAAAAATAATAAATATGATATTTTATATAATTATGTGTCTAATTAGTATATTTTATGAACGTTCGAAAATTGTCTCAAAAGGATTTTAGTCTTATTTAAATATTTGGTTATTTAGTCGTTTATATTATTAAATTAATTAGTTTATAATTAAGTTAATTATTTTATTTTATTAAGATTAAGAATCTCGTTAATTAATTAATATCAATTTATCTTATTTAATTACTAGTCAAATCTATCTTAACTAACTTAAATCGACTAAGTTTTAACCCCTTTTTAACCGACCCCACCCCTATTTCTTTACAATTCACGGCAGCCCATCACATAACCCAAAAATCGGCCCATTTTCTCCTTTTCCTCCAACCTGTCCAGCAGCCCACAACAATTCCTAACAATACATACACGAACCGACCCCATCCTCCTTATTTCCCTCAACTCAACTTGTACAGCAACTAACACCAATTCCCACGACCCAGCCCAGTTGCCCCTTTAACCCGGCCCAAACCCACGTTAACAAGAACATTCAACCCCAATGTTTCATTCAATATTCACGAAGGAACCTAGAAAATCCCCCCCAACGTCCCTTTCGGTTGGTACAATCGCAGCAGGCACGCCTCTGTCCTCCTTTCCCCTTTCGGAATGAGCCAAAATCTCAAGGAAAAGGTGTTGGTCCGAATTGATGAAGGAATTCAATTTTTTGAATTTGGAATTCGTCCAAAATCTACCGGATTTCCCCCGTTTTTTTTTTAATCCAAAAAATTTCCCTTCTATATAATTGTTTTGTTATTCACTGTTGAAGGAGGCAGAGGTAATTCTCAACTAAGACTGGGATATAGAGAATTATAGTTCATAAAAAGGGATTGGGAGAAGTTAGCAAACGGAGAATGGATAGCTGAACAAAAGTATTTTCAAATAGCTTCAAAAAGAACCTGAGTTTTTTTTTTTCTTTGAATTTGGTTTCTTCTTTATCGGATCGTCGGGGTTTGCCGGAGTATTCGGAATCCCATTTCAGTGGTGAAAGTTTTTGCTCGCTGCTCCGCTCGTTGTTGTCCCGTTTGCTGCACTCAGAAAGGTAAACTCTATTTCTGCTCGTGTCATTTATTTCTTAAGTTGTAGTTTGTTCACTGCTTGAAAGTTATAAGCTATGTGAATGCTGAAATTTGAAAAAATAATCTCAATTTGCTCTTAAGTTCGAAATCAGTGGCGTTTCCTTGCTTTATTTATTTAAATTTTCTAGTTTGTTTGGTTAGACGTTCGGCAGACTCAATGTGATTTTGAGTTGCTCGCCTTTCTGTTTCCTTATCATCTCGCTGTTTATCTTGTGGGTTGGCTGTAGGTTAGTATGAATGTGAATTTTCCGAGTCTATAATGCTGATTTTTATAGTTTGTTAGACAACGGTTACTTCATTCGTTTAGCTAGCATGAATCGTGTAGGTTGAATAGTTTTATTTCTTCTCTTGTTTGGTGCTTGTTCCATCCGTGTTCAATGAAGTAAAAAATGGTTCATATATCATCTACTTACCATTTTAAAAATCTCATTCACGATAGTGATAATCGTATAGTCTCCATCACCCCTCATGTTTAGTCGATTTATCTTAGGTCCACTTCAGTCTGATTTGGTTAAAATTGTTAAGATGTTAACTTGAGTCAGTTTGCTCCGTTCCATTTTTTGCTATTCAAAGCAAGTTCGGTTGTTTGTATTTCTTCCTTATTCTCATCTTTGAATCATGCCAAGTCTTGAAAAGGGTAAGACTTATGTATCATTTGTGGTATTTTCTTTAGTTGCTATCATCGTTTGCTACCTTATCGATGCCGTGGAATATATACTCACTATTATAAGAAGCCTATGACTGGTCTCTCTCATCATGAAAACATATGTTCATCCTTTTCCTTACTATTTGAGTGCATTGAGCAGTGGAAGGGCAGTAGTCTTCTCACTATTATTTTATTATTATTATTCTTATTGTTATTATTATTTTCTTCTCATAATAAAACTATTACTTGTTCACCTAAGGCATTAACATATTAGTTTGCACGTGATCTTCTTTCCTGTTGGTTTTACTAATTTGTTTGAGTTGGTATTCTAATCCCTTAAATGCATTATTTTTGCTCAAGTCATTGAGGTTTAGATTCACTAATATATCTCTTCTCTTCTCTATTGTATATGAACTCCGCTCGGGTCCAATTTGGACTCCACTTCTCTACTTTGCATTTCGGATGGGCCATAAAGACCCCAAATCCTTCTTTCCTTTCGAGTCGGTACCCCAGCAAGCAGGGACTGATGTACAGGTCTTGGAGAAGTCCAAAACGGAATGTATACATGCTGATATACAGCAATATACCTTGATATACGCTTCAGAATATTGAATTATAGGTGGAAAATGAATCGCAAGTACTTGGGAGGCTGAAATATATTGTATACGGAGGGTATGCATGCCAATATAGACGAAAATGAGTCGAAGTGCGACCCATATACAACAATATACCTTTGCTGTATACACAGGTGTTTGGGAGCGAAAATGGGCTGAAGGAGGCCCAAAACGCAGCAATAGGCCCAAATTTGACATGCTCTTCCTTTCCCTCCTTTATTATTTTATTATATTTGACTAACGCTTTGATTATCTTATGATTTAACTTAATTAAATTCCTCAAGAATGGTCATTTCAATTTATTTTCGAATTAAAGTATATATATTTTATTACTTAGTTTTATTTTAGTCTTGTTGACATTTTATGAACCATTCCCCTTTAGTTCATTCCACCTTAAGATAAATAAAAAATGATAAAAATAATTATAGTAATAAAAAATAAGTTAAAATAAATGAGCTCTTTTTACTTAATTTAATTTTTTTTAAAAATAAATTAGTTAAAATAAATGAGTTCTTTACTTTGTTAAACTTTCAAAATTAGTCAAAGTCGTGAGTTCTTTACTTAGTTAAATTCTAAAAATAATTAGTTAAAATAAATAAATTCTTTTACTTAAGTTAAAATTTTAAAATTAGTCAAAATCATTTTGGTCAAATCGCCGGTCAACCGCGAGTTAGCGAGCATTCCAAGGGCCTAATACCTTCTCGGAATGTACATTTGAACTCGAACCCTTTTTCAATTGATTTTATCTGTTTAAGTCTTTTGAAAAATCTTGTATTTTTCTTTATTTTTTACTAAAAATCAAGTGGCGACTCTGTTCTTTTGGAAATTCGATTTCTCTTAAATCATAAGTTTAATCGATTTTTCGAAAACTAAGTCATTTTCCTTTTACATATATTTTTAAGTAAAACACTATGAAGGAAAACATTTTCCGGAAAATGTTTTGGAAAATGTTTTCCAAATTAACTCATTTTCCTCAAATTTAAGGAAAATGACTTCCCTTCAAAACTTAAGGAAAACATTTTCCAAAACTCTCTTCCAACTTCCCATTAAAAAAAAAAATTGTTGAAAAAATCAGTTTATTTGGTCCCTACCCTCAAACCAGCCCCCCAACCACCCCACAAAAAAATAATAATTTAAAGTTTGTTTTTAAATTCAATATTTTTACCCCACCCTCACCCCTACCACCACCCTCTCCCCAAAAAAATAATTAAAAGTTCTTTTTAAAAGATATTTGTAATTTCAATTTTTTTTATTTTTTTACCCCTACCCTCGCCCCCCATCAGCCCCCTATTACCCCCCACCCCTTTCAAAAAGAAAAAAAATTTAAGATTGTTTTT
>NW_006239040.1:435782-445776 GCF_000226075.1 Solanum tuberosum
CCCTACTAGCCCCCACCCCCCAAAAAAAATTAAGTTTGTTTTTAAAAAATATTTTCAATTTCAACAATTATTTTCTACTCTAATAAAACTAAAAGAAATTTTTCAAAAACATTTTTCATTCATAAATCAAACACTAAATGTTTTTTCGGAAAATATTTTCTACTCACCAACCAAACATGAGAAAATAAGTCAAAAATCAACTTGTTTTTCAAGAAAGCATTTTCTAGGAAAATATTTTCCTTCGTACCAAACACACCCTATATCTTAGTCATTCAATTTTACTTATATCAATTTAGAGGGAAAAATGAAGAGGAGTCGGATCCAGATATATTCTTGGACAACTCTTGATTCACATAAATTAAAGTGAGAAATGGCAGAGGAAGTGATGAACAACAAACAGATCATTCTAAAACATTATGTGGAAGGTTATCCTAAGGAATCTGATATGGAATTTAAGAATAACAACATTAAATTGAATGTTCAAGAAGGTTCTAATGTTGTTATTTTGAAGAATCTTTACTTGTCTTGTGACCATTACATGCGTTCACACATGAGCAAACTTGAGGGTAGCTATTTTCAGGTGTTGACGGAATATATTCTTGTGTCTATCACAAGTGCAGTAACAGTGACAATAGCGGGAGTTGTAAAGGAGGCGGTAACTATCTTGGTACGTCGTAGTAGGTTCAACCTTTAAAGTGTCTATCTATGTATTATGTCAAAGCAATTTTATGCACTTTTAAGTCCTATTTTTGCTGGTTGACTGAAGCTTACTTACCTCAAAGATATTGTACTATTCGAACACTGATAGACTGAGATAGGACGTGGATTGCTTCAATCTTGAATATTTTTCGATATTTGTCAAATTTCTATGGTCTATGGTGTCCATGTTTTCAACAATTTGTGTAATAGCTGGTAATTTGCTGCCCTGTTCAGGTTGCTGTATTTTATTTTCACGACGACTTTACCTGGATGAAAGGGTTCGGTCTCATGACGATAATGTTTGGTGTCAGTTTGTTTAACTGGTACAAGTAAGTGACTGAATCCTTCATGTTCTAGCAAGAAGTTATCTCGTAATGTCCCGTTCTGCACTGACATTAAAATTAGATTTACTGAACACAATATGTGTGTATTCTGTTTTACGTTATCAATTTATGATCCTCAGTTAGTAGACACCTTAACTTAGCCTCAACTGATCAAAGTAAACACTCTAACTTTAAGAATACGCATCTAGACACCTCAACTAGTCCCCACTGTGTCTCATGGACACCTGACACATAAATTTTGGAGGTGTCTATGTTTGATCCTTTTGTAAGTTGGAGTGTTCAACTGACACAGTGGAGACGAGTTGAGGAGTCTGGATGTGCGTTCTCAAAGTTGGAGTGTTTAAACTATTCCTATCACTTTAGTCGTCCTTAATCAAAACGAACTTAAGCTATAGTAGTTCAATCAAATTGTTGATATCGAGCCATTTTTAGTCGAAAATGGGACTTCAGCATGTGTTGAAGTCGTAAGTTTTCCATTTTTGTTACTTAGGTATGACAAAATTCATAAAGGTAGCACAAGTGAAGATGAAACTGCAGGATCACCATTAGGAAATGCAGCTACCAAGTACGTTATACTTGAAGAAATGGAAGACCAAGACCATGGTCCTTGAAGTTTTACATATGACATTCTAACTACGCTGCGTACTGATGGCATTTTGTATTTGCAACGGAAGGAAGGGGACGAAAAAATGCGTAGATTTTCTAGCAAATGAAAGTCAAGTCGTATACATGAAGAAGATTTGTTAATCAAGGAAGATGAGGAATTTGAGTTTTTTCACCTAGTTGACTTTAAGACATGTTGCTTATAGAAGATATTAGGAAATATGTTACTCCCTATGTGCTAAAAAAATAATGATATACATTTTTATACTTGGTAGAAATTTAACTTTTAAACTTCTCGTTTTACCCCTAAAGTTAGGGGTGGGCGTTTGGTATTCGGTTCGAAATTTCTAAATTTCGAGTTTGGTAATTCGATAATTGATAGTAAAAAATAGATATCAATTATCGAAGATTTAAATTTTGATAATCGATAAATCAAACTTCGATTCAGTACGGTATTTAGTAAATACCGTATTGAAGTTGTAGTCTATTGTATAACAAAGTTAGTGGGATAAGAAACAAATACCCCCTAGACTATGATCAAAATCTCAGAGACACACCTTAACTAAACTAAGATCCTATTACCCCTGAACCTTTTTTTTTTTGTAATTTTGTACACCTTATTAGCTTACGTGGCATCCAAACATCTCTCATGCACTTCAACTCGTGGAGTCACAGAGTGTGCCACATAGGGCGGGTTTATACGGAATGGGGTGGGGCGGGGCTGATTTTAATTTTGCGGGCTAAGACAAAATCTGCCCTGCACCGCCCCATTGGCATCCCTACTCACCCACTTCATTACGCAAATCAACATGTATGGGTGACTTGAAAAAGAAACTTACAAAATGTTACTAGTTAAGAACTAACTACTTAAATACACTACATTACAATATTTTGAATCTTACCAGATTTTGGTGCGTCCAGAAAATATGTACTCCTACACTTGAATCTGAAGTTTAAGATTGGACGTTACAATATACAGCTTGAACTCCTTTATTTTGACTATTTTTTTAATATTATTTTTCTAGAGATATTGTAGGATTTGAAAATGAATGATCACAAATCTTTCTACCTTTTGTCTGTTAAAATCATGTCATTTTTTCTTACTATAAGTTGAAGAAAAAGAGAAATTGGTCTCTTTTTTTGTTTACATGATAATATTAGTGCACCAAGTTGGAAATGTGAGACAAAATTATATGAGTTTGAAGTTGAAGTTTGATTTCGACATGTCATTTAAATTTTTAAATTGTATTTTTAATAATAAATTTATAAATTATGATAATTATTGAAATTGTCTTAATTTTTTTATACAATTTTATAAAATAAGCAAAAAAATTCATAACAAAAATATAAATAATATCATAAAATTATTTTTAAAATCTACATTTTTTATTGATCGAACTTTAGTTTAATAAAAAAATATAATTAAATATTGCTCTCTCCGTCCTATTTTATGCGGTACTTTTTGAATTTCGAGATTCAAACAAGTCTATCTTTGACGGTAAGTTTTTCATAAATCTTTTAAACATTTTGAATTATTAATTATTGTGACTTCTAGTTTTTTTTTACATAGTTAACAAATATTTAAATTTTATTTCAAAAAAATTGAAGATTTTGTATGCAATTTTCCGATCACACTTAAACTGTTTGACTCTAAAAAAATGAAAAATATCGCATAAATTGAGACAAATGGAGTAGTAAAATTAATACCTAGCAATATTTTTAAATTATTAATTATTCTAATATATCATTTTTTTACATAATTTTTTTATCTCAATATATGTGGTACTGCTAAATTTTTGAGAGTACTCACACCTACTGAATTTCCACATGCAGTTTGTGTTATTTGTGTGTGGAAAGCTCTATAAGTCCCATCTTTTTTATTTCTTTTTCCTTACACTTAAAAAGATCGTTTGTTAGGTGGGATAAGACGTGATATTTTTGAGTTACTTTTGAGATAAAATTTATTTCATAAATTGAGATATTTAATGAGATAATTAGTTATCTCACTAATACATATAAAATAAGTAAATTTATCTCAAAACTGACTTATGCTTCCAATTAAATGAAAAATAAAATTATTTATATTTTATTTTGAAATTATTATCTTGTTTTCTTTGGTACCAAATAAATATGAATCCTTAAGCTTTTCCTCTTCAATTATTAGGGACCACGCTTAAGGCTTGTACAACATTGCTAAAAGCTACTCACGTTTAAACCCTTGTTCTTATTTTTGTATTATATAGTTTTAATAAATAGTGATTTTAGTGATAATTTCAATTTTATTCTATTTGTTATTTGACTATGCACATTTAATTTTTAATTATTTAAAGTGTAAAAGTTTTGGTGCTTGAAGTTAACAAAAGTTAACTACTCTTATTTAATAAAATGATTATTTGAAAATATAAAAAATAAAATAAATGATTGGTGATTCTAAATACTTGAGTGAATAGATTTACTCCAGTCCCTTAAGAAAATTCAAAAGTAAGTCGTATCATCTTGCATTCCAAGTATTCGATTAATTAATTCCTAGTTAAAACGATAGTCTAGTTTTAGAATTTAATTACTCAATCACTTTTTTGTTTGAAGACAAGGTTAGAAAATTCGCAAAATCACACTCTTTAACATCTTGACACAAGTCTACTCTTTGTGGGATCAACCCAAATTTTTGTTGAGTTTATTATGGCTACGAGGCCGGAGGCGAACCCATGTATATATTTGAGGGTGCACATGCACCTGTTAATTTCGAAAATTATCATATATATATATATATATATAGAAACTTGTAGAAATTAAATATAATTAATAGTAGCCCAATGCATAATAATGTGCTTTATACCGCTAGTACATGTTAAGACATTCGCCCACGTGACTAGGGTTCTATCCTAACTAGAACCTTTTTTCTTTTTAGCTTAATATTAATGTACTCCTACACTTGAATCTGAAGTGTAAGATTGGACGTTACAAAATACAGCTTGAACTCATTTATTTTGACTATTTTTTAATATTATTTTTCTAGAGATATTGTAGGATTTGAAAATATAATTAAATTTTATTCCCTCCGACCTATTTTATGCGGCATTTTTTGGATTTCGATATTCTAACAAGTTTATCTTTGACAGTAAATTTTTCATAGATCTTTTAAATATTTTGAATTATCAATTATTGTGACTTATAGTACTTTCTACATAGTTTACAAATATATAAATTAAATTTAAAAAAATTGCAGATTTCGTACGTAAATTTTCGATCACACTTAAACCGTTTGACTCTCAAAAAATGAAAATTGTCAAATAAATTGGGACATGGAAATAATAATATTAATATCTAGCAATATTTAATAATTTACCGGTTGGTACACCTAATAACCGCCTACATGAATAGCAACAATATTTTAATAAAAGATCCGTACACATTTATGTAATCTGACTGATTTGAATTATTCGAAATAAAATTTATCTTATAAATTGAGATGTTTGATTAGATAATTAATTATTTTACTACATATAAAAAAATAATTTATCTCACCATTATAAATTATATAATTTAATAACTAACTAATACTCCTTATTATATAAAATTTTAAAAAAAACAATTTTAAAGTTTAGATCAAAATAATTATCTCTTTTTCCTCTTCAATTATTAGGGTCACGTTTAAACGACTGGCACAACATTTCTAGCTGTAATTGGTAGGTAAAGTCCTTGAGTGAATGGCTAAGAAAAAAGAATAAAGTATTGAACATGTGGAAAAAAAGATATTACTCCCTCCATATTATTGTAGGTGACATCTTTTCACTTGACACGATATTTAAAAAAAAAAAATGATTTTTGAAATTTATAATTTAAAATAATTTATAGTTATCTAAATATCTATGACTCGATTATTTTATTTCATAAGTTTTAAAAAAATTCTTTCTTACTTTCTTAAATTTAATGTTGATTTAAACTAACCTGGTCAATTTATGTAGCACTTTTTATTTTTCAATAGTCAAATGGTCTAATCGAAAATTTGCGCATGTGATCTTCAAATTTTTAAGTCAATTTTTTTACTTTTGAAAGTGTTTTGACAAATACACAAGCTTATCAAAATACAAAGCTAATAACACAGATGAAAAGACAATAAAATTTCTTTTTAAAAAATATTTTAAGTTATTAATTATTCTGATATATAATTTTTTATGTGATACTAATAAATTTTCGAGAGTACTCATAACTAGTGAATTTCCACATGCAGTTTGTGTGGCGGTGTGCGGAAAGCTATAATTTAAGTTAGGGATATTTTCTTCTTTATCAACTTCTCACTTATATATACATTACTTGTTCATTTCATCTTCTTAGGACAAGTTAAGTTTGAGTACATTTAACTATGAACTATTCAATGCAAGTTAAGATTTTGTCCAAAAACCTCATTAAACCATCATTACCAACGCCACAACACCTTAAAAATTACAAGTTATCTTTCTTTGATCAAGTTCAAGGTGTAACTTATATAAAAGCAACGGTCAATTGTAAGCTTGATGATTTCCTTCAACAAGCAAACAAAGACGTTGATCTAGCATTGCCATTTTGGCCTCAAGGAATTATGGATGTGGACGAGACGAATTTATTCGTCACGCCAGTTATGGTTGTGCAAGTCACAACATTTGAATGTGGTGGTCTAGCCCTAGCTATTAGCCATGCACACCCTGCTATGGACGGATGCACCACATTCAAATTCATTTATGAATGGGCTAAAGTGTGCAAATTTGGTACTCCTTCTAAGGATATCAACTTGAACCTCAATTTAGGCACTCTTTTCCCTTACAAAGATTTAACAACTATTCTTGAGCCTCCGGTTGACGAAGGCAAACGTAAAAACTCTAAGTTAGTTGCCAGAAAGTTTGTTTTTGAGGAAGATGCAATATTGAGGCTCAGAGAGAAATTTGACTCAACAACTGGCGAAGGTTTGAGTTTCAAACCTTCGCGAGTTGAGATGATTACAACACTTTTATGGAGGTCACTTATCCGTTCCACAGGAAGTACTTCACATTTGAAACGGTCTATAATGGCATTTCCAATTAATTTACGTGGTAAGGTAGCAGCTTTTCCTGAAATTGCCAACTCTTTTGGGAATCTTATTATCGAAATTCCAATAAAATTTGAACACGACGATGAAACAAAAATGGAGTCGTTGCATCACATTGTAAAACTAATAAGAGAGTCAGTTCAAGTGATTATCAGTAAATGTGTCAAAGCTACTCCGGATGAAATAGTTTCTTTGGTTATCGACTTATACAAGGATAGTTACGCCGGATTAGAATGGGGAGGAGACAATGAAGTTATGAATTTTACATGCTCAAGTTTATGTAGGTTCCCCGTACAAAAAACTGATTTTGGATGGGGAAAACCAAGTTTAATGCACTTTGGGTCAAGGCATAGCCAAGTTTTTTGGTTGTATGATACTGAATGTGAGACTGGAATTGTTGTGCAAATGGATTTTGGAGGAAAAGTACATGGATAAACTTGCATGTGACCAAGATATCATGGATTTTGTTAAATTTTTAGGGTTTAATTTTCATGTTCTTTCTTCATTTAATTTGTACTCCCTTTGTTTTAATTTAAGTACGTGTGTTGCTATTGTTTTTCTTTGGTTTAATTTGTTTTGAATATTAATGTCATTTTCTATGAACTCGCTTTGACTATAATTAAGTAGCATTTTAAGTTGTAGCAAAGATTATACTAAAATAAATGGGAGAAGGCACAAATACCCCCTAGATTATGATCGAAATTCCAGAGACACACCTTAACTAAACTAAGGTCCTATTACCCCTGAACTCATTTTATATGTAATGTTGTACACCTTTTGGCTTATGTAGACACGTAAGTTTTGACCGAGCATAAGACTTTACACTTGTTTTTATTCCTTAAATATTTATTTTAGGTTAAGTTAGATATTTTGATTTTTGTCTTATTTTAGTAAGTTTATTTTAAAAGATTTGAAAATAACAAAAAAGAAAAGATATTTTCAATATATTAAACTTGTTGGACATTTAAAAAAGAAACTCGTTGGACATTTAAAAAATATTTTCTTTGATTATAATCTTTTAAAAATATATATTTTACATTATTAATAATTCTTATTAAAACAAAGTAGCGTGTGATTTTGATTTGCTTTAATATCAAGCAGGAATGAGTCCAAGACAGGGGCGGATGACATGGCGAGGGTGGTCAGATGAACAACCTTCATCGGAAATTTTTATGGATATATATACTAAATATCGATTTTTTTGGATATATACTAACTGTTGAACAACCTTGACACAATAAAGGTTGACAGCCCAGCGGTTAAGGTTGTGCAAAGTTGCCTTAGCGTTCCTGGTTCGAGCCCAAGTGTTGGCGTTTTCTTTAAATTTTTCATTATTCCATTTGTTCTCTTAGAAAAGGCAAAACTCAGCCTGGGTTCGATCCCAGGCTTGAACATTTCATTTATTTAATATTTGTTCCACTTTTCTCTTAAGAAAAAGTACAAAAGTTACCTTTTTTAAGTTAAGAAAAACAAAAGGAAACAAAAGGTCTATTTAAATGGTTGCATAGTGCCTTATGTAGTAATCATTGTATATTTCTTCCTCAACCGCCATTGAAGTGTGAAAAGGTATTTCTTAATTCTTTTTTTCCTTTAGTTCAGTTTTTTCTAATCAAGTGTTGAAAGACTTGAATATCTTAATTTTTATGTTAAAAGCTACTTTATTTATTTGAGTATCGATTAACTATTTGGTGTATTGTGGATGATTTTTAATAAGTTTGGTATACTTGAACTTGACTACTATTTCAGTTTGGTGTTCAATGAGTTTGGAGAAATATTTTTTAGAGTACCCAAAACAAGTTTGGCGCCTCAAAATCAAAATCAACTACGCTGAGATGAAAATGTCAACCAAATAGAAATATCATCTCACTCTTCCCAAAGACAAGAATTTGATGTGAATGATTTAAAGGCTGATCCGGCTGAAAGAACTCCAATTTTTAATTATCATCCAAACCTTTGTGATGAGATAAGGAGGGCATATATCATTAAAGGTCCTTGTCAACCTCAAAATCATCATTTTCCTCAAACTTAATTTTTTGGAACATCACGTCGTTTTGTTTATACGTGGTTTGATGAATCTTGTCAACCTCAAAATCATCATTTTTCTCAAACTAATTTTTTTGGAACACCACGTCGTTTTGTTTATACGTGGTTTGATGAATCTCGTGATTGGTTGGAATACAGTATTAGTGCGGATGCTGCTTATTGTTTACCTTGTTATTTGTTTCAAGGAGAAAACATTAATCAAGGTGGTGGTAATGTATTTTCGACTAAGGGATTTACAAATTGACATAGAAAGGATAGCTTTGCTACACATATTGGTCTACCGAATAGCGTTCATAATCAATCCAAAAGAAAGTGTGAAGATCTCATGCGAGAACAACAATCCATTCAAGCCGCATTTTACAAGTTGGATGATAAAAGTAAGCATGAATATCGGATTCGATTAAACGCTTCAATCGATGTGGTAAGACTTCTCTTGGATCAAGGTTTTGCATTTCGTGGTCATGACGAGAGTGAATCGTCATTGAACAAGGGTAATTTTCTTGAAGTTCTTTCTTGGTTAGCTGCTAGATGTGATGCAATTAAACCTTTTGTGTTAGAAAAAACTCCAAAAAATAATTAAATGACTTCTCATGACATCCAAAAAGATATTGTGACTGCGTGTAAGATTGAAACAGTTAAGGCAATAATAGAGGATATAAATAGTGACTACTTTGCTTTATTGGTTGATGAATCTAGAGATGTGTCACGCAAAGGGCAAATGGCTATTTGTCTAAGATATGTTGACAAAATGGGGTTTGTAATGGAGGCATTTATTGGACTTGTTCACATTAAAGATACTAGTGCTTTATCTCTAAAGAAAGCAATTGTAGATGTACTTGCTCACCATTCTTTGACTTTATCTAATGTACGTGGGCAATGTTACGATGGGGCAAGTAATATGCAAGGTGAGCTAGGTGGTCTTAAAACATTGATTAGACAAGAAAGTAGATCGGCTCATTCTGTTCATTGTTTTGCTTATCAACTTTAATTGACTCTTGTTGCGGTTTCTAAAAAGTGTGTTCAAGTAGGTGAACTTGTATTATTAATTTCAAATATTTTGAATGTGTTGGGAGCTTCTTTTAAACGTGTTGATAATTTTCGAGAATCTCAAAAAAAGCATCTTCAAATGGCATTGGATATGGGTGAACTAGAAATGGGTAGAGGGTTGAATCAAGAACTTGGTCTTGTTAAAGCCGGTGATACTCGTTGGGGATCTCACTACAAGTCATTTGGAAACTTTATT
>NW_006239040.1:446839-478456 GCF_000226075.1 Solanum tuberosum
TTGTCCTAAAGTATGAACCCCCTTGGCGAAAATTCTGGCTCCGCCACTGGTCCAAGATTGTTAGAATAAATAAATATATATATATATAAATCAGTTTTTATTTTGTACCTAAGAATTATATGAAGGGATAGAGTTTAGAGTTTTAAATTTCAGTTATGTGCTTTTGCGGTCTATTTTTGCTGTTAGTTTTATTATTATTTTGTACCAATAATAAAATATAATTTTTAATATTGCTTTAATTAGTTGATATTTTATTATAATTTATTATTTATATGTATAGTTAATTATTATTTTTTTAAAAGTAAAATAAAAATAAGAAAATAACTCACCCCACTTCCCATACCCCACAAATCCCATATACTCACCCCTATGCTACCACATCCCCACGAAACTATCAACAACACAAACAGTCACCCCTATACCCACACACGAACAAAAAAAAAAAAGGATTGAGTTGTTGTTTTTGACGGCTTCAAGTTCACGGATTCAAAAGTCTGCTATATTAATATTTTTGGAAAATCAGTAGACTGTTAGGCGTTGTTTTTCGTGGTTTAATCTTCATAAGAGATAACATTTATTTCTTCTTGGTATAATTTAATGTCACGATTGTTCAAGATTTGATTCCAATGTTATAAAGTTATTCAAATTTTATGTGTGTTTAGCTTTGCCAATATACTATTGAAATACATGAAAATATTTGTATTGTTGTATTTGGATTAAATATGATATAACGTATATCGCTTCTTGCTCACTAAGGAATCAATATTTTTCTTAATTCGCTCTATTCTATCAAGCCGAAACGTGATTCATGGGTTGCTGATAATTAATTTGATCAATTCACATAGTTTTGAGTTATTCGTTGATAGTGCAATTTAAAAATTATTTTTTTTAGTAAAAAAAATGCATTTTTATACGATTTAATCGTTATCATCCGAAGTGTTTTAGATTATTGGTATTTTATAGGTCATAGATCTAATGCCAGTTTCAAATGTTGTGTGAATATAAATGTTTGGTTTTTTTTTATTAAAAAAAAGGCTCTTTTATGAGTCTATTAATTCAGGATACTAGCTTTTGGGGTGATCACTTGCAAATAATCACGCCACTTCATTTTTTAAGCGTAAATATTTGTTAAATTAGATATAGCCACATATGTCATTAATTATTAGTTAAAGTGTGCCTTTAGTGTATTTGTTTATTTAGTTATGCTTTATTGTAAATAATTAATTATATTAAAAAAATATAGACTAATAACATTCTGTTTTGCTAGAAACTGTAAGTACTATCATGTTAATAAGACAATGTAATTAATTGAATTTAATATTTCGTGGGCAGGTGATAAGTTAAATGTAGAAAAGTTTGGTCACTTTAACATTTTACTATTTATTTTTAGATTGCTTTAATATAATCATAGGTATATATTAGGCTTTATTATACATTAGATGAGTAACAATAATAATTAAATTTCATCTCAATTAAGAATGTGGTTCCATATGAGATACTTAAGAAATTCAAGGATGCGGTTACGCACCTTTGCCAAATTCAAGGATGCGGTAACACACATTGGCCAAATTATTTTAATAATTAATTTTGTTAATTCAAACCAAGAGGTGTAAATTGGGAGTATTAGGTGTGATGAACTCGAGAGGGGAAGACAGTTATGTCTCCAAATGTCAATATCGGTAATGCAGTTATGCATCCGGTTTAAGACTAATAAAAATTCAACAATTAAAAAATAAGCAAACCATGACATATAGACACAAATTATCCAAAAACATATCAAGATAAGTATAAGTCAATAAAAGCGACCGTGCTAGAACCACGGGACTCGAGAGATGCCTAATACCTTTCCCTCGGTCAACATAATTCCTTACCCAAATTTTTGGTTCGCAGATCAAACAAAGAGTCATTTCCTTTTGATTAGGCATTAAACAAAATGTGACTTGAAACACCATAACTCAATTTCAAGTAGCGACTCTGAAAAAAATAAAAAAATAAAAAAAATAATTCCTTAATCAATACGGTCACTTAAATTGGAAAAACCCTTTTCGCCGTGCGAAAAAAGGGGTGTGACATCTCTGGCGGCTCCGCTGGAGATACTAACCAAAATTTGAGGTTTTTTTTGTTGACTTTTATTTTATCTTATTTTATTTTTTTTGGATATATTGTGTGTTATTGCCTAGTATGATACTTGTTGCTCTTTTATCGCTTTTTATATTGTTGAACTATAAATTGTCTTTCTTGGCGCAACCATCTAAGTTGGCAGGGTTTAATGACATGTGTTGAAGTCGTAATATTTTCCATTTTCGTTACTCAGGTATGACAAAATTCATAAAGGTAGCACAAGTGAAGATGAAACTGTATCACCATTAAGAAATGGAAGATCCAGACCATGGTCCTTGAAGTTTTACATATGACATTCTAACTACGTTGCGCTCTGATGGCGTTTTGTATTTGCAACGAAAGGAAGGGGACGAAAAAATGCGTAGATTTTCTAGCAAATGAAGGTTAAGTCGTATATATGAAGAAGATTTGTTAATCAAGGAAGATGAGGATGTTGAGTTTTTTCATCTAGTAAACTTTAAGACATGTTGCTTATAGAAGGGAAATTTATTACTCTCTATGTGCTAAAAAAATAATGATATATATTTTTATACTTAGTAGAAATTTAACTTTAAAACTTCTCATTTTACCCCTAAAGTTAGTTCGAGATTTCCAAATTTCGAGTTCGATAGTTAAAAATAGATTCAATTCAGTAATACCGTACTGAAGTTGTAGGATTTGAAAATGAATGATCACAAATCTTTCTACTTTTTGTTTGTTAAAATAATGTCCTTTTCTGACTAAGTTAAAGATAAAGAGAAATTGGTCTCTTCTTTTGTTTAGATGATAATGTTAGTGGACCTAGCTTGAAATGTGAGACAAAATTATATGAATTGAAGTTTGATTTCGATATGTAATCTGACTGATTTGATGTTATTTTTATTCTTTATTTGATTTCAAGTATGCATAAAAAACAAATGTAACGTATATTTACATCCACACAAATATCTACACATATTTTTAGTTTAAGATTACAAAATTTTAAAGGTCGCTATACTTTCATAAATTAATATCCCATGAAACTAAGATACACAAACTAAAACTAGCGGAGTAACTTAGTACTAATTCGATTTGCTTCATACATTGTTTTAGTACTAGACATATAAGCTAGTGCTAACACAGACTCAATAACATAGATAGAATTTGGAAAGACAAATGATTATTAACATGATTATTATTAATTTACGAGACTTTTACGATGATTTTTTTCTATTCTAATTTATGTAATACAAATTAATTTTCGTGTGTATTAGCCCAAGAATCTGGCGCCTCAGAGCACCAAAAAACATTTTCTGAAATTTTTTTATGAGGACCTCTGTAATGAGTTGGGAACCACCACTTATACTCACACTATTTCTTAACGCTTATTTCCGCATTTACTGACCCTTTTTTAGGAATTACGTAATTTTTTTCAATTTTTGGGTGTATTAGCCTATGGATCTGGCACATTGGAGCACCCAAATTTTTTTCTGAAAAAAACTTTATGAGGAATTTTGTAATGAGTTGGAGATCACCATGTATACTCACACCATTTTTAACGACTATTTCTGCATTTATAGATTCTTTTTTAGAAATTACGCAAATTTCTCGATTGTTCGTGTATATTAGCCCATGAATCTCGCGACTCGGAGCACCCAAAATTGTTTTCTGAAAAAATTCTATGAGAACCTCTGTAGTGAGTAAGGGAACCACCACATATACTCACACCATTTTTAATGATATTTTCGCATTTACAAGCCCTTTTTTATGAATTATGCAAATTCCTTGATTTTTCGTGTGTATTAGCCTTTGAATCTGGCGCCTCAGAGCACCCGAAAAAAAATTCTAAAAAAACTTTATGAGGACTTCCAAAATGAGTTAGGGAACCAGCATGTATACTCATACCATTTTTTAACGCCTATTTTTGCACTTACCGACCCTTTTTTTTTTTATAGGAATTATGCAAATTATTCGATTTTTCATGTGTATTAACCCATGAATATATTGGTGATATGGCTTTCGGACGAAATTTTTGCAAAACTCTTTATGGAACCCTTCAAAGGGAGTTGGGGGAGCAGTACGTACAATCTTACCATTTTTAGAGTGATTTATGGCCATTAAGGAGTCAATTTTTATTAGTTAGGCGATTTTCTCAATTTTTCATGTGTGTTAGCCGATTAATATTTTGGTGATATGACATATAGATGAATATATTACGAAACCTTTATGGAATTCTCTGTAGGGAGTTGGGGAAGCATTACGTACAGTCTCACCATTTTTAGAGTGAACTTTGGGCATTTAGAGGCCAATTTATAGTAATTATGTGATTTTCTCTATTTTCTGTGTGTGTTATCCCATGAATAATTTGGTGATATGATTCCGAACGAATTTTTTTCGAACCTTTATGGTACCCTCCGCAGGGAGTTGGTGGGGCAGTACGTACAGTCTCACCATTTTAGAGTGATATGGCGGAGAAATAACTCCTAATAACCCAAAATATATCTGAAAAATGCCGAGGAGACGTATTGCTTTCCCAACTTCCTACAGAGAGTTACGTAATAAATTTGCACAAAAATCGACCATCAATCACAGCACCAAAATATTCATGGGCTAACTGTGCCAACACAAACCCAATAGCATAGATGGAATTTGGAATGATAATTATGTGCCAACACAAACACCCATTTTTACCACAACTTTTCATTCACATTAAAGCTAGAAATGGCAGAAGAAATGATGAACAACAAACAGATCATTCTAAAACATTATGTGGAAGGTTATCCTAAGGAATCTGATATGGAATTTAAGAATAACAACATTAAATTGAATGTTCAAGAAGGTTCTAATGTTGTTGTTTTGAAGAATCTTTACTTGTTTTGTGACCCTTACATGCGAACCGTATGAGCAAACTTGAGGGTAGCTATATTCAATCTTTCACTCCTGGTTATGTAAGTATTTCAACAATTTACTACCACACATATGATTATTTAGTTGATATATATTATACGTTCAAATTTCGAGGGTCAAAAAATATATTTAATGTATGTTTATAAGTAGGTGTTTGAATTAACTTATTTTAAACAGTTTTTGGCTTTTAATCTTCTTTTTAATTTTTTTGAAGGTGTTCGATAAGGCTGAAAAAAAAATACAAAAGTAAGTTAAAAGTTAAAAGTCTGAGTATTCTCAACTCATGATCTCTTTTAAGTTTTTGCTTATAAGTTACTTAAAACAAAGTCAATCTAAACAACCCTTGATCGTGAATCTGGGAAGGGTGGTGAGTATTAGCTTAATTTCTATAGTAGAAAGATTATTTTCAAAAGACTTTCAAAATCAAGTTTAAATTTTGAGAGTTGAACTTGTTAATTTTGATCTGGATTTGGATATAAAATCTTTAAATAGTGTAGACCTTGATTGTTTCAATTTAACATTATTGGTGTGTTCAGTATATATACTTTTCAAGAAAATATATAAGTGATTTTCTTACTTATTTTTTTGTCCGTAGCCTATTACAGGATACGGAGTGTCTAAAGTTTTGAAATCTGGTGATTCAAATTTTCAAGAAGGTGACTTAGTTTGGGGAATGACTGGATGGGAGGAATATAGTATTGTAACAACTACTCAAAGTATGTTTAAAATTGATCATGACAAGGATGTGCCTCTTTCCTATTATACAGGAATCCTTGGTGAGTGTTTTCGACTGGGTTAAAGTATTACATAATTAGTTGGGGTCTCTACTTATATGGATTTGAAAAAATTAATTTTCGGGGTTGAGTTAGACCAAGCGTCATAACTTTACATGATATATATCTATATATGAACCCTATTTGGGATCTTGGTCCACACTCTCCAGTTGGGCTTGGACTTGAAGGGAGTGCTAGAGTCCCACAATGGTACTACAACAAAAACAGCTTTTAGCGGCAATAAATAGACACATTAATAAAGAGTGCTAAAGTCTTTCCCGGCATTAGTTAAATGTCATTAGATTAAATGTCACTAAAGGCTTTAGGGGGATATACAAAGAGTGCTAATTGCCGCTAAAAATACATATTTAGTGGCAATTGAGCTATTACCGTTAATTAATTGCCACTAAAGATCGTTTTTGATGTAGTATGGTTGGTTGGGGAATAGATTGATAATCGGCTTATATGGACTCGGACAATAATCTTCTGCTCTTGCAGGGATGCCTGGGGTGACAGCTTATGCTGGTTTTTATGAGGTTTGCTCCCCTAAGAAGGGAGAAACTGTGTTGTTGTTGGTAGTGCTGGAAATAATTAAACAAAAGGTAAGTACTTAAACATTTCATTCCTTGAATTTTATTAGAGGCTTATAAGTTATCTTACTTATCTTAATCATTGTTAAATAATCTAGCTATCTCATCTATTCATTATTATTATTAAAGGTTGATATGTTGAAGACCAAGTTTGGTTTTTGATGAAGCTTTTAACTATAAAGAGGAGCAGAATTTAGATGCAGCTTTGAAGAGGTAAGTAATCTTATAAATTCCCACAAGAAAACACTAACTAATATGAAAAAAAAATAGTTTCCAGGGTGAAGGTGTTGGGGACTTTTTTTTTTTGCTTCTTTTATTTTAAGCCATCATTTTAACGGTGTGGGGGGTTAGGCTTGACCCCTACTATGTCTACAACATCCAAAAAGTTACAAAAGCAGAGGGGACATGGACCTAACCTCTGATAGAGAACAACGAGGATAAACTAAACAATCTACGGTAAGACTAAGATGACATAGACTTTCATACTATAAGCAAAATACATTGGTTCAACTAACAAAAAAAATTACATTTGTTGTATCTTCTCCTTATGCTAAAGTTGCCACTTATCTAGTAGAAATAGTCCCTTCACCTCAGAAGAATTGTGTGTGGTGGATTGAACATTAAGGGCATATATGAAAAGATAGCTAATATAACGCTAAAGGTATATATGAACTGATTGTATAACGGAAAGCAATACTAGACCTTTAATTTTCGATAATATAGGAGTAAATATGACTTTTTTTCGTATTGGTTTATTCTATTAGGTACTTCCCTGATGGAATTGATATATACTTTGAGAATGTTGGAGGTAAAATGCTTGATGCAGTTCTTGTGAATATGAAACTTCATGGTCGTATTGCTGTGTGTGGAATGATTTCACAATACAACCTTGACAAGACTGAAGGAGTGCACAACTTGTTTTGCCTCATCGCGAAACGAATCCGTATGGAAGGATTTTTTGTTTTTGATTACTATCATCTTTATCATAAATATCTTGAAATGATCATTCCACAAATAAAGTCTGGTAACATTGTGTATGTGGAAGACATAGCTGAAGGTTTTGAAAGTGCTCCTAGTGCTCTAGTTGGTCTCTTCTCTGGTCTCAATGTTGGAAAGCAAGTTGTGATGATTTCATGTGAATGAATGGATTTGGATCTTTTCCATTTTCTCTCAAGTTTTTACTTGAAAGGAAAGATATTGTGTCATGGTTAAATACTTAAATACGCAAACATTTCTCATGTATTTACTAATTCTCTGTATGGTTTGAAATATTTAGTCATTAATTGATAATTTCATACTAGATTTCAAGTCAGTTGTACCTAAGTACATGTATTTTTGCTACTAGATACATTCTGAAATGCAGATACATAGGAAGAGAGGGAGTGAGAGAGGAGAAGGAGAGATGAGAGAGGCGAGAGGCAAGCAAAAGAGTTAGTGTATCCCAGATATATGCAAATTACACTAGATAATCTGAGATATCATATACAATTCATAAACATTCTGAAATACAGATACATAAGGAGAGAGGCGAGCGAGAGAGGGAGAGAGGCGAGCAATATAAGAGATATGAGTGAGAGATTCAGTGTTTCCAGATACATATAAATTATGCTTGAATACAGTATATCAGAAATAAATTGGACCTAATTTTAATTAATATATCCAAGATACATATATTTGGATGTGTCGCATACATGCGTTTGGGAACTGACACAAATAATACTTTCAAAGAGGCACATAATTAGACTCTAAACTAAAGAAATTCTTATTATTTGCCCTTGAACTTATTTAGGCAAATAAAAGGTCGGAAGAGATTTAAGATTGCGAGATTAATAATAATTTATAAAATTAAATATATAATATAGTATTAATTATCTAAATCATAAAAAAGATTTATTTTGATTAACTAAATCTTAGTCATTAAATTTTACTTATATCAATTTAGGGGGGGGAAATGAAGAGGAGTCGGATCCAGATATATTCTTCAACAACTCTTGATTTACAAAGTGAGAAATGGCAGAGGAAGTGATGAACAACAAACAGATCATTCTAAAACATTATGTGGAAGGTTACCCTAAGGAATCTGATATGGAATTTAAGAATAATAACATTAAATTGAATGTTCAAGAAGGTACTAATGTTGTTGTTTTGAAGAATCTTTACTTGTCTTGTGACCCTTACATGCGTTCACGCATGAGCAAACTTGAGGGTTGCTATGTTCAATCCTTCACTCCTGGCTCAGTAAGTCGTTCACTTATTTTATTGAGTCGCCCTTATAAATAACGATGTTGGATTTATCGATGTAAATTTTATGTTTCCTTCGCCATGTTATGATTGTGGATTATTTTTCCTTAATTAACATACAAGCATTTCTAGTTATTGTTGAAACAATTTACAAGTGAGTTTAAATTTCCCATGCAATTGTGTAGACCTTGGATGTTTTTTATTTAACATTATATAGGGGTTTTGGTAATGATGAGTATATTTTTTTAGAAAATGAATGAGTTTCATATATATTTTCTTATATTTAATATGCGCAAGTAAAAAATATTTGTGTATAATCTAGATAAATACTATGTCAAGTAGGCGTGTGCAGGGGCGGAGCCACGTAGGCTCCAGGGTGTCCAATTGGACACCCTTCGTACGAAAAATTATACTACATATACATGTAAATTTTTGACTTTATATTGGTATATATAGAATTTGGACCCCCTGAAATAACAAAGTGATGCGCAGTGGAGTTGGCAATAGCCTGTGCAATCCTACTCTTTGTCTTGGTTCGAATCCCCGCAGGGATTTTTTCTTTTTCTGTAATTATTTTTACTTCTTAAATTCAATCAAGTAAATAAACATGCGTAATTTAAACATAAAAGTTCAGTAGCTTGGTGGTTAATAGTATCATGAAGGTCTCCAAGACCCAAGTTCGAATCCCTCCTCTACTAACTATTTTTTTTCAATTAAAATTGAATCATTTCCCTAAATTTTAGTACCTTTTCCTTGTAGAATAAGATTTCCTTAAATTTAATACTTTTTCTTGTGGATTTTTTTCAATTAAAATTGAATTATTTACTTAAATTTTAATACATTTTCCTTGTAGAATAAGATTTCCTTAAATTTAATACTTTTTCTTGTGGATTTTTTTCAATTAAAATTGAATTATTTCCTTAAATTTTAATACATTTTCCTTATGGAATAAGATTTCCTTAAATTTTAATACTTTTCCCTTATGGAATAAGGTTTTCTTTCTCTATAAATAGGAGACTCATTTACCCAAATATCACAATATTATTAAGAATAGAATCTCAATAATTCTCTCTTTGTTTTTTCTTCTCGTTCTCTTATTTTATAACAAAAACAAAAAACTTAATATTTTAGTTTCAAGTTTCAATAGACATGAAGAATTATTATAATAGAGTACCAAAAAAAAGTTCGATATGGAATTTAAGAATAACAACATTAAATTGAAACAATTTACAAGTGAGTTTAAATTTACCATGTAATTGTGTAGACCTTGGATGTTTTCTATTTTAACATTATATATCTAGGGGGTGTTTGGTAATGATGAGTATATTTTCTTAGAAAATGAATGAGTTTCATATATATTTTCTTATATTTAATACGCGTAAGTAAAAAATATTTGTGTATAATCTAGAATACTATGTCAGGTAGGCGTGTGGGATATATACTGTTTCCCGATGGGGATGAGAGTGTAGATAAAGTGTGTTAGAGAATGGGGAGGACACAACTGAAGTGGAATTTCATTTGTGAAACTTATTTTCCTACTTCCAGGCAGGGGCGGAGCCAACCTTCTGTTAGGGGTTCATCTGAACCCCCTTTGACAAAAACATTACTATTTATACATGATTAAAATTATTTTTTATGTATATATAATAGATGTCGAACCCCCTTCAGTTAGTTCGTGTGTTTATTTCTTCAGCTATTGAACCCCCTTATTAAAAATCCTAGGTCCGCCACTGCTTCCGGGATAACTTTTACTATACGAACATGAAAAAATTATTGGCCATACGAGTTTGATATAGCCCATTTGATACCTTCGTATCCGAGTTCTCAAAATCTCACTTCAAAGGTGTTGAGTTGGAATCCCATTCTAACTAACGATTCTTGTGGTTCCAGAGGATCCAACTACAGGAGAACCCAGGAACTCGAAGGGCTCCCCCCCCCCCCCACCTGTTCCGCCCAACTCTTTGGTCTTAAGAACGCTGGCTTATTGAACAGGGTTCTATGGTCGGTCCGTGACCCCCGGATGCCAAAGTCATCCTTGGGTGATCTCTTAGTTCCTACGGGGTGGAGATGCTGGGGTTGGTCCAAGGATTTTCCTTCCTTTTCTTTTGCCGCATTTCTCTCAAAGGGTTGAAGGGAGATAGTGCATCAAGTTGTTTGCAAGGGCCAACTTGATCCTATTCCCCAGGGATCTCCGATTAGGGAACCCTGGGAGAGAAAAATGTTTCCACTGCGCACCCTATTTCATTTTTCATTTCTTGTTCAAGAACTCTTAGATGTTAGAAACATTGAGGTTAAGTGAACTTCATTCTCCCAACTGAATGTTTATTCCTTATGTATATATGATATGAATGGATTAACAATTTGTCCTATGATAATGTTTCTCATAAGTACTTTTCTTTTCTGTTATATTATAGCCTATCACAGGATGTGGAGTGGCTAAAGTTTTGAAGTCTGGTGATTCAAATTTTCAAGAAGGGGTAGTGGTGATTTTGGTGGTGGAGAAGATAGGTATGTTCCATTTGAGGTGGAGAATGGTTCATCGAGTCATCGAGGATCTATCAATGATGATATTGAATGTGGTGATAGTGATGATGATGATGATGATGATAATCGCTCAGCTTTCTAGGATTACCATGACTCACCACAGCTAGTTTCAAAGAATGGTGTTGGACAATTTGCAAAGATGTTAGGTTGTTGTGTTGTTGGTAGTGCTGGAAATAAACAAAAGGTAAGTACTTAAGCATTTCATTCTTGAATTTTATTAGTGGCTTATAAGTTATCTTACTTATCTTAATTAATCATTGTTAAATAATCTAGCTATCTCATTTATTCATTATTAATTAAAGGTTGATATGTTGAAGACCAAGTTTGGTTTTGATGAAGCTTTTAACTATAAAGAGGAACATGATTTAGATGCAACTTTGAAGAGGTATGTAATCTTATAAATTCCCACAAGAAAACACTAACTAAAATGGAAAAAAAATAGTTTCCAGGGTGAAGGTGGTTGGGGACTTTTTAATTTTTTTTTTTTAACCCATCACCTTAACGGTGTGTGTGTGTGTGGGGGGGGGGGGCTTGACCCCTACCATGTCTATAACATCCAAAAAGTTACAAAAGCAGAGGGAGACATGGACCTAACCTCTTGATAGTGAACAACGAGGATAACCTAAGATGACATAGACTTTCATACTATAAGCAAAATACGTTGGTTCAACTAACAAAAAAAATTACATTTGTTGTATCTTCTCCTTATTCTAAAGTTTCCACTTATCAAGTAGAAATAGTCCCTTTCACCTTAGAATTAGAATTGTGTGTGGTGGATTGACATTTCATTTTGGTTAAAATGAATGGGATTAATGATAAATGAAGATTTGAACCACTTCTGTAACATTAAGGGCATATATGAAAAGATAGCTAATATAACGCTAAAGGTATATATGAACTTATTGTATAACGGAAAAGCAATACTAGACCTTTAATTTTCGATAATATAGGGGTAAATATGACCTTTTTTCGTATTGGTTTATTCTATTAGGTACTTCCCTGATGGAATTGACATATACTTTGAGAATGTTGGAGGTAAAATGCTTGATGCAGTTCTTGTGAATATGAAACTTCATGGTCGTATTGCTGTGTGTGGAATGATTTCACAATACAACCTTGACAAGACTGAAGGAGTGCACAACTTGTTTTGCCTCATCGCGAAACGAATCCGTATGGAAGGATTTCTTGTTTTTGATTACTATCATCTTTATCCTAAGTATTTGGAAATGATCATTCCACAAATAAAGGCTGGTAATATTGTGTATGTGGAAGACATAGCTGAAGGTTTTGAAAATGCTCCTAGTGCTCTAGTTGGTCTCTTCTCTGGTCTCAATGTTGGAAAGCAAGTTGTGATGATTTCATGTGAATGAATGGATTTGGATCCTTTCCATTTTCTCTCAAGTTTTTACTTGAAAGGAAAGCTATTGTGTCATGGTTTAAATACTTAAATACACAAACATTTCTATCATGTATTTACTAATTCTCTGTATGGTTTGAAATAATAAGTCATTAATTGATAGTTTCATACTAGATTTCAAGTCAGATATACCAAGGTACATGTATTTTTGCTACTAGATACATTCTGAAATGCAGATACATAGGAAGAGAGCGAGTGAGAGAGGAGAAGGAGAGATGAGAGAGGCGAGAGGCAAGCGAAAGAGTTAGTGTATCCCAGATATATGCAAATTACACTAGATACATGTATCTGAGACTAGATACATGTATTTGAGATATCATATACAATTCATAAACATTCTGAAACAAAGATACATAAGGAGAGAGGTGAGCGAGAGAGGCGAGCAAGATAAGAGATATGAGTGAGAGAGTCAGTGTTTCCAGATACATATGAATTACCCTTGAATACAGTATATCAGAAATAAATTGGACCTAATTTTAATTCATATATCCAAGATACATATATTTGGATGTGTCGCATACATGTGTTTGGGAACGGAAATCTGACACAAACATTAATTTCAAAGATGCACATAATTAGACTCTAAACTAAAGAAATTCTTATTGTTTTCCCTTGAACTTATTTAGGCAAATAAAAGGTCGAAAGAGATTTAAGATTGCGAGATTAATAATAATTTATAAAATTAAATATATTATGTAGTATTAATTATCTAAATCATAAAAAAGATTTATTTTGATTAACTAAATCTTAGTAATTAAATTTTATTTATATCAATTTAGGAAAAATAAAATGAAGAGGAGCCGGATCCAGATATATCCTTGGACAACTCTTGATTCACATAAATTGAAGTGAGAAATGGTAGAGGAAGTGATGAACAACAAACAGATCATTCTAAAACATTATGTGGAAGGTTATCCTAAGGAATCTGATATGGAATTTAAGAATAACAACATTAAATTGAAACAATTTACAAGTGAGTTTAAATTTCCCATGTAATTGTGTAGACCTTGGATGTTTTTTTATTTAACATTATATAGGGGTGTTTGGTAATGATGAGTATATTTTCTTAGAAAATGAATGAGTTTCATATTTATTTTCTTATATTTAATACGAGTAAGTAAAAAATATTTGTGTATAATCTAGATAAATACTATGTGAGGTAGGCGTGTGGGATATATATTGCTTTCCGGTGGGGATGAGAGTTTAGATAAAGTGTGTTAGAGAACGGGAGGAGGACACAATTGAAGTGGAATTTCATTTGTGAAACTTATTTTCCTACTTCCAAGATAACTTTTACGATATGAACATGAAAAAATTACTGGGCATACGAGTTTGATACCTTCGTATCCGAGTTCTCAAAATCTCACTCAAAAGGTTCTGAGTTGGAATCCCATTCTAACTAAGGATTCTTATGGTTCTGGAGGATCCAACTACATGAGAACCAGGAATGGAGGGCTTCACCCCCCTCCCCCCCTTCCGCCTGACTCTTTGGTCTTAAGAACGTTGGTTTTAAGAATGAGTCATTGCCCTTCTCCGACCCTGACTGCCCAACCTTAGAGCGGACAGCTAATGCGTTCCACTTATTGAACAGGGTTCTATGGTCGGTTTGTGACCCCCGGATGCCGAAGCCATCCTTGGGGTGATCTCATAGTTCCTACGGGGTGGAAATGATGGGATCGGTTCATGGATTTTCCTTCCTTTTCTTTTGTTGCATTTCACTCAAAGGGTTGAATGGAGATAGTGCATCAAGCTTTTCGCTAGGGCCAACTTGATCCTATTCCCCAGAGATCTCAGATGAGAGATATCTGGGAGAGAAAAATGTTTCCTCCGCGCACCCTATTTCATTTTTCATATCTTGATAATGTTTCTCATAAGTACTTTTCTTTTCTATTATATTATAGCCTATCACAGGATGTGGAGTGGCTAAAGTTTTGAAGTCTGGTGACTCAAATTTCCAAGAAGGGGTAGTGGTGATTTTGGTAGTGGAGAAGATAGGTATGCTTCATTTGAGGTGGAGAATGGTTCATCGAGTCATCGAGGATCTATCGATGATGATATTGAATGTGGTGATAGTGATGATGATGATGATGATAATCGCTCAGCTTTCTCGGATTACCATGACTCACCACAGCTAGTTTCAAAGAATGGTGTTGCTGAAATTGATGTGTTGAAGACATTTTTCTTATACTTGTATGGTATTGTGTCAGCTTGTTCTTGACATTGTAAGTATTGAATTTCGTCGCGTTTTGTCCTTTTTTCATTGATGTGTATTGAATTATTTGTAGTAATGATTATATATTAGAGATTCATATGCCAGTAGAAAATGTCGAGAACTTTTTATTTCGTAAAATGTTGGCCTAAGATGAATTGAGATGGGGAACATGATCAATGAGGACTGAGACGTAGTAGTTATTGTTGTTGTTTTTGTGTATTGAAGCTTCAGAAATTTTGTAGTCATTCTTATACGTTTACTTTAGGTCCTGTGCTTTCTAGGCGTCATTTCGTCCTATAAATTAGAGATTCCTATGCAAGTAGGTAATATAGAGAACGTCTAGTACTGTTCATGATTATGTTTATTTCGTAAAGTGTTGTCCTGAGGTGAATTTAAGTGGGGAACTTGATCACATATAGACGATCCCAGCTTGTTTTAGACTGAGTGTTGTTGTTTATTGAAGCTTAAAGGATGTTTTTGCTCTTCTTATGTGTTGACATGGGGAATAGATACAATAAAAGTCTTCTTGGGGATAAACTAGGGAAGTTAATTCCCTGCGCCTTTACTGATGAACACTGTGCACTTTGCGATGCAAGCTGTTTTGTCCAAGGCCATTACCGGGTTTTGGCATCAAAGATTTCAACCTACAGTGATGATGTCTTGGAGAGACTATTCTTTGAAAGGTAACATTAAGACTAATAATTCCCTTTTTTCTTTGGTTATGATTGAGTAGAAAGCTAAAAGTATTTGGAAGGCATATGATGATATAGAGTAGGAAATATGTGTACAATGTGTTTATGCACTTCTCCAGTGGATTTGTTTACGAAACATAGAAAGACGAGAGTAGGATTATTAACGAGCTTGAATGTATGTGGATCTTATGAGTTGACAGCTTCAATTAGCCATAGTTTGTGACTTAGTTAAGCCCACATGTTACACTTATTAGCTTATTACTGATATATCGACAATGGTTTCAAATGAACTTTTATGTACACAAATAGAGGCAGTTCCTGTTACGTACGAGAATCTCAATTTTTATCCAAGTTAGTTCTTCATGAGTTCAAGACATATAATCTCTTATGTCTTTCATTTCTAACCTTTATGTAGGAATCTTTTTCCACGATATCTTAATGTCGTCTATAAATACTGGCTTTCAATATTATCCTGTTAATTGTTATGTTCACTTCTTAACAACTAATACTATAGACGGCCTTTGCCTTTCACAGTTGTACCGACAGCTCTTACAACAGCAATGAATGTGAACCTCAGCAATGCATCCCTTGTTTTCATCTCAGTCACATTTGCCACTATGGTGTGTAACTCTTTCTCCTTAATATTTTTTCGATCATACAGTTTGTGTCAATACTGATAGACTGCAATTTTTTCTTCAAAAATTGAGCTCTGAGAAAGCATGTTTGTTAAACTCACGACCTTAACATTCGTCGAGGGCTCTAGTATTTGCATTTATGTACCTTGAAATTTAGCAGTCACAACCCTCTGCCACTAAAGTAAGTGTGATTGTCAAAGCCTTCAAGGGCCACTCAAATAATCGTCTATTATCGATAAGAATAACAGATTTCTTACTTTGTTTTCTCCTTCCTTATTCTGATACGAACTCTCTGCCCATCTTTCTCCTATTCTTCGCATTTGCTTTCAGGTACTACTTTTAACCACTGATCTCTTATGTTTTATTGTGCTTTTTTATGGGGGGTAGCGGGCCAGAAGCATCGAATTTCTACTTGATCCTTTGTTATAGATGTACATCCAACAATATTATTCATAAATGCAACTTTTTTTTCCATATGAGGACTTAATAGAATGTGATTGTTAATTCGTTATGGACTAAAAACCTGAAAGCGTCTATGAAATAACTATCTTTGATGAATACGATACATTTGACAGGGCTCATATCTAAGCTGAATAAATGGCCTCAATTATTTGTGTAAGGTTGGAGTCTCCAAGTGTAAAGCTGCTGGGGATCATCTTGGTCATTTCTTGTATTATTTATTCTCATTTATGAAGAAGTATTCATAATTTTCATCTTCATCTGTCATTCATAAATCATATCCGTAACCTTCACTTGTGCACCAGATAAAACGTTTACTTTATCGTACAATATTTTCTCGTTTCACAACTATCATTGACAATTTGGATAAACTTAGGTAATCTTCTTAATGAGTGTTTTCGTAAGCTTTATCGCCTTGTTGATAACTGTGTCGTTTGTTAATTTACATCCGTTTGGTAGATAAGTCTGACTCTATTTTATGATAATGCAGTTGCAAAGGTGACAGAATTTGAGTTTTGGGGGTTTGTCTTTGTTATGCTTGCTGCAGTTATGTCTGGATTTCGCTGGACTATGACTCAGATTCTTCTGCAGGTTGTATTTTGTGACACTCGTTGCATTGTTATCGTTGATTTCTTGTTCCATTGTTTTGTCAATAGTATGTTTGCTTACTTTGTGTATTTTCTGTTTGTTTTCCCATATCCAACTGGTTGTGCTGAACATAAAACTGGCATAAAGAAAGAAGCCTATGGTAAGGACTATGAACAACTCTTGGCAAATTTTAAATATTCTGGAAATGTTATTATCACCATCATCATTATTATTAGCAGTCGTAGCAGCAGCGACTGCACCACTACTTAGACTACATCAAATCTGATCTTGTTTTAAAAGGGCAGTCCGATGCACGAAGCATCTCACATTCACGCAGGGTCCAAGGTAGGGCCACACCTCAAGAGAGCATGATGTAGGCAGCCTACCCTGATACAAATCAGCGGCTAATTCCATAGCTCAAACCCTGCTTTGTCTTAGTCCTAGTTTTGACCAAATTAATATGTTGATTCGTTATTTGTTTTATAGTTTGTGAATAAATTGTGTAATGAAATGCATGCTTTGGTTATTGCAGGTCTAAAAAATCCACTCACACTAATGAGCTATGTTACTCCAGTAATGACTCTTTCAACTGCTGTGTTGTCCCTTATTTTTGATCCGTGGCACGAATTCAGACACACCAATTACTTTGATACGTCATGGCATATAGCTAGAAGTTGTTTGTTGATGCTTTTTGGCGGAACTTTGGCTTTTTTTATGGTATGTATGTGTCTAAGCACTGGTATCAGTTCAATTTGTGGATTTTCCATCTCATAGTGAAAATGAAGCCTTCTAATAGGCTTAGTTCGTTTAGAAATGATTATCAATTATTAAAGAACTTGGACGAACATAACGATAACTTCTTCATGCTTACCTAGCAACGTTTGTTTACTGCAGGTGTTTGTTCCTAGCACTTCAGTCGTCCTAAATCAAAACGACTGTATGTTTACTTAAGCTATAGTAGTTCAATCAAAATTGTTGATATCGAGCCATTTTTAGTCGAAAACGTGACTTTGGCATGGTTTAATGGCATGTGTTGAAGTCGTAATTTTTCCATTTTCCTTACTCAGGTATGACAAAATTACATAAAGGTAGCACAAGTGAAGATGAAACTGGATCACCATTAGGATATGCAGCTACCAAGTATGTTATACTTGAAGAAATGGAAGATCAAGACCATGGTCCTTGAAGTATTATTACATATGACATTCCAACTACGCTGCACTCTGATGGCGTTTTGTATTTGCAACGGAAGGAAAGGGACGAAAAAATGCATAGATTTTCTAGCAAATGAAGGTCAATCGTATACATGAGGAAGATTTCTTAATCAAGGAAGATGAGGAAGTTGAGATTTTTCGCCTAGTAGACTTTAAGACATGTTGCTTATAGAAGATATTAGGACTTGAAAAAGAAACTTACAAAAATGTTACTGGTTAAGAACTAACTACTTAAATACACTACATTACAATATTCGGAATTTTACCAGATTTTGGTGCATCGAGAAAATATGTACTAGGAATAAAATAAAGATTATTTCGCTCGATCTAGGTATCGCCTATAAGTTTCTCAAAAGATTATTTTACATGACATGTTTAATATTACAAAATTAAAGTGTATTTTGAAACATTATACATATTTTTAGTTTAAGATCATGAGATTTTAAAAGTCGTCTTTACTTTCTTATATCAATATTATGTATAACCAAGACATACAAATTAAAATTAAGGGAGTAACTTAATTAGTACTAATTTTTTTTTAAAAAACAAATTTACCACTAGACAGTGTCTAGTGGTATTTTATTAAACATAAAAAATATCAACAGGAACAAGTACAAGCAAGGGGGCTAGGCCTTACCTTACTAATCCTAATAAAGTACCTAACAAGCATGAAGAAAATAAGAGCTAGAGAGAACTAAATATTTTTTTATTATCACAAAGTTTGTAATACACTCAATGATGATATTACAAATGAGGATGCTTAAATAATGTAAAAGTATGTCAATCAAGAAGCAAGTTGAGTTACCAGCCTAAAACTTTCTATTACTAAAGCATGAATTAAAAAAGATTGATTATCCATCAAAAGTAACTTGAAGTATTTTTCTCTTGTCTTCTTCTTCAAACCTATCCAACAACACTTGATGATTCATACCTTCTTTATGGATTTATTGGATCTAGTTGAACCTATTGATACTGTCAAATGGTTTTGCTTTGCCTGTCACATTGGTAGGTGCCTTGGAACAAACTCCTCAGTCATTTTACCGTCCCAACTATGTTGCCTTCCATATGTCTTCTTTTTGCTTTTGTTGCTTCCACTTCTTTGTTGCCTAGGTGATATATCCCCTTCCTTAGCCACTCTATCAAAGCAAATGTCCAACATATTGTCTTCCTCATCTTCATCAAGAGAATCCTCACCCAAATTCACTCCATCTTCATCAAGAGAATCCTCACCCAAATCAATTGTATTTGACACTAAGACACTCGACTCATTGTTCCTTGCAAGCACACATTTAGGCACAAATACAAGAGCTTCTGGACTTAATTTGCTATTTAAAGCAGGTGGTGAGACTTGTTTTTCTTGGATCAAATCGTGGTCATTCTCTGTTAACCTTATTTGATTTGCTTGACACTATTCTTTTAGTACTGGATACATGACAATTCCAACACAAATGACAAACCCAATAACACAGATGAAAGGACAACTAAATTTCTTTTTAAAAACTATTTTAAATTACTCTATTAATTATTCTAATATATAATTTTTTTTTATCTCAATATATGTGATACTGATAAATTTTCGAGAATACTCACAACTATTGAATTCCACATGCAGTTTGTGTGGCTGTGTGCGGAAAGCTCTATATGTCTCCATCTTTTTTATTTCTTTTTCTTTATACTTGAAAATGTCGTTTGTTAGGTGGGATAAGACGTGATACTTTTGAGTTACTCTAGAGATAAAATTTATTTCATTAGTTGAGATATTTAATGAGAAAATTAGTTATCTCACTAATATATATAAAATAACTTATTTTATTATAGTAAAATAAATAATTTCAAAACCGACTTATGCTTCTAATTAAATGAAAAATAAAATTATTTATATTTTATTTTGAAATTATTATCTCGTTTTCTTGGTACCAATTTGATATGAACCGTTAAGCTTTTCCTCTTCAATTATTTGGGAGCACGCTTAGTTCTTATTTTTTGTATTATATAGTTTTAATAAATAGTGATTTTAGTGATAATTTCAGTTTTATTTTATGTGTTATTTGACTATACACATTTAATCTTAAATTATTAAAGTTGGGGTTTTGATGCCTGAAGTTAACAAAAGTTAACTACATTTATTTAATAAAATGATTATTTGAAAATATTAAAAATAGAATAAATGGTTGATGATTCTAAATACTTGAGTGAATAGATTTACTCCAGTCCCTTAGCAAAATTAAAAAAGCAAGTCATATCATCTTCCATTCTAAGTATTCGATTAAATTCCTAGCTAAAACGATAGTCTAGTTTTAGAATTTAATTACTCAATCACTTTTTTGTTTGAAGACAAGGTTAGAAAATTCGCAAAATCACACTCTTTAACATCTTGACACAAGCCTACTCTTCGTGGGATCAACCCAAATTTTTATAAAATAAGCAAAAAAATTCATAACAAAAATATAATATATTATCATAAAATTATTTTTAAAATCTACAATTTTTATTGATTGAACTTTAGTTTAATAAAAAAAATTATAATTAAATATTACTCCCTCCATCCTATTTTATGCGGCACTTTTTGGATTTCGATATTCAAACAAATCTATCTTTGACAGTAAATTTTTCATAGATCTTTTAAACATTTTGAATTATCAATTATTGTGAATTTTTGTACTTTCTACATAGTTTACAAATATATAAATTACATTTTAAAAAATTGCAGATTTCGTACGCAAATTTTCGGTCACACTTAAACTGTTTGACTCTCGAAAAATGAAAATTGTCACATAAATTGGGACAGGAAAATAATAATATTAATATCTAGCAATATTTAATAATTTACCGGTTGGTACACCTAACAACCTCGCACATGAATAGCAACAATATTTTAATAAAAGATCCGTACACATTTATGTAATCTGACTGATTTGAATTATGCGAAATAAAATTTATCTTATAAATTGAGATATTTTATGAGATAATTAATTATTTTACTACATATAAAAAAATAATTTATCTCACCATTATAAATTATATAATTTAAGAACTAACTAATACTCCTTATTATATTAAATAAAAAACAATTTTAAATTTTAGATCAAAATAATTACCTCTCTTTTTCCTCTTCAATTATTAGGGTCACGTTTAAACGACTTGCACAACATTTCTAGCTGTAATTGGTAGGTAAAGTCCTTCAGTGAACAGCTAAAAAAAACAAAAAAAAAAAGAATAAAGCATAGAACATGTGGGAAAAAAGATATTATTCCCTCCATATTATTGTGTAGGTGACATCTTTTCACTTTGACACTAAATTTAAAAAAGAAAAGATTTTGCAATTTATAATTTAAAATAATTTATAGTTATCTAAATATCTATGACTCGATTATTTTATTACATAAGTTTTAAAAAATGTTCTTTCTTACTTTCTTAAATTTAATGTTGATTTAAACTAATCTGGTCAATTTATGTAGCACTTTTCATTTTTTTGATAGTCAAATGGTCTAATAAAAAATTTGTGCATGTGATCTTCAAATTTTTTGAAATTAAAATTACATATTTATAAACTACGTAATAGTACTAGAAATTACAAAGATATATAAAAAAATTTATAATCAAAGATAAAATTGTTTGAATAACATTTAATTATGTGAATACTCCCTCCGTCCTATTTTATGCGGCATTTTTTGGATTTCGATATTCAAACAAGTCTATCTTTGACAGTAAATTTTTCATAGATCTTTTAAACATTTTGAATTATCAATTATTGTAACTTATAGTACTTTCTACATAGTTTACAAATATATAAATTACATTTAAAAAAATTATAGATTTCGTACGCAAATTTTTGGACACACTTAAACTGTTTGACTCTCGAAAAATAAAAATTGTCACATAAATTGGGACAGGAAAATAATAATATTAATATCTAGCAATATTTAATAATTTACCGGTTGGTACACCCAATAACCTCGCACATGAATAGCAACAATATTTTAATAAAAGATCCGTACACATTCATGTAATCTGACTGATTTGAATTATGCGAAATAAAATTTATCTTATAAATTGAGATATTTTATGAGATAATTAATTATTTTACTACATATAAAAATATAATTTATCTCACCATTATAAATTATATAATTTAAGAACTAACTAATACTCCTTATTATATTAAATAAAAATCAATTTTAAAATTTTAGATCAAAATAATTATCTCTTTTTCCTCTTCAATTATTAGGGTCACGTTTAAACGACTTGCACAACATTTCTAGCTGTAATTGGTAGGTAAAGTCCTTGAGTGAACGGCTAAGAAAAAAGAATAAAGCAAATTATTGCAGGTGACATCTTTTACACTATATTTTAAAGCAAATTATTGCAGGTGACATCTTTACACTTGACTATTTTAAAACAAAAAAAAAATTAAAATTTATAATTTAAAATAATTTATAGTTATCTAAATATCTATGACTCGATTATTTTATTTCATAAGTTTTTTAAAAAAATCTTTCTTACTTTCTTAAATTTAATGTTGATTTAAATTAACTTGGTCAATTTATGTAGCATTTTTCATTTTTCGATAGTCAAATGGTCTAATCGAAAATTTGCGCATGTGATCTTCAAATTTTTTGAAATAAAAATTATATATTTATAAACTACGTAAAAGTACTAGAAATTACAAAGATATATAAAAAAAATTATGATCAAAGATAAAATTGTTTGAATCTTATGAAAGCAATTATATTATTATCGGTGGTCGTATTTGTACTACTAAGTCCGTGATCACCTCCTTTCGCATGTTAACTGCTTTTCATTACTTGTACATTTCATAATTTTTTAAATACATTATACATATTTTTAATTTACAATTATGAGGTTTTAAAAGTCGTATTTACTTTCTTAAATTAATATTCTGTCAAACTAAGACACATAAATTGAAATTGAGGGAGTAACTTAGAGGGTGTTTGGATTGATTTAAAAATTGATAAAACGTAGTTTTAAGTCAGTTTTTTTACTTTTGAAAGTGTGACAAATACATAAGCTTGTTAAAATACAAACCCAATAATTACAAGTTATCTTTCTTTGATCAAGTTATATATACATTACTTGTTCATTTCATTCTTTTTAGGACAAGTTAAGTTTGAGTACATTTAACCATGAACTATTCAATGCAAGTTAATATTTTGTCCAAAAACCTCATTAAACCATCATTACCAACGCCACAACACCTTAAAAATTACAAGTTATCTTTCTTTGATCAAGTGGTGGATGTAATACACTTACCTCTTGTTCTTTTCTATCCTCATTGTAGAAATAACTCGAAAAATGAAGAGCTCGAAGAGTCCTTTTCGAGGATTTTAACACATCTTTACCCTTTAGCTGGTCGATTTTCTGAAGATGAATCGTCAATTCTTTGTCTCGATCAAGGTGTAAGTTATATAAAAGCAACGGTCAATTGTAAGCTTGATGATTTCCTTCAACAAGCAAACAAAGACCCTGATCTAGCATTGTCATTTTGGCCTCAAGGAACTATGGATGTGGACGAGACGAATTTATTCGTCACGCCAGTTATGGTTGTGCAAGTCACAACATTTGAATGTGGTGGTCTAGCCCTAGCTATTAGCCATGCACACCCTGCTATGGACGGATCCACCACATTCAAAATCATTTACGAATGGGCTAAAGTGTGCAAATTTGGTACTCCTTCTAAGGAGATCAACTTCATGAACTTCAATTTAGGCACTCTTTTCCCTTACAAGAAAGATCTAACAACCATTCTTGAGCCTCCGGTTGACGAAGGCAAACGTCCAAACTCTAAGTTAATTGCCAGAAAGTTTGTTTTTGAGGAAGATGCAATATCGAGGCTCAGAGAAAAATTTGACTCAACAACTGGCGAAGGTTTGAGTTTCAAACCTTCGAGAGTTGAGATGATTACAACACTTTTATGGAGGTCACTTATCCGTTCCACAGGAAGTACTTCACATTTGAAACGGTCTGTAATGTCATTTCCACTTAACTTGCGTGGTAAAGTAGCAACTTTTCCTGAAATTGCCAACTCTTTTGGGAATCTTATCATCGATATTCCAATAAAATTTGAACACGACGATGAAACAAAAATGGAGTCGTTGCATCACATTGTAAAACTCATAAAAGAGTCAGTTCAAGTGATTATCAGTAAATGTGTCAAAGCTACTCCGGATGAAATAGTTTCTTTGGTTATCGACTTATACAAGGATAGTTACGCCGGATTAGAATGGGGAGGAGACAATGAAGTTGTGAATTTTACATGCGCAAGTTTATGTAGGTTCCCCATACAAAAAACTGATTTTGGTTGGGGAAACCCAAGTTTAATGCACTTTGGGTCAAGACATAGCCAAGTTTTTTGGTTGTATGATACTGAATGTGAGACTGGAATTGTTGTGCAAATGGAATTGGAGGAAAAATACATGGATAAACTTGCATGTGACCAAGATATCATGGATTTTGTTAAATTTTAGGGTTTAATTTTCATGTTCTTTCTTCATTTAATTTGTACTCCCTTTGTTTTAATTTAAGTACGTGTGTTGCTATTGCTTTTCTTTGGTTTAATTTGTTTTGAATATAAATATCACTTTCTATGAACACGCTTTGACTATAATTAAGTAGCATTTCACTACAACAAATGTGATATTTAGTTACGAAATTATTAGGTAAGATACTAAATTCGTCACTAATTATTCACCTTTTGTGACAACAATTATATTTCGTGTTTAAATGTATGAGCAAAATACTTTTAGTGACGAAACATACAATTTCGTAGCAAAGTTTTGTCCATTTAAGTTTCCCACCAAAAAAAAGATTGGCGCCATTTATTAAGAACTATTAGTGACGCATTTTAAGTTATCAACGACAACTTATTTTGTCACTAATAATGCATCCAATTTGTGACAAATTATTATTTGTCTTAGATGAGTTATAATTTTGGACACGAAGATTTTTTTTTTACTAAAGATAAGTTATTGCAATAGCGACAAATTAGAATTTGTAGTCAAATGTTGTAAGCTTTAGCCACAAAATTTATATTTAATTGCTATCTAAATTTTTGTCACTAATAATATAATCAATTAGTGACAAACATTTTCTTTTCTCTAATCAACTTATGATTTAGTGACAACATACTTTTGTCACATAATATGCAATATTTAAAAAGCAAAAATTTAAAATTTGCAGCTGAATAATTTTATTATTTTCTATTTTTTTTTAGCTAAATATAAAATAATATTTGATTAGGCTTATTATTTACAATTGCAAATAGCAACTGACGAATATTTCTTTAAAGCGTTCTGTATAGGTAACAACAAAAGAAAACTATAGAATGATATAATGATATGATGATAACGTCAAATTATACCTTAAGAAAATTCAAGTGCCGATGCTAACATAAAATCTAATGTGAGTGGGGATTGTGATATGACAGAGAGCAATTATACAAAAGATAACATCGATGGTAAGTTTATTTTGCAAATTTTTTAAATATTTTATGGATATTTAATTAACTATTTTCTATAATGACTAAAAATAAGTTTAATTGTGGAGGTCTCAAGAACCCCAACTATTTGATTTTAATAAAATTAGGGATAAGGGTCTGAAAAATACCCCAACTTTGGTCGAATTTGCTGTTGCGATACTAAACTTTCATGTGGACCTATTACCTCCCTTATGATGTTTGAATTTAGATGCATATCTAAATATTATGATGGGAATTTAGATTAAGATGTATAAATCTAAATATGCATCTCAAAATTGAGATGTTTTAAAATTTGAATACTAAATAATTATGATTATTATAAATATATTAGTATGTAAAATTTATCTTTATTTATAATACTAATAAAAAAATTATTAAAATGTGAACTTAATCTAATAATATATCAATAATAGTTTTTTTAAAAAAAATAAATTAATGGCAGTTAGTAGTGACGATGCCTAGTTGTGGTGGTTGTGGCCTTGTGGGTGTGGATACCCTGTTTTACCAAAGATATTTTTAATTAATTAATTAATTCATTTTTCTTTTAACTTAATCAAGTTTCGTGAATTTCAAACAAAGTGAAATAACTATTTAAATGTGTCAAAACTATTTTTATAATTATTGTTGGTGCTATTTTGTTATTTCATTTACCAAAATATCCTAATATACTATTATATATTTTACATATAATTTTAAGTATTAATTATTTCATTTTATTAATTTAAAAACTACTTTATTTATTAAAAAACCAAAAGTGAGTATGTTTTTTATTTTGTCAAATTAAAGCCAACTGTGGTTTAATTATATGATCAGGACTCCACTATTACTAATAATTACTTTATTTTGCTAAATCAAAGGATTTCATTATTAAATTAATTAATGATTATCTCAATTTTACTACATATTGCCTTTTTCATAAATATCTTCAATTATAAATAATTGATTAAATTTGATTATTTAATCAATAATTGGTCACAATTGCAACGTGAATCGGTTATGTTTGAAAGAATTATGGCTATAACTTAAAAGATGATTGATTAATTTTTAAATTTAATTTGGGTCATTTTCACTCTTAAAGAACAACTTTCAATCTTAGCTCTTTCCCACGTCAACTTTAGTAATGACCCTAAGATGGACTGGTTTTGATAATTTGTCCCTTCTAAATTTTTTAGTCTAAAATGACCTCCGTAATGGGTGATCTTGATTTTTCAACCCCGTTAAATATTATTTTTTTCTTTTATAAAAAATCCTTTACTTTAGAAAATTCTAACTTTTGCCCATAAGACAATTTTCAAGATATTTTAAGACAATAAACCTTCTCAATTGACATGAAGTTCTGCCTATCAACAAAAATTAGAACTTAGGTATGATCAGACACGATTTCTAACTTTTTTCCCCTTAAGACATTCAATCAAGACATCTTAAAATATAATTTGTTCAATTCAAACTTCGATTAAGGTAAATTTAATCTTTTATTTTAAAAAAAATACTATTATACAACATATAAAATTAATTCAATATGATTCGATAATTTTAAATTTTATTTTGATATTTTGCAGTATCCATGAAACATTGGCAACCATAGTTGATTCAACTTCGATTTATTTATAGTCATATAATATAGAATTATGATTTATATTTTTTTTAAAATAAACATATAAACAAATTATATCATATTTACACCTTACAATCTTACGTAGAAATATATGTTAAGGAAATTACAAGCTACCTTTTTTGTGAATCAATAATTTTGGTATCTGTTTCAATATCAAATATTTTGTAGTCAAAATTTAAACATCTTCACATTTAATTTTGTACTAACATTAGGTTGTATGATATATACTATAACTTTTTATGTAGCTATACATTTTGGCATATTTATAAATATCTAATACTAAAAGAATTTAATATATATATATATATATATCATAATACTGCAAGCACAGTATTAAAATTTTTGACTTGATATCTAATGTATCACGTGCACCATAATGTTGTGCGTTAACTCATTTAATTGGGCTACAAATGATAGATTATATCAGTTTGCCAAACACATAATTTCATTTTATTCTAGAGGTCTAGTTTGATGCTACATATCAACTGATGTGGTATACCAAATCAAATAAATGAGAAAATAAGATCATGTCACATATCAAAATGACATAACATTACATTTGATGAGAATAAAAATATACAACCGCATTTGACTTGTTTCGACAATTAAATATCACCATGTCATTTGAACCTGACAAATCAAAAACAATTTATTCTCATCAAAATTTTTCATCTTATAATTATAAATAAATAGGAGTTCCTAATTAAGAAAAGTCATTAAAATTTCAAAAAAAACAACCGTGGGTCAAGAATTACAAATTTTCTATAAGTTGCAAGCATTCAAACATTTGTGTACACATTATAATTACTTGAAAATAAAGGACATAGATAAATTAAATATCAAAACCTTCCAGATCAAATTCACTTGTTTGTGGAAAAACTTGTTTAAGGCGGTCATCAAAGTACTTATGACAAATCAAATTCAAGTCAAAATATATCAAATCCAACATAAATTCAAGATCAAATTAAAAACGTTTGAAATTATTTTGAAAATGAAGAACTAGAAGATTTATACAAATTGTAACACTCATAATATTTTTCTATCTTGATTATTAATTTTTATACACAAATTTTATTGTTTGTAGCCATAAATTATGGGTAATATAATAAATTTAAAATGTGAAAATAAAAGGAAATCAACACATTTCCCTGCATCCACCAGGTATCTTTATATTATAATAAATACTTAATTTTCTACCAAACTTTCTTTTTATATTTATATTTCCCTTTGTTTTAATTTATTTTCCAATGATTCAAAAAAAAAAAAAAAATTCCAAACTCTTTTGTTTTTAGTTTATTTTTAAAATAAATTCTCTTTCCTTATTGTGGTAAGTCTTTAATTATAATTTTTACATGATATATTTAAAATTAGAAGATTAAAAACTATTTTGACACACTTCACTTATTTTTAGTTTAAGAATACACAATTTAAAAACTCTTATTTACTTTCTTAAATTTTATGTTAAGTCAAAATCAAATAAATTTCTTAAATTTTATGTCAAATAAAAATCAGATAAAAGTATTTAACAAAATCACATGAAGAAAGTAAAAGAGGGTATTCATTTCCAAATTTGTAGGAAAAAAACACACGTAATTCTCTCATTTCCTGTTCCTTCTCCACAAATCTCTCTTTTAGTTATTAGCCACATCCACTCCTTATCTCCCCACGTAATACTTCTCTCCCATTATCTTCATTTTTATTTTTTATTTTTATTGAATTTTGAGTTTTTTATCTGCATAATCCTTAAATATAATATGAATATGCAACTCTCTTACTTTCTGCTATACCTCATTTGAATTTTTAGTGGGTTTCTTAAGTTTATTTTAATTTGTGAACTTTGTCTCCCTTCACTCTAGTGTTCTTTTTTTTAAAAAAAAAATAGTATGATAATTTAACTACGAGTTACTTGTGTTTAGCCTATGAGTTTGTTCTGTGTTAGAGACTTTTAGGGACTTGTTAAAAAATATGATCTAATTTTTTCGACTGCTCTATATACTAAGTAAGTTTCTTCATCTCGATTGTTGATTTTTTTTTGTTTGCAGACAAAACTCAAGGTCTATATCTTTAGAAAAGAGGGAATGACAATTTTACCATGTAATTTGAGTTAGTATCTTTTCTATTTATTTCTCATTCTAATATCAATTTTACAATTAAATTTTGAAAATATGTCATGTTTATATCATAATTGCAGCGAGTACATATTAAAATTGTATTCTTTTCCTTTTCACACAGGTATGTACATGAATGGAAAAATTGAATGAAGAGTAAAGTTATCAGATAAGTTGTTTACATTAGCATATAAGAAGTAACATTTTTATTTTCTTATTGACGACACATTATGTACATTCGTTAGGATCATATAATAATCTTTAATGAGATTATTTCAATATTATTTTAGTTCTAAAATATTATAGGATCATGAGTGACACTTTTTGTTATTATGTTAAATTTTTTATTTTGTTATGTTGAGTTTATATTATAATATGATATCTGCTAAGTTTAAAAATTAAATTTAATATTTGTCATGATGTTAATTTAATAAATTTTTACGACTTAGACTTTTCCTTGTAAAATTTTTATATTGATGAATTAATTAATCTTGTAAAATATGAGAAAATTTGGCACCATGTATAAATTATAAAATTAACGAGAAACTAGTGAATTATTACCATTTACAAGTTTGAACGTCATCAAATGTTTGTTGTTTTAACTGTATGATAATGGATGAATTTTATTATTATTTAAGATATTTTAATTATTTATTTTTCAATTTATGTAATTCTAATTTAAAAAATAATATCAATACGAATAATTAAATGTCATCGAATATTTGTGCTCATCAAAAGATTATATCATCAAAAGTAACTTTTAGCAAGGACTAAATCATACTTTTCAAGACAAATATTTTTTTCACAAATAAATTATTTCGTCATAAGTCGACTACATTTAGTGACAAACTATATTGTCACTAATCATGATTATTTACAGTGACAAGTATATCTTGTCGGTAAAAACAATACTTTTAGTGACAAGATGATAGATTTAACTACGAAATTGTTAACCTTTTTATGATGATAAATTTGTCCCTAATTTATATATTTTAGGACGAAATAATTTTTTTATATAAAAACAAGTCATTAGTGACAAAATTACATTTTTTCAACTACTAAATACATATAACTTTAGAGACAATTGATGTTGTCACTGATTGAACTAAATATATAGTGATGGTGTAATTTTGTCGGTGAAAATAACTTTTTAGTGACAAAATCATACTATTAACAAAAAATTTACACTTTTTATGACATATAGATTTGTCACAAATATCGACACATTTGGGGACGATTTTTCTTTTTGTAGTTAATATAACTTTGTTAGTGACGATGCACTAAATCGTCTTTGTATACTTTTAGTGACGACTGATTGACGAAATTTTTTTCGTCACAAGATCTTTGGTGACGAACTATGATTTATAAGTGACGAAATCATTTGTCCTTGATAGTCAAATTTGTTGTAGTGTTTTAAGTTGTAGAAAAGATTATACTAAAATAAATGGGAGAAGGCACAGGTACCCCTAGACTATGATAGAAATTCCAGAGACATACCTTAACTAAACTAAAGTCCTATTACCCCCTGAACTCATTTTATATATAATATTGTACACCTTTTGGCTTATATAGACTAGAGCTGTCAATATGGGCTAGCCCACCCCATCCGGGCTGACCCATACAGGCTTTGACATTTTACGGGTCAGGCCGGGCTAGCCCATTTTTGGTGTGGGTTAGAAAACGATCGGCCCAGCCCACAAGTACATGGGCTACAGGCTTGCCGGGCTAGCCCACTTTTTTTAAAATTATATATTTTTTATAATTATTAAAATAAATTATAAATTATAATTTAAAAATATTATCATAAATATCGACAAAACAATATTACATGGTGTTAATGTTACTACTTGTTAATCAAATCCACAAATAAAATTATCTTTATAATAATTATTAAGGTTTTTTCAAATAAAAGTATAAATATCTAAATAGAAATATTAACATAATTGTTTTGTCACATTAAAACACAAAAAATGTGACAATATTCCAACCATAAAAAAGTTAAAAATAAACTCCTTAAAAAAATCATGAAACTTATGGCATATCTAACA
>NW_006239040.1:478574-492012 GCF_000226075.1 Solanum tuberosum
TTTAATTTTAAATTTTAATATTATATTATATTTTTAAAATTATTTTTATTTGGCCCACGGGCCGGCCCTACCTATATTTCTCAAGCCCCACAAATCAGCAGGCTTATTCAGGCTGGGCTAAAAAGCCCTTTTCTTAAATGGGCTCCAAAAATCTTAGTCCAGCCCTATTAAATCCCGGGTTAGGCCAGGCCGGCCCAACGGGCCTAGCCCATATTGACGGCTCTAATATAGACACGTGATTTTTGACCGAGCATAAGACTTTACACTTGTTTTTATTCCTTAAATATTTATTTTAGGTTAAGTTAGATATTTTGATTTTTGTCTTATTTTAGTAAGTTTATTTTAAAAGATTTGAAAATAACAAAAAAGAAAAGATATTTTCAATATATTAAACTTGTTGGACATTTAAAAAAGAAACTCGTTGGACATTTAAAAAATATTTTCTTTGATTATAATCTTTTTTTTAAAAATATTTTACATTATTAATAATTCTGATTAAACCAAAGTAGCGTGTGATTTTGATTTGCTTTAATATCATGCTGGAATGAGTCAAAGATTGTTAGAATAAATAAATAAATAAATAAATATATATATCAGTTTTTATTTTGGGCCTAAGAATTATATGAAGGGATGGAGTTTTAAATTTCAGTTATGTGCTTTTGCGGGCTATTTTTGCTGTTAGTTTTATTATTATTTTGTACCAATAATAAAATATAATTTTTAATATTGCTTTAATTAGTTGATATTTTATTATAATTTATTATTTATATGTATAGTTAATTATTATTTTTTTAAAAGTAAAATAAAACTAAAACTAAAAATAAGAAAATAACTCACCCCCACAAATCCCATATACTCACCGTTATCATACCACATTCTCGAGTCATGATGGCACCTACTATACCCTACCAGTAGGTAAGCCAACCCGTAACCCAGAACATCAAGCAATGAGTGAAAGGGCAAAAACTAGCGAAAATAATAATCTAAACCAGAATAACAAGGCGGAAGCAACCCAAAATAAATATATACAGAAATACCCTCCCAGAACCTGGAAGTCACTAGTACAGAGCTATACTAATAAAGAGTACAAGTCCCAAAGTGGACCACAACAGAGCGTGTCTCAAAGGCAACAAGACTAGCTAAAAACAAAAGAAGGAGACAGAACAAACCCCAAAAACGTCAAAGTAGCTCAACCCTCGTCTCCGAATCACAGCTGCAAAAGAAGGCTGGAACTAATCACCGCTAGTAACTGGTACTGGGACCTGCATCACAAAATAGATGCAGAGCGTAGCATGAGTACCAACACAACATGTACTCAGTAGGTATCATAGGTCGACTGAGCAAAAAGGGTAAAAACAATAAGAAATGACAGAATCAAGACACAGAGAGGTCAAAGCGAATAAGAAAAGAAAGCACACGAGCATACCAGAAAAAAACTAAGTACAACTAAACTAAACCTAACTGGACCCCCAAAAGCCCAGAAGGTACACTCGTGCGCAAGTTCAAATAAAACCTGAACGGACCCCCATAAGCCCGACAGGTACACAGCAAGGCTAAGTCTACTGAGAAAGAAGAAAACCGGGCTCCCAGCCCAAAGTAACTAAGATAATCCATCAGACCCCACCCAGCCAGCAGTACACTCCCAGCCCAGCTAGAAAGAGTGACCCTAGGGGGCACCCAACCAAACAGTCCACTCCCAGCCCAGCTAGAAAGAGGGACCCGTGAGTGAGGTAGATATCGCGAGTCGTCCTACCATGCAGTCAGCTCCCAGCCCAGCTAGAAAGAGCGACCCGGGGACACCCAGCCAGCAGCACACTCCCAGCCCAGCTAGAAAGAGAGGCCCAGGGGCGATCGCTAATATCACCGAGTCTACCCAGCCAGCGATACGTTCCCAGCCCAGCTAGAAAGAACGACCCCGGGGGTGATGGTATCTTCAATAGGATTCAATCCAACAACAACCACCGTGGAACGCTGTCCACTCTAAGATATCACATAAAAGGCTCCAAACCTATACTATCTCAATCCCATGCCTCGAGTGATGCACCAAACCTTCAAAAATGCGTCGGAACCGCAGAATAAGAGGGAGAACATACAGAAGTGCAGCAAGTAGCGATAACGCCTAATCTAAGGCTCAAACTATCAGACTCAAGTCTGCTATTCCAGTCTACAAGGAGCTAAGTCATCCGAACGACGTCGGCAGAAAGTCAAGGCTATCCAGCCCACACGGGTCATAAGTCTAAGGCAAAGCTAGCCTAACCTAGACTAAGGACATCATGTTTACGGTTAAGGATGAACAAGGCATGCAATACATAGCATGCAAGCATACAATAACATTTAACACATAAGCATGCAACTCTACTAAACCGGTTAACATGATACTATACCCGAAATGTGACCAATCGATCCTAACATGAGGTATCTAATCAAAATAAGGTAGTAAACTGGTACCCACTCCCAATTCACTACAATCGACATGCTTTTACACAATTAAGCTCAATCTAAAAGAAAGGAAGCCGTAGCCTACCTTAAGGCCGATCGCGCGCTCTCCAAATCACTTTACCGGACTTTTCCCTTTCCGAACAGTCTAGAAACGCTGCCCCGCTATCAAAAATAGAATCACAATGTTACTACGGTCATTTAGACACCAAAATTACAACAAACGGAGACGGGTCAATTTTGGAGTCAAAATGAGAATCGTGGGACCCGCACCAAACTGTCCGAATTTAACTCCGTCAAGAGATCCTAAACAACACCCCAAACTTGTGTTCCAAAATGGAACATAATTCGAGGCTCAAAACACAATAAAAACCAACAAGCAAGAAACCACACTTTAATCAACTAAAAGAAACCCTACAGCATCAGTCTAAACTCGAAATAAACAAGAATCGAAAAGTGCCCAGCACTCCTTGAACACTCTACGACGAAGTCACGACAATTCTCAACATGTGGGACTTCGAATCACCCAGAACCGAGCTAAAATGAGTGAGATATGACCAAAACAAAAATACTAAAAACAAAAACTCGAAAAAGGTACTGCAGTCAGGTTTTATCGCGAAATTACCTTGAACTACGTGCACCCAACAACTTTCGAACACCCTACAGCGAAGCCACCAAAAATACGAAGCTTCTGCAATTTTTCCAACAACTAAAAACTCCAACGGGTACTCCGATCTCGTTCGGAACTCCGTGCACGCAAACGACCAGGTGACCGAACTGTCAGTCCCAGCAAGTCATAAATGACTTGGGGTCGCTATAAGAACGCTCTAAACGACACACAGAAGAAAAGACACAGAAATGACCAAGAGGGTCATTACAAACAGTCACCCCTATACCCACACACGACAAAAAAATAAAAAAAAGGATTGAGTTGTAATTTTTGACGGCTTCAACTTCACAGATTCAAAAGTCTGCAACTATTAATATTTTTGGGAAATCAGTAGATTGTTAGGCATTGTTTTTCGTGGTTTAATCTTCATAAGAGATAACATTTATTTCTTCTTGGTATAAGTTAATGTCACGATTGTTCAAGATTTGATTCCAATGTTATAAAGTTATTCAAATTTTATGTGTTTAGCTTTGCCAATATACTATTGAAATACATGTAAATATTTGTATTGTTGTATTTGGATTAAATATGATATAACATATATCGCTTCTTGCTTTCGTTGATAGTACAATTTAAAAATCATTATTTTTTTTAGTAAAAAAAATGCATTTTTTATACGATTTAATCGTTATCATCCGAAGTGTTTTAGATTCTTGGTATTCTATAGATCATAGATCTAATGCCAGTTTCAAATGTTGTGTGAATATAAATGTTAGGTTTTTTTTTATTTTAAAGGGCTCTTTTATGTCCATTAATTCAGAATATTAGCTTTTGCGGTGATCACTTGCAAATAATCATGCCGCTTCATTGGTTAAGCGAAAATATTTGTTAAATTAGATATAGCCAGATATGTCATTAATTATTAGTTACACTATGTTTGGATCATTGTTACCCATTGTATTGTATTGTATTATATTGTATTGTATTGTATTGTATCGTTACTATACCTACAATGTTTGTTTTGATTGTTACTTAAAATGTATTGTATTGTTAAATTTCATTGTTACGTAACAATGAAAGCCCTATTTTATGGAACAACCAATTTGGTGTGTTCCCATTGTTTCTTAATTTCCTTTTCCAATTATATCTTTACATAATATTTCAAAATACTATTTTACCCTTTACCTTAATTATTTAAATCTAGTCAAACCTCCTACCCTAGAATAATTAAGGATATTTTAGTAAATTTATAAATTACAATACAGTATGATACAATCAAACCAAACAATTAAAATGTTATTAAACAATAACAAACAATACAATCTAGCCAAACATTGTATCTATCATACAATAAAATACAATACAATAGAGTACAATACAATACATTATGAAACAATGGGTAACAATAATCCAAACAGAGTGTTAAAGTGTGCCTTTAGTGTATTTGTTTATTTAGTTATGCTTTATTGTAAATTAATAATTATATTTAAAAAATTATAAACTAATGACATTCTGTTTTGCTAGAAACGATAAGTACTATCATGTTAATAAGACAATGTAATTAATTGAATATAATATTTCGTGGGCAGGTGATAAGTTAAATGTAGAAAAGTTTGGTCACTTTAACATTTTACTATTTATTTTTAGACTGCTTTAATATAATCATAGGTATATATTAGGCTCTATTATACATTAGATGAGTAACAATAATAATTAAATTTCATCTCAATTAAGAATGTGGTTCCACATCTTTTTGAGATACTTAAGAAACTCAAGGATGCGGTTACGCACCTTGGCCAAATTATTTTAATAATTAATTTTGTTAATTCAAACCAAGAGGTGTAAATTGAGATTATTAGGTGTGATGAACTCGAGAGGGGAAGACAATTATGTCTCCAAATGTCAAGATCGAGAATGCAGTTATGCATCCGGTTTAAGACTAATAAAAATTCTAACAATTAAAAAATAAGCAAACCATGACATATATACACAAATTATCCAAAAACATATCAAGATAAGTATAACTCAATAAAAGAGACCGTGCTAGAACCACGAGAGTACTCGAGGGATGCCTAATACCTTCCCCTCGATCAACAGAATTCCTTACCTGAATTTCTGGTTCGCAGACCAAACAAAGAGTCATTTCCTTTTGATTAGGGATTAAATAAAATGTGACTTGGAACATCATAATTCAATTCCAAGTGGCGACTCTGGAAAAAATAAAAAAAATAAAAATTTATCTCTTAATTAATACGGACACTTAAAAAAACCCTTTCCACCGTGCGAAAAAAGAGGTGTGACATCTCTGACGACTCCGCTGGGGATACTAACCAGAATTCGAGCTTTGTTATGTTGACTTTTATTTTATCTTATTATTTATTTTTTTGGATATATTGTGTGTGATTGCCTGATATGATACTTGTTGCTCTTTTATCACTTTTTATATTGTTGAACTATAAATTGTCTTTCTTAGCGCAACCATCTGAGTTGGCATGGTTTAATGGTGTCACACCCCAAATCCGGATGTGATGGCACATGTCCATTTCCCACCGGACACGTCAGCCTAACCCAACCACAACGATAGAGAAGTAGAAATACGAGAATAAAAGATAATAAATAAGCGGAAGACTTTAATTAAGACTCAACACTACCCAGAATTTGGTTGTCACATGTACAAACCTCTAAATACAGAATTCGAATAAAAATATACAAGTCTCAGAGTATAGTTCTCGAATAGAACAAAACTGAAAGTAAAGATAACTCAAGGGCACGTCTGGAATGAACCGCTACCTCTCGAGTATGTCCCGAAGCTCAATCTGCTAAAGAAAGAGTATGTCCCAAAGCTCAATCTGCTAAAGAAAATACTAAGCCGAATCTGAGAGAGCTGTCAACCTACACAATTGTGTAGAAGCAAGGGTGAGTACCGAAAACCACAGGTACTCGCAAGTAACTCTAAACTAAGCAAAACTAGCAGCTACAAACAACTCCTTTCAATCCCAACCGAACCACCGAAACTTCAATCTAGCAGCAAACCAACCAACCTATACTCATATTCAACAGCCAGAACCAACAGTATATCCTCATCAACCTCAGATCAACAAATAAGAGCAAGTAGATCAAATTCCACATAAGAAGGGTAAACCGATACAATCCACACATCACAGACAAAGATAAGGCAAATGCGATGCAAAATGCAATAATGATGTCATGTAGTCGTGATGCATGTCTGTCCTACGATACACATCTGTTGACGTAATCAGTCCGCGCTGAATACTCAAATCAGAACCCATGGGGGCCACACATGGACCATGTATCACCGCCGGAACCAGATCCCATCGGCATCCAAATCGCTAGTCGGAGCTAGTCCATCTCATATATCTCTAGCCGGAACTAGTCTCAACTGTGTCTCATATCCATCCATCATCATATCAGTGTCTCAGAACTCATGCAACAGATAGTTCACACATGTGATGAATAATGAATATGCACATATCATCAATCACAATCATATCACGATCACATCATAATATTGTTGACACCCAATTTTGACCCTCCCCGATAATAATTAACTTCTGAGCTTCTTAATTTTCAAACGATTTAAAATGATTAGATTTATAAAATTCAAACAGTTTCAAGATTAGTTTAAATAATTTCAGTTGATTTTTATAGTTTTGAATAATGAATATGTTTCATATAATTATATACATAATTAGTATATTTTACAAATGTTTGAAAATCATATCAAAGATTTTACTTTGTTAAAATAAATATTTTATTAATTTAGTTTTTAGTTCGAATTATAGTTTTAATCTTGGATTAATTAGTTCATATATAAATCGATTAGTTTATAATTAAGTTAATTATTTTATTTCGTTAAAATTAAAGAGCTCATAAATTAATTATATTAATCCGTACCTCTTGAATTCTAGCCGAACTTATCCTACTCAACTAAATTTGGATACGTCTTTAAGCTCCACTTGGTTATGACTTAGATTTGTATGGCTAACTTAAATTCAATTTTATCTTGATTAATTTTTTTAAAACACCAAAATTTTGGGCTTTTTTCCATTCCCTTAAAATGACCCAAATGCTCAACCCATTTCCCATTCTGGTTCCAATTCATTTCCTCCAACAACCTATTGTCTTCCAATTCCCTTACAATTCCCACCGACCCAACACATTATTTGAGCAGCCCATCAAATTATGACCCAACCCGGCCCATTCATCTATTCTCAAAAGAATCCATCAACCTTTAACAACAGTCCAAACACGTTCACTGAAGCAAACGGAAAAGCAGCGAGGAACAGAGACGTACGCTGCGAATTCTGTTTCTTCTCCAATGTCCTTATCGACATTTAATATCGTAACAACAAAAGGGAGCACGCGTTTCTCCCCTTTCCCTTTTCGGAATGAGTTGAAAATTGCAAAGAAAGGGGTGTCTGGCCGAAAATGGTGAAAGTTTTTTAGATTTTGAAATTTGAATGGACCCTTGAATCTAAAAGGGGACCCGAAATTCCCCCCATATCAACCCTAATAGTCCCCTATATATATTTTCTTCTTACTCACATGAGGGGGGATTTTTTGGAGTTTGAAAAGTTTATGTTGAAGAAAATGTTGAGAGAAGCTTGGAAAAACAGAGGGGAAGAAAGTTTCAAAAAATAAATAAATATAAATACAAGAATACATACAAGGAAAAATCAGTAGTTATACTCAAGCTAGAATCGATAAAAGATTTTCTTTTGTGCTTGCCATTGGAAAAACTTGTCGGAATCTCGTCGTGGTAGTGAAGTCGCCGTCCCTCTGCTCGCTCTGTCTCGGTTCACTGCCCTCATAAAGTTTTGTTCTTTTCTATGTATGAACCGGCTCCTCCCGAGTCTATTTTGGACTCCACCCCTACATATCCGAGTTGATTTCCCATCGAGTCAACCCCCTTTCGAGCTAAAGAATTGACGAACAGGTCCCGAGAATTGAAAGAAGCAACAGATCGAGAAAATCGAAAATTTGGGCCAAGGGCCCATTCTTAATTCAAAAAATTGTATTTTTGGGCCTAAGCCCACTTATTAGCTATTTTATGTTAGCTTAGGATAGGTACAGGTGATTCAAATGAGCCAAAAGCTCAAAACGAAAAAGGGCCCAAATACTGGCCCAGGCGGACAGAAACCAGATTTGGGCCCAACTCTCTATCCCTCTCTACTTTACCGTGTTCATTTTACTTGTTAGTATTTGCCGCTAATTTTAAGGTTGAACAATTCGAATCCCCGAAAGATACCCATTTCGAATTAATTACTTAACTAAATTACTCATCTTTCACTTGACTTAAAAAATAAATAAATGATAAATAAATAAATTTATGAAATGCTTCACTTAGATAATATTTCATTATTTTTCTATTAAAATGGTTTCAACTATAAAGTAGTTCACTTTTGCAATTCAAGATAAGTTAAAATATTTTAGCCAAATAATTAATTGTCGGATAACCGCGTATTAGCGGACATTCTGGGGTGCTTTTAAAAAACCTTCCTAGAATGTTAATAAGAACCTCGAACCCTTTTTAAGTTTTCAATAGATTTACTGTTTTAGTCTTTTGAAAACAACAGTTTTCTTGATTTTTCTTAAAAATTAAGTGGCGACTCTTAAACCAGTCCAAATAATATTTTAAATAAAACAAATATTACACATCATCTGTCTCAATCACAACCATATCACGACCACATCATAGTATTACACATCATCTGTCTCAACATCAATGTATGTATCAATCATAGCCTACTCATGCTCTTCTATCCCCTCAATATCAGTTATCACATGACTTATTCAACAAATTCAAGTCACATATAACACATTTAGCTCGTTTTATTTCCCCATCTTTCATTTACAACAATTTCAATCAACAAATAAAACTCATCCTCAATCCCCATTACTCCCCAACACAATTAGGAAAGTAGTCATGCGTAGTCTAAGAGTTTTACAAAGTTTGGAAGCCACTTGCCTTAAAACGAACTCCAAAAGTTACTTGACTTGAGCCCTTTCCTTTCCGAGTATAATCCGGATCACGATAATCTATTCAAACAATTATTCACAATCACAATTCGAGTCCAATATAAATGGAATCCCACAATCAATACGAATCTAACAACACCAATATCGTGAAATTTGGAGAACAAGGGTAAAATGGTCAAAAATCTCGTTCCGGAAAATATTCTCGAAATCTGGAAATTTTTAGTGAAAAATGTTCCCCAAGAAATTTAGAATCCAATAGTGAAAACCGTTTCGAAAAAGGAGTTGAAATTAATTCACAAACTCAATTTGAAAGAAAATCCACGTTCTTGAAGAAGCCTAAAATATTCAGATCCGAAACTCCAACCCGAAAATGAAATATCTCTTAAAAAACATCTTACTCATGCTTAGATAAGTTCAAATATGAAATTTCATCAAAAAACGGAGTTAAGATCGACCTTGAAATTCTCAATTTATCAAACTTTAACTTTACCGGAAAGTCCAAATTGTACGCGTTTAATATGATGAAAATAATCGATGAATCAATAATTTTTATGTTAAAATCAGTTTTACCCATAACATAAGGATCGTAAATATATCTTTTTTATCAAAAAGGGAGTCCAAATCGATAAAACCCCAATTTTTCCCAAGAGATTTACGGATAGGAAAAAAAACCAGATAAAGAAATTATGAGAAAATGTCGAATTGAAGATTGAATACTAACTCTCATATTAATTCAAGAAGAAACCCGTAAGAATCATTCCATTCCGATCTCTAGAACTCCAGATATGCTCAAAATACCAAATGAACACAGTCTGAGATTTTTATAACAGTACATGGCTGTTATGCACCAGAAAAACAGCAGTTAATCTTTCACTAAAAAGGCCGTAATTTCCTCATACGATAGTGAAATGACCCGATTCTTTTTTATAAATGTCTTAAATAATGATACGGACCTGCTCGTTCAATCGGAGCTCAATTTCATGCTCGTTTGCCCAGTCAAATATCATTTCTACTCGGTAAACAATTATTTCTTATTTGCGATAAAAATCCAATCTCGGGTTAGCGAAAATGCACCAAAATTTGCAGATAAGTCCTATAATTCATGATCAAAATTTCAGAACCTTCAGAAATTTTTTTCGACCTTTAAAACTAATAATGAACCCTTTAGTTGCCACAATTTGCTGAAATAGTGTCAAAGCATCCAAGAAGCTTAAAAGCTCACCCAAAACTCATTTGGCACTTCCCGAACACAAACCAAATATGCTACTAGCTTGAAAATGACATTTCGGACTCAATGAAATCGTCGGAATTTGAATTCGAGGTCTCCTTGACCCGGTATCCGATAAGGCGTCAAGAAACTAACTTTAGGCTCAAAAACTCGAAACGCACTCGGGGCCTCTAAAAATTCAACCAAGACTCATTCTAGACTTAGAATCACCCCCTGAATCCAACGGTGCCCTCGGAATTCCATTTCGAGCACCGGAACCTCGTTTGTTGACCAAAGTCAACTCTTGATCAAAATTTCACAATTTTAGCAACTTAGGACCTCAAATCTTCGTTTTAACTCCAAATTCGACTCAGTAAATTCTCATAGACCCATTTCAACATTCTAAAATTGCTGGAATCGACGGAAATCCGATTCGAGTCTCGAAACTCCAAATGACTCGAAATAGCACTTTTAACCAAACTTTAACTCTTAAAAACTCAACTTTCCAAAAACTCAACTTTTCATCAATTTTCCTTCAAACCAACTTCAAAAATACAACAATTAGGACTCGGGGCAACTATCGGGAGGGGTAAAACGGTCATTTTATGAAAATTTCCAAAAATGACTTTTAGGGTCATTACAAGGCTAACCTTAGACAAAATCTTGGCTAAGTGGGGTGTTGGTCATATGAGGATGAGTGGGGTGTAATGTCTAGGCGGCATGTGTTGAAGCAGTAATTTTTCCATTTTCGTTACTCAGGTATGACAAAATTCATAAAGGTAGCACAAGTGAAGATGAAACTGGATCACGATTAGGAAATGCAGCTACCAAGTATGTTGTAATTGAAGAAATGGAAGATCAAGACCATGGTCCTTGAGGTTTTACATATGACATTCTAACAATGTTGCGCTCTGATGGCGTTTTGTATTTGCAACGGAAGGAAATGGACAAAAAAATGCGTAGATTTTCTAGCAAATGAAGTTCAAGTCGTATACATGAAGAAGATTTGTTAATCAAGGAAGATGAGGAAGCTGAGTTTTTTCACCTAGTAAACTTTAAGACATGTGGCTTATAGAAGGGAAATTTATTACTCCCTATGTGCTAAAAAAGTAATGATATACATTTTTATAGTTAGTAAAAATTTAACTTTTAAACTTCTCATTTTACCCCTAAAGTTAGGGGTGAAAGTTTGGTATTCAGTTCAAGATTTCCAAATTTTGAGTTCGATAGTTAAAAATAGATTCAATTCAGTATGGTATTCAGTAATACCGTATTAAAGTTGTAGGATTTGGAAAAGAATGATCACAAATCTTTCTACTTTTTGTTTGTTAAAATCATGTCCTTTTCTGACTAAGTTAAAGAAAAAGAGAAATTGGTCTCTTCTTTTGTTTAGATGATAATGTTAGTGGAATGTGAGACAAAATTATATGAATTAAAGTTTGATTTCGATATGTAATCCGATTGATTTGATGTTATTTTTATTCTTTATTTGATTTCAAGTATGCATAAAAACAATGTAACGTATATTTTACATCCACACAAATATCTATACATATTTTTAGTTTAAGATTACAAAAATTTTAAAAGTCGTCTATACTTTCATAAAATTAATATCCCATGAAACTAAGATACACAAACTAAAACTAGCGGAGTAACTTAGTACTAATTCGATTTGCTTCATACATTGTTTTAGTACTAGACATATAAGCTCGTAGCTAACACAGACTCAATAACATACATAGAATTTGGAAAGACAAATAATTATTAACACGATTATTATTAATTTACGAGACTTTTACGATAATTTTTTTCTATTCAAATTTATGTGATACAAATTAATTTTCGTGTGTATTATCCCATGAATTTGGCGCCTCGGAGCACCCAAAAACATTTTTTGAAAAATCTTTATGAGGACCTCTGTAATGAGTTGGGAACCATCGCTTATACTCACACTATTTTTCTTAACGCTTATTTCCGGATTTACTGACCCTTTTTTAGGAATTACGTAAAAAAATTCAATTTTTGGGTGTATTAGCCTATGGATCTGGCGCATTAGAGCACCCAATTTTTTTTTCTGAAAAAAACTTTATGAGTAATTATGTAATGAGTTAGAGATCACCACGTATACTCACACCAATTTTAACGACTATTTCCGCATTTATAGATTTTTTTTTTAGAAATTACACAAAATTCTTGATTGTTCGTGTGTATTAGCCCATGAATCTGGCGACTCAGAGCACCCAAAATTATTTTCTAAAAAACTTTATGAGAACCTCTGTAGTGAGTAAGGGAACCACCATATATACCCACACCATTTTTAATAGCTATTTTCGCATTTATAGGCCATTTTTTTATGAATTATGCAAATTCCTTGATTTTTCGTGTGTATTAGCCCTTGAATCTAGCGCCTCAGAGCACCCGAATTTTTTTTATGAAAAAACATTATGAGGACTTCCGTAATGAGTTAGGGAACCACCATATATACTCATGCAATTTTTTAATGCCTATTTCTGCACTTACAGACCTTTTTTTTAGGAATTATGCAAATTACTCAATTTTTAATGTGTATTAACCCATGAATATATTGGTGATATGGCTTTCAGACGAATTTTTTGTAAAACTCTTTATGGAACCCTTCAAAGGGAGTTGGGGGAGCAGTACGTACAATTTTACCATTTTTAGAGTGATTTATGGGCATAAGGAGTCAATTTACATTAGTTAGGCGATTTTCTCAATTTTTCATGTGTATTATGTAACATCCGGCAATTTGAAATAGCTAAGAAGAGGCTTAGAATTTGAAAATTTTCAATTTTTGGAAAGGATTTGAAAATCTAGAAAATTTGGCTAAGTATGGAAATCAGTGATTTTTGGCCAACTTTGAGCAGTCATAACTTCTAACTCAGGATGAGTTAGGAGTAGTTCCAGTTATGGTTGTGAATCTTGTGGAATGATCTTTCCAACGCCACCGAGTTTGCTCAATTCCGAGTTCGTATGAGCGAGTTATGGCCTTTGAAAGTTGGGCAGTTGACAAGGAAATCCGTCCGGGAATCATTAAGGGCATTTTGGTCTTTTCCCTAGCTATTTCTTTTGAGGATGTATTGTTGTATAGGGCTGATCTTTGGATCATTTTGTTCCATTTTTAAGAGAGTGAAGGCTAGGGCTTGAGAGTGAAGAAGAGAAGAAGA
>NW_006239040.1:492406-507834 GCF_000226075.1 Solanum tuberosum
TTGCCTACTGATCTACGGTCATGACTTACGGACCGTGAATGGACCTACGGTCTGTAGATCACTTCCGTCAAGGCCATGTTTCTGCATTTCTTATTGTACCTATGTTTCCAAGTTGTCTCCAACACTTCAAGTTGCATCTAAATGTTTAGAACTCATTCATAACAGGTGATTATATCCCTTGAATCCATAATTCAATTCAAGGCGAGTTAGAATCGAGTTAAAGAGAAGTTAGAGTCAAGTCAAGCAAGGTTAAGAAGTTAGTTCAAGCAAGTTTTCAAAGTTGTTCGAGAGTCTTTAATGAACGTTTTTACTTCATTCTAAGGCTCAAGTTGCAGGTCAAGTAAAGAGTTTAAAGTTGAGTTCATTTCTCAAAGTTATTAGGGAACTATGTATTCCCAAAGCAGTTTTTAAGGAAATGTTTTTACATTTAAACAAGGTTGGAAACTGAGATTTCCAAAGGGGCCTTCGGGCCAGTTTTTCAGAAAAGAGTTATCATTTCCTAAATGAAGCAAGGTTGGAAACTGAGATTTCCAAAAGAGCCTTCAGGCAAGTTTTTGAGTAATTATCTCATATCAGCAGGAAGAAATATGTTTTAAAAACATAAGAGCTAGTACATTTTTGGGAGTAGTATCGAGCACCGAAAATCGTTTCAAAAGATTTTAGTTTTACTTAAATATTTTATTAAGTTAATTAGTAGTTTATATTTTGAATCATTAGTTTATTAAGTTAATTATTTTATTTCATTAAGATTAAGAAGCTCCTTAATTAATTTATGAAAATTCATCTTGTTTAAGTATTGATCAAATCCACCGACTAAATGCTAATCGAAATTCAATTGATTAATATGGCAATTTTAGTCAATTTCTTCAACCCTTTGCAAGACCCAATTATCTTAAACCCTTTTAGCCAAACTTTTGACCCAATATTAGAAGCCCACCCTTTTCATTCTTCTGACCCAAGCCCAAAACCCACTTCTTCTTTTCTCAAAAGAACCCAACGTGAACAACAGCATACCAAATTGACCCGACCCCCAACACAGCTGCTCGTTCTTCTTCAACAATACACGTCAAATTCCAACGATTTAATTCACGGAGTCAAGCGGAGGCAGACGGAAAAGCAGTAAAGCAGGCAGTGCTCTGCATTTTTCTTGTCTTCTTCCTCAATGTCCCTTTCCAATTTGTACCTGCAGCAGCAAAAGCACCTGCGATTTTGTCCTTCCAGCCGCGTCTCAGTCCTTGGGGATGTGGGATCGATCCACGTCGCGCCTAAGGATGAGTTGAATTGATCAAGTCCGCCCGTCTACCCTTTCCCCTTTCGGAATGGGTCAAATTTTGGAGAAAAAGGTTGTCTCCCTGAAAGGGGTGAACGATTTTGAATTCAAATTGGAGTTGGGCTTTGTCTATTCGAATTTTTTTGATCTGTTTCCCTCATTTTTCTGAACCCTAATTTCCCCCACTATATAAACCCCATTTTTATTCACTATCGGGTTTCTCTTTTTTTAGAGGAATTTTTGGGGCAAAAACACGAAGAGTAAGTTAAGAAAATAGCTAAAATACATACATGTATATACAGAAACACAGTCAAGGCCAAGAGGATTGAGTTTCGATAGGAGTATCGCGTTACTACTTCGTTTTGCATCGGTTTTCTCAAGCTTCACTCGAGTCTGAGGTTCTGCCCGGAATTCTCGTCCGTCGTTCGTGTTCGAGTCTCGTGGTGAAGATCGTTTCCTTGCTCGTTTGTATCCCAGTTGCTGCTCATCAAAAGGTATACAACTCTCAATTCTCGCATTTGTTTAGATTCCAATAGATGTTTGAGATCTGAGTTGTATTATGTATTGGTGTGATTCGATTGTTTGTGTATAAATGATAAAAGGTTAATTCTTTGTTGGTGGTGGTTCTCGTTTTGTTTTATTCTTGACTCTCATAGCTTTTCAAAACACTCCTTTCACAGTTTATTCTCTCAAAATGTAAGACATTTAAGTATTGGGGTTTTAAGAATATTAAGAGCGACTGGAAATTTTGAATCTCTTGAAATAGCGAGAATTTGACTTCGGTACTTCGTGTGGAGTTTGGTATCTCCTTCACGTCTTGTTTGATTCCGAGTGGTATGAAATGAGCACTTTGTTGATCTCTATGGCTTCATCCTTACGTTATCCTTTATTTCGATTTCCGTACCTTTGTTCGAAAGTCTGTTTGGTTTAAATTTCTAACCGATCATCATGTTATTGATTTCACTGTCTTGGTTAAATGTATAAATCCGATTTATAGCTTTTTTTTTAGCCTAGTTTTCGTATTGTTTTGAATCATATGATTGTCTTGTTGTAATTAGTATGCCTAATACGTCTTCAAGCATGAGATGCTCTCTTTCTAGTTTGTCATTGTTAGTGTAGTTGCGTTTTCATTCTGATGGCTTGGCTTCCTCTGTTTATTGGATCCCTTTGTTGCCTTACTGCTTTAGCGATATGTTAGACCCGCTTCCGTGCTTTCGTTTTACTTATTTTTTTTGATGCAAAATTTGCAGTTGAGTTTTAAAATGTAAGATTTCCGCTAATGATTCAGATTTTCATGACTATCTGTGTTGCATTGAATCCAATGATACCATTCCCAACTAAATAACAAAAATGAATATGTTTGTATGTTTGGTATTTATTATTATTATTATTATTATTATTATTATTATTATTATTATTATTATTATTATTATTATTATTATTATTATTATTATTATTATTATTATTATTATTATTATTATTATTATTATTATTATTATTATTATTATTATTATTATTATTATTATTATTATTATTATTATTATTATTATTATTATTATTATTATTATTATTATTATTATTATTATTATTATTATTATTATTATTATTATTATTATTATTATTTTTACTTAAAATTGGTCTAAGTGTTTTTTTTTATTCAAAATCGGGGGGGCATTTGTTAATTATGGTTTATCCATTTTTGCTTAAAAATAATAATAAAAAAATATGTATGGAATTCTCAAGCGGTATATTAAAAGGCTTAAGTCGGTAGCATCTCATCTCCTCATTTGATCTTACGTCATTATTATTATTCTTGGTTTCATGTGATATGTCTTTAGATAATATTTAGGAGTTACTTGTTATGCATTAATTTTTATTTTTATTTTTATCTCATTTGTTTTTACTTGTCATATCATTCTATCTAGTTTATACATATAAATGATAATTATAGGAATCCTTTGTTGACTCCCTATTATTTGATTTTCCTTATAGAATAGCTACAATATTGGTAATTAAGTTATGTTAGTTTGATCACTGTAGTGTTAAACTTGCTAAGTCATTTATCTCTTAGTCTTATTGGTTTAAAATATAGTATTAATCTCATTTGATAACAGTTTCTATGTGTACTCCAGAGTTCTGCCTTAAGTGCTTAACATTTGTTCGCTGCCTGCATTCTCAACAATTCATTTAATCAATGTCAATTTAAAGGTATATGCATGAAAATGGAGAGTGGACCGAGGTCAAACTAGAATTTGTTCACGATTCGCATATCACATTTCTTTGTTTATATCCTAGTAGTATTTGTGAATGTGTATCAGAATAACTTTATCCATTTTTCTCATTGTAGCTAGCGACGAGTAGTGATTATTAGATTAGTCCTTAATATCTTATTATGATTTTGTCGTATTGAGTTGTTAGTCGCCTTAATGTTGTTCATTTTTTAGAAAATGTGTTAGAATTTTCTCGTCCCATGCTAATATGATTTTATTTGTCTTTGTATGTGAAATCCGCCCGAGTTCGCCATGAACTCTTATCTTCCCTATTGCATTTCGGGAGGGCCGCGAAGGCTCAAGTCTTTTTTTTTTACATATCCGAGTCAGCCAGATCTTAAAATCGACGAACAGGTCTCGAAATTGAAAGAAAAGCGGACCAAATCGGGAGTTGAAAAAGATTGGGCCAAAGCCTACCTTTATTTATTCGGAATTGTATTTTGTTATTATTGGGCCTAAGTCCTTGCCATTTTACTTACTATTACTTGTTAGTTCCTAGGACAGGTGGAGAAATTGGGCTTAAGGTCCAAAAGAAAGATATTTATTTCATGTCAGACTAGGACAGGTGCAGGTGACTCAAATGGGCCGAAAAGCCCAAAACGAAAGTGGGCCCCAAAATATTGGCCCAGGCGGACAGAAAAACCAATTTGGGCCCGAATCTCCCTCTCTCCTTATTATATATTTCGTGTTAATTTTATTGTTAGTACATGCTTATTTGCTAATTAATTTTAAGGTTCTTAACTCATAATTCCCCAAAGGACACCCATTTTAAGTTAGCTAACTTATAGTACTTTATCTTAAAATAACTAAGTATACTTGTCTTTTTTCTAAATTAATTTCTAAAAAAATTAGAAGCTTTTCTCTACTTGGACATTTTAGATAATATATTCCCTTTTCCTCTTTAAATGATTTTAAGTTATAAAATTCGTTCATTCGGTAACTAGTCAAGCATGCCCATTGTTAGCCAAATATTTTAATTGTTGGATAACCGCAAGTTAGCGGACATTTTGGGTGTTTTCAAACCCTTCCCGAAATGTTAATAAGAACCCCGAACCCCCTTAATAGTTTTCAATAGATTTACTGTTTTGATCTATTTGAAAATGAATAGTTTTCTTGATTTTTCTTAAAAATTAAGTGGCGACTCTTAAACCAGTCAAAATACATTTTTAAATAAAACAGTTAGAGATTCATATGCCAGTAGAAAATGTGGAGAACTTTTCTATTTTATTTCGTAAAATGTTGGCCTAATATGAATTGAGATGGGGAACATGACCAATGAGGACTGAGACGTAGTAGTTATTGTTGTTGTTGTATATTGAAGCTTCAGAAATATTTTTTTCATGTTCATACATTTACTTCAGGCCGATGCTTTCTAGGAGGTTTGTAGGACTATATGATAGAGTTTCTTATGCCAGTAGGAAATATAGAGAACTTCTAGTACTTTTCATGATTATGTTTATTTCGTAAAGTGTTGTCCTGAGGTGAATTTAAGTGGGGAACTTGGTCACATATAGACGATCCCAGCTTATTTTAGACTGAGACGTAATTGTTGTTGTTTATTGAAGCTTAAAGGATGTGTTTGCTCTTCTCATGTGTTGACATGGGGAATAGGTACAATAAAAGTCTTCTTGGGGATAAACTAGGGAAGTTCCCTGTGCCTTTACTGATAAACACTGTGCACTTTGCGATGCAAGCTGTTTTGTCCAAGGCCATTACCGGGTTTTGGCATCAACGATTTCAACCTACAGTGATGATGTCTTGGAGAGACTATTCTTTGAAAGGTAACGTTAAGACTAATAATTCCCTTTTTTCTTTGGTTTCGATTGAGTAGAAAACTAAAAGTATTTGAAAGGCATATGATATTATAGAGCAGGAAATATGTGTATAATGTGTTTATGCACTTGTCCAGTGGATTTGTTTACGAAACATAGGAAGATGAGAGTAGGATTATTAACGAGCTTGAATGTATGTGCATCTTATGAGTTGACAGCTTCAATTAGCTATAGTTTGTGACTTAGTTAAGCCCACATGTTACACTTATTGGCTTATTACTGATATATCGACAATGGTTTCAAATGAACTTTTATGTACACAAATAGAGGCAGTTCCTGTTACGTACGAGAATCTCAATTTTTATCCAAGTTAGTTCTTCATGAGTTCAAGACATATAATCTCTTATGTCTTTCATTTCTAACCTTTATGTAGGAATCTTTTTCCACGACTAATACTATAGACGGCCTTTGCCTTTCACAGTTGTACCGACAGCTCTTACAACAGCAATGGATGTGAACCTCAGCAATGCATCCCTTGTTTTCATCTCAGTCACATTTGCCACTATGGTGTGCATCATACAGTTTGTGTCAATACTGATAGACTGCAAATTTTTCTTCAAAAATTGAGCTCTGAGAAAGCATGTTTGTTAAACTCACGCCCTTAATATTCGTCGAGGGCTCTAATATTTGCATTTATGTACCTTGAAATTTAGCAGTCACAACTCTCTGCCACTAAAGTAAGTGTGATTGTCGAAGCCTTCAAGGGCCACTCAAATAATCGTCTAATATCAATAAGAATAACAGATTTCTTACTTTGTTTTCTCCTTCCTTATTCTGATACGAACTCTCTGCCCATCTTTCTCCTATTCTTCGCATTTGCTTTCAGGTACTACTTTTAACCACTGATCTCTTATGTTTAATTGTGATTTTTTATGGGGGGTAGCGGGCCAGAAGCATCGAATTTCTACTTGATCCTCTGTTATAGATGTACATCCAACAATATTATTCATAAATGCAACTTTTTTTTCCATATTGAGGACTTAATAGAATGTGATTGTTAATTCGTTATGGACTAAAAACCTGAAAGCGTCTATGAAATAACTATCTTTGATGAATACGATACATTTGACGGGGCTCATATCTAAGCTGAATACATGGCCTCAATTATTTGTGTAAGGTTGGAGTCTCCAAATGTAAAGCTGCTGGGGATCATCTTGGTCATTTCTTGTATTATTTATTCTCATATATGAAGAAGTATTCATAATTTTCATCTTCATCTGTCATTCATAAATCATATCTGTAACCTTCACTTGTACACCAGATAAAACGTTTACTTTATCGTACAATATTTTCTCGTTTCACAACTATCATTGACAATTTGGATAAACTTAGGTAATCTTCTTAATGAGTGTTTTCGTAAGCTTTATCGCCTTGTTGATAACTGTGTCATTTGTTAATTTACATCCGTTTGGTAGATAAGTCTGACTCCATTTTCTGATAATGCAGTTGCAAAGGAGACAGAATTTGAGTTTTGGGATTTGTCTTTGTTATGCTTGCTGCAGTTATGTCTGGATTTCGCTGGACTATGACTCAGATTCTTCTGCAGGTTGGATTTTGTGACATTCGTTGCATTGTTATAATTTATTTCTCGTTCCGTTGTTTTGTCAATAGTATGTTTGCTTACTTTGTGTATTTTTCTGTTTGTTTTCCCATATCCAACTGGTTGTGCTGAACATAAAACTGGCATAAAGAAAGAAGCCTATGGTAATGACTATGAACAACTCTTAGCAAATTTTAAATATTCTGGAAATGTTATTATCACCATCATTATTATTAGCAGTCGTAGCAGCAGCGACTGCACCACTACTTAGACTACATCAAATCTGATCTTGTTTTAAAAGGGCAGTTCGATGCACGAAGCATCTCACATTCACGCAGGGTCCAAGGTAGGGCCACACCTCAAGAGAGCATGATGTAGGCAGCCTACCCTGATACAAATCAGCGGCTAATTCCATAGCTCAAACCCTGCTTTGTCTTAGTCCTAGTTTTGACCAAATTAATATGTTGATTTGTTATTTGTTTTATAGTTTGTGAATAAATTGTGTAATGAAATGCATGCTTTGGTTATTGCAGGTTTAAAAAATCCACTCACACTAATGAGCTATGTTACTCCGGTAATGACTCTTTCAACTGCTGTGTTGTCCCTTATTTTTGATCCGTGGCACGAATTCAGACACACCAATTACTTTGATACGTCATGGCATATAGCTAGAAGTTGTTTGTTGATGCTTTTTGGCGGAACTTTGGCTTTCTTTATGGTATGTATGTGTCCAAGCACTGGTATCAGTTCAATTTGTGGATTTTCCATCTCATAGTGAAAATGAAGCCTTCTAATAGGCTTAGTTCGTTTAGAAATGATCTGAGTGTTCAACTGACACAGTGGAGACGAGTTGATGTGTCTGAATGTGCGTTCTCAAAGTTGGAGTGTTTAAACTGTTCCTAGCAGTTTAGTCGTCCTAAATCAAAACGACTGTATGTTTACTTAAGCTATAGTAGTTCAATCAAATTGTTGATATCGAGCCCGTTTTAGTCAAAAATGTGACTTTGGCATGGTTTAATGGCATGTGTTGAAGTCGTAATTTTTCCATTTTCGCTACTCATGTATGAAAAAATTCATAAAGGTAGCACAAGTGAAGATGAAACTGGATCACCATTAGGAAATGCAGCTACCAAGTATGTTATACTTGAAGAAATGGAAGATCAAGACCATGGTCCTTGAAGTATTACATATGACATTTCAACTACGCTGCACTCTGATGGCGTTTTGTATTTGCAACGGAAGGAAGGGGACGAAAAAATGCATAGATTTTCTACCAAATGAAGGTCAATCGTATACATGAGGAATATTTCTTAATCAAGGAAGTTGAGTTTTTTCACCTAGTAGACTATAAGACATGTTGCTTATAGAAGATATTACGACTTGAAAAAGAAACTTACAAAAATGTTACTAGTTAAGAACTAACTACTTAAATACACTACATTACAATATTCGGAATTTTACCATTTAGTGGCGACTTCCAAAAGTCGTTAAATAACATTTGATTATGGATTCACATGTATCTAGGATATACATTGATTCTCTCGCTCGCATCTCTCATCTCTTGCTCCCCTTTCTTCCTTTCTCGCTCCCCTCTCTTCCTATGTTAGGAAACCTTTATGGAATCCTCCGTTGGGAGTTGGGGGAGCATTACGTACAATCTCACATTTTTTAGAGTGAACTTTGGGCATTTAAAGACCAAGATTTTCTTAATTTTGTGTGTGTGTTATTCCATGAATAATTTGGTGATATGACTTCCGAACGATTTTTTTTGTGAACCTTTATGGTACCTTCCGTAGGGAGTTGGTGGAGCATTACGTACAGTCTCACTATTTTTAGAGTGATATGACGGAGATATAACTCCTAATAGCCCAAAATATGTCTAAAAAATGACAAGACTTCACATATTTCTCTCACAACTCTCTACAGAGGGTTCCGTAATGACTTTGCACAAAAATCAACCGTCAGTCACATCACCAAAATATTCATGAATTAACTGTGTCCACACAAACCCAATAGCATAGATGGAATTTGGAAAGATAATTATGTTGGGATATTTTCTTCCTGTGGTGCTCGCTGCAGCGTACAATGATGAGCTGTATATGTCTCCATCTTTTTTCATTCATTTTTTTAAATTTAAAATGATCGTTCCATAGGTGTGATAAGATATGATATATTTTAATTACACTTAAAGATTATGTCATAAATTGAGATATTTTATGAGATAATTAATTATATTACTATGTAAATGAATAATTTATATTTCATCATTATAAAATGGAAAAATTCTTTTGGCCAGAATGGTAAAATAACATATTTCACACTATGTTATTTTATCTTTTTGAACATTTTTACCATTTTAACTTTAATACCATTTAATTAAAAAAAATTTAAAAAAATCAGTTTTTTTAAAAATAAAAAGGATATTATAGACTTTTGAAAATTTCTAACCAAATTCTGGCCAAATTTTCCGGATTTTGGTTGTATGATACTGAATGTGAGACTGGAATTGCTGTGCAAATGGATTTGGAGGAAAAGTACATGGATAAACTTGCATGTGACCAAGATATCATAGATTTTGCTAAATTTTAGGGTTTAATTTTCATGTTCTTTCATTTAATTTGTACTCCCTTCATTTTAATTTTCATGTTCTTTCATTTTCTATGAACACGCTTTGACTATAATTAAGTAGCATTTTAAGTTGTAGCAAGGATTGTACTAAAATAAATAATGTAAGATTTTTGTTAGCATTTTTGTTTACTTGTAGTAGCGAATGTTCGCTACAAAAAATCACTATTTAGTGGCGACTTTCAAAAGTCGTTAAATAACATTTAGTTGTGGATTCACATGTATCTAGGATATATACACTGACTCTCTCGCTCGCATCTCTCATCTCTTGCTCCCCTTTCTTCCTCTCTCACTCCCCTCTCTTCCTATGTTAGGAAACCTGTATGGAATCCTCCGTAGGGAGTTGGGGAGCATTACGTACAATTTCACATTTTTTAGAGTGAACTTTAGGCATTTAGAGACCAATTTACAGGAATTATGTGATTTTCTTAATTTTTTGTGTGTGTTATTCCATGAATAATTTGGTGATATGACTTCCGAACGATTTTTTTTGCGAACCTTTATGGTACCCTCCTTAGGGAGTTGGTGGAACAGTACGTACAGTCTCACCATTTTTAGAGTGATATGACGGAGATATAACTCCTAATAGCCCAAAATATGTCTAAAAAATGACAAGGCTTCACATATTTCTCTCACAACTCTCTACAGAGGGTTACGCAATAGCTTTGCACAAAAATCCACCGTCAATCACATCACTAAAATAATCATGGGCTAACTGTGCCCACACAAACCCAATAGCATAGATGGAATTTGGAAAGATAATTATGTTGGGATATTTTCTTCCTGTGGTGCTCGCTGCAGCGTATAATGATGAGCTGTATGTGTCTCCATCCTTTTTTATTCATTTTTTTATTTATTTAAAATGATCATTTGATTGGTGTGATAAGATATGATATATTTTAATTACACTTAAAGATTATGTCATAAATTGAGATATTTTATGAGATAATTAATTATGTTAGTGAAAAACTTACAAGATAACAAAAAATACAAGATTACAATTGAAACTAAAAATGAAGAAATAAATCTCTTCAGGATGAGGCACGGATATCTCGCTCTCTTTAAGGAGATTCAAGCCCACTGCAACAAATGTTCTTGACTGATCCAGCAGTAGTCCTCTTGACTAGCAAAGGTTTGAGTTTCAACACATCTTTACCCTTTAGCTGGTCGATTTGCTGAAGATGAATCGTCAATTCTTTGTCTCGATCAAGGTGTAACTTATATAAAAGCAACGGTCAATTGTAAGCTTGATGATTTTCTTCAACAAGCAAACAAAGACGTTGATCTAGCATTGCCATTTTGGCCTCAAGGAATTATGGATGTGGACGAGACGAATTTATTCGTCATGCCACTTCTGGTTGTGCAAGTCACAACATTTGAATGTTAAAGTGTTAAAGTGTGCCTTTAGTGTATTTGTTTATTTAGTTATGCATTATTGTAAATTAATAATTATATTAAAAAATTATAAACTAATGACATTCTGTTTTGCTAGAAACAGCAAGTACTATCATGTTAATAAAACAATGTAATTAATTGAATATAGTATTTCGTGGGCAGGTGATAAGTTAAATGTAGAAAAGTTTGGTCACTTTAACATTTTACTATTTATTTTAGACTGCTTTAATATAATATATTAGGCTCTATTATACATTAGATGAGTAACAATAATAATTAAATTTCATCTCAATTAAGAATGTGGTTCCACATCTTTTTGAGATACTTAAGAAACTCAAGGATGCGGTTACGCACCTTGGCCAAATTATTTCAATAATTAATTTTGTTAATTCAAACCAAGAGATGTAATTTGAGATTATTAGATGTGATGAACTCGAGAGGGGAAGACGATTATGTCTCCAAATGTCAAGATCGAGAATGCAGTTATGCATCCGGTTTAAGACTAATAAAAATTCAACAATTAAAAAATAAGCAAACCATGACATATATACACAAATTATCCAAAAACATATCAAGATAAGTATAAGTCAATAAAAGAGACAGTGCTAGAACCACGAGAGTACTCGAGGGATGCCTAATACCTTCCCCTTGATCAACAGAATTCCTTACCTGAATTTTTGGTTAGCAAACCAAACAAAGAGTCATTTCCTTTTGATTAGGGATTAAATAAAAGGTGACTTGGAACATCATAACTCAATTCCAAGTGGCGACTCTGGAAAAAATAAAAAAAATAAAAAATAATAATCTCTTAATCAATACGAACACTTAGATTGAAAAAACCCTTTCCGCCGTGCGAAAAAAAGGGTGTGACATCTCTAGCGACTCCGCTGGGGATACTAACCAGAATTCGAGCTTTGTTTTGTTGACTTTTATTTTATCTTATTATTTATTTTTTTGGATAAATTGTGTGTGATTGCCTAATATGATACTTGTTGCTCTTTTATCACTTTTTATATTGTTGAACTATAAATTGTCTTTCTTAGCGCAACCATCTGAATTGGCATGATTTAATGGCACGTATTGAAGACGTAATTTTTTCATTTTCGTTACTCAAGTATGACAAAATTCATAAAAGTAGCACAAGTGAAGATGAAACTGGATCACCATTAGGAAATACAGCTACCAAGTATGTTATAATTGAAGAAATGGAAGATCAAGACCATGGTTCTTGAGGTTTTACATATGACATTCTAACAATGTTGCGCTCTGATGGCGTTTTGTATTTGCAACGGAAGGAAGGGGACGAAAAAATGCGTAGATTTTCTAGCAAATGAAAGGTCAAGTTGTATACATGAAGAAGATTTGTTAATCAAGGAAGATGAGGAAGTTGAGTTTTTTTCACCTAGTAAACTTTAAGACATGTTGCTTATAGAAGGGAAATTTATTACTCCCTATGTGCTAAAAAAGTAATGATATACATTTTTATACTTAGTAAAAATTTAACTTTTAAACTTCTCGTTTTACCCCTAAAGTTAGTGGTGAAAGTTTGGTATTCAGTTCGAGATTTCCAAATTTCGAGTTCAATAGTTAAAAATAAATTCAATTCAATATGGTATTCAGTAATACCGTATTAAAGTTGTAGGATTTGGAAAAGAATGATCACAAATCTTTCTACTTTTTGTTTGTTAAAATCATGTCATTTTTTCTGACTAAGTTAAAGAAAAAGAGAAATTGGTTTCTTCTTTTGTTTAGATGATAATGTTAGTGGACCTAGCTTGAAATGTGAGACAAAATTATATGAATTGAAGTTTGATTTCGATATGTAATTCGACTGATTTGATGTTATTTTTATTCTTTATTTGATTTCAAGTATGCATAAAAAACAAATGTAACGTATATTTACATCCACACAAATATCTACACATATTTTTAGTTTAAGATTACAAAATTTTAAAAGTCGTCTATACTTTCATAAATTAATATCCCATGAAACTAAGATACACAAACTAAAACTAGCGGAGTAACTTAGTACTAATTCGATTTGCTTCATACATTGTTTTAGTACTAGACATATAAGCTCGTGCTAACACAGACTCAATAACATACATAGAATTTGGAAAGACAAATAATTATTAACATGATTATTATTAATTTACGAGACTTTTACGATAATTTTTTTCTATTCTAATTTATGTGATACAAATTAATTTTCGTGTGTATTATTGCATGGATTTGGCGCCTCGGAGCACCCAAAAACATATTCTGAAAAATCTTTATAAGGACCTCTGTAATGAGTTGGGAACCATCACTTATACTCACACTATTTCTTAACGCTTATTTATGCATTTACTGACCCTTTTTTAGGAATTACGTAAAAAAAATCAATTTTTGGGTGTATTAGCCTATGAATCTGGCGCATTAGAGCACCCAATTTTTTTTTCTGAAAAAACTTTATGAGTAATTCTATAATGAGTTGGAGATCACCACGTATACTCACATCATTTTTAACGACTATTTCCACATTTATAGATTCTTTTTTAGAAATTATGCAAATTGCTCGATTGTTCATGTGTATTAGCCCATGAATCTGGCGACTCGGAGCACCCAAAATTGTTTTCTGAAAAAACTTTATGAGAACCTCTGTAGTGAGTAAGGGAACCACCACATATACCCACACCATTTTTAACAGCTATTTTCGCATTTACAGGCCATTTTTTTATGAATTATGCAAATTCCTTGATTTTTCGTGTGTATTAGCCCTTGAATCTAGCGCCTCAGAGCACCCGAAAAAAATTTCTGAAAAAACTTTATGAGGACTTTCGTAATGAGTTAGGGAGCCACCACATATACTCATGCAATTTTTTTAATGCCTGTTTTTGCACTTACAAGCCTTTTTTAGGAATTATGCAAATTACTCGATTTTTCGTGTGTATTAACCCTGAATATATTGGTGACATGGCTTTCAGACGAAATTTTTGCAAAACTCTTTACGGAACCCTTCAAAGGGAGTTGGGGGAGCAGTACGTACAATTTTACCATTTTTAGAGTGATTTATGGGCATTAAGGAGTCAATTTACATTATTTAGGCGATTTTCTCAATTTTTCATGTGTGTTAGCCGATTAATATTTTGGTGATATGACTTATAGATGAATATATTACGAAACCTTTATGGAATTCTCTGTAGGGAGTTGGGGAAGCATTGTGTACAGTCTCACCATGTTTAGAGTGAACTTTTGGCATTTAGAGGCCAATTTATAGTAATTATGTGATTTTCTCTATTTTTTGTGTGTGTAATCCCATGAATAATTTGGTGATATGATTCTGAACGAATTTTTTTCGTACCTTTATGGTACCCTCCGTAGGGAGTTGGTGGGGCAGTACGTACAGTCTCACCATTTTAGAGTGATATGGCGGAGAAATAACTCCTAATAACCCAAAATATATCTGAAAAATGGCGAGGAGACGTATTGCTCTCCCAACTACCTACAGAGAGTTACGTAATAAATTTGCACAAAAATCGATCATCAATCACATCACCAAAATATTCATGAGATAACTGTGCCAACACAAACCCAATAGCATAGATGGAATTTGGAAAGATAATTATGTTGGGATATTTTCTTCCTGTGGTGCTCGCTGCAGCGTACAATGATGAGCTATATATGTCTCCATCTTTTTTATTCTATTTTTCATTTATTTAAAATGATCGTTCGGTAGGTGATATAAGATATGATATATTTTAATTATATTTAAGATAAAATTTATTTCATAATTTGAGGTATTTTATGAGATAATTAATTATAGTACTATGTAAAAGAATAATTTATATTTCATCATTATAAAATATATAATTTCAGAACTAACTAATACTCCTAATTATTTATTCTGTATTTTATCTTAATATTGTTATCTCTTTTTCTTTAAATTCCATAAGTTTTTCCTCTTCAATTATTAGGGAGCACGTTTAAAAGGCTTGCAAAACATTGTTGTAATTGGCTGGTAGAGTCGTGAGGAAACAACTAAGCAAATGGAGAAACAAAAATACTTTTTTCGTTCCATTTTAATTAACACATTTTATTTGATACAATATTTAAAAAGGAATGAGACATAAGTACCTCCTAGACTATTATGATCGAAATCTCTGAGACACATCTTAACTAAACTAAGATCCTATTATCCGAACTGTTTTGTTTTTTTTTTGTAATTTTTTACACCTTTTTGACTTACGTAGCATCCAAACATCTCTCACATGCCTACATGGAGTCATGGAGTATGCCACATAAATTAATGGATTAGTTCAATTATATATGCTTTTATTTGAAGTTTATTCTTCTACGTTCTTGAATAATCGATTTCTACTAATACAACTAAGGATCGTTTGGTAATTGATTAGAACTTTACAAGTATTAGTATAATGGAGATATTAGTTATTAACTGTTCCACCTTCTATCACACATAAAATAAAGGCATAATACATAAATATGTCATTTAACTT
>NW_006239040.1:507874-553060 GCF_000226075.1 Solanum tuberosum
GCACAAGTAGACACTTAAACTTATATAAAGTTGAACAAATAGACACACATGTACTACATGGCATCCTACATGTCATTTTTTGTCCTACGTGTATTGTGCCACGTAAAACTCATGTGTCTACTTGTTCAAGTTTATACAAGTTTAAGTGTCTACTTGTGCATATCCAAAGTTGAAGCGCATAAATGTGAAATGAAGCCAAGTTAAAGGACATATTTATGTATTATGCCTAAAGTAAATGATACACCAATTTTTTCATAACTTAAACATACATTATTCTACAAGTTCTAAAATTACAAATCAAACGTTATATTAAGGTGTACGCCTCGTACCCCTAACTCTTCTCTCTCTCTATACATATATACACCTATTTTTACCACAACTCTTCATTCACATTAAAGCTAGAAATGGCAGAAGAAATGATGAACAACAAACAAATCATTCTAAAACATTATGTGGAAGGTTATCCTAAGGAATCTGATATGGAATTTAAGAATAGTATCATTAAATTGAGTGTTCCAGAAGGTTCTAATGTTGTTATTTTGAAGAATCTTTACTTGTCTTGTGACCCTTACATGCGTAACCGTATGAGCAAACTTGAGGGTAGCTATATTCAATCCTTCACTCCTGGTTATGTAAGTATTTCAATAATTTACTACCACACATGATTATTTAGTTGATATATATTATACGAGAGTCAAAAAAATATATTTAATGTATTTTTATAAATAGGTGTTTGGATTAATTTATTTTAACAGTTTTTGGCTTTTAATCTTCTTTTGAAACTTTTTGAAGGTGTTTGATAAAAAACACCTTTTTAAGGCTGAGAAATTACAAAAATAAGTTAAAAGTATAGATATTCTCAACTCGTGACTTTTAAGTTTTTGCTTATAAGATACTTAAAACAAAGTCAATCTAAACAGCCCGTGATCGTGGATCTGGGCAGGGTGGTGAGTACTGGCTTAATTTCTATCTTGTGGAGGTAGAGAGATTATTTTCAAAAGACTTTCAAAATCAAGTCCGAATTTTGAGAGTCGAACTTGTTAATCTTGATCTGGATTTGAATATAAAATCTTTAATTTTTTATAAATATTCAAGAACAATGTTAAAAGTATTATAAATCATAACAATTGAATATAAAATCTTTAAATAGTGTAGACCTTGATTGTTTCAAATTTAACATTATGTTTTGTCTGCAGCCTATTACAGGAAATGGAGTGTCTAAAGTTTTGAAATCTGGTGATTCAAATTTTCAAGAAGGTGACTTAGTTTGGGGAATGACTGGATGGGAGGAATATACTAGTATTGTAACAACTACTCAAAGTATGTTTAAAATTGATCATGACAAGGATGTGCCTCTTTCCTATTATACAGGAATCCTTGGTGAGTGTTTTCGACTGGGTTAAAGTCTTACATTAGTTGGGGTCTCTACATATATGGATTTGAAAAAAATAATTTTCGGGATTGAGTTAGGCCCAGGCGTCATAACTTTACATGATATATATATATCTATATATGAACCAAGTTCATCCCTATTTGGGATCTTGGTCCACACGCTCCAGTTGGGCTTGCACTTGAAGGGGGGTCTAGAGTCCCACAGTGGTACTACAACAAAGCCAACTTTTAGCGGCAATAAATAGACACATTAATAAAGAGTGCTAAAGTCTTTACTGGCATTAGTTAAGTGTCGTTAGATCCAATGTCGCTAAAGGCTTTAGGGGCATATACAAAGAGTGCTAATTGCCACTAAAAATACATATTTAGTGCCAATTGATCTATTACCGTTAATTAATTGCCACTAAAGATCGTTTTTGATGTAGTGATGGTTGGTTGGGGAATAGACTGGTAATCTGCTTATATGGACTCAGACAATAATCTTCTGCTTTTGCAGGGATGCCTGGGATGACAGCTTATGCTGGATTTTATGAGGTTTGCTCCCCTAAGAAGGGAGAAACTGTGTTTGTTTCAGCTGCTTCTGGAGCAGTTGGTCAACTTGTTGGACAATTTGCAAAGATGTTAGGTTGTTATGTTGTTGGTAGTGCTGGAAATAAACAAAAGGTAAGTGCTTAAACATTTCATTCTTGAATTTTATTAGTGGCTTATAAGTTATCTTACTTATCTTAATCATTGTTAAATAATCTAGCTATCTCATCTATTCATTATTATTATTAAAGGTTGATATGTTGAAGACCAAGTTTGGTTTTGATGAAGCTTTTAACTATAAAGAGGAGCAGGATTTAGATGCAGCTTTGAAGAGGTAAGTAATCTTATAAATTCCCACAAGAAAACACTAACTAATATGGAAAAAAATAGTTTCCAGGGTGAAGGTGTTGGCAACGACTTCTTTTTTAACCTTAACGATGTGGGGGGTTAGGCTTGACCCCTACCATGTCTATAACATCCAAAAAGTTAAAAAAGTAGAGGGGGACATGGACCTAACCTCTTGATAGTGAACAACGAGGATAAACTAAACAATCTACAAAAAGACCAAGATGACATAGACTTTCATACTATAAGAAAAATACACTGGTTCAATTAACAAAAAAATTAAATTTGTCGTATCTTCTCCTTATGCTAAAGTTGCCACTTATCTAGTAGAAATAGTCCCTTCACCTCAGAAGAATTGTGTGTGGTGGATTGAACATTAAGGGCATATATGAAAAGATAGCTAATATAACGCTAAAGGTATATATGAACTGATAGTATAACGGAAAAGCAATACTAGACCTTTAATTTTCAATAATATAGGAGTAAATATGACCTTTTTTTCGTATTGGTTTATTCTATTAGGTACTTCCCTGATGGAATTGCCATTTACTTTGAGAATGTTGGAGGTAAGATGCTTGATGCAGTTCTTGTGAATATGAAACTTCATGGTCGTATTGTTGTGTGTGGAATGATTTCACAATACAACCTTGACAAGACTGAAGGAGTGCACAACTTGTTTTGCCTTATCGCGAAACGAATCCGTATGGAAGGATTTCTTGTTTTTGATTACTATCATCTTTATCCTAAATATTTGGAAATGATCATTCCACAATAAAGGCTGGTAACATTGTGTATGTGGAAGACATAGCTGAAGGTTTTGAAAGTGCTCCTAGTGCTCTAGTTGGTCTCTTCTCTGGTCTCAATGTTGGAAAGCAAATTGTGATGATTTCATGTGAATGAATGGATTTGGATCTTTTCCATTTTCTCTCAAGTTTTTACTTGAAAGGAAAGATATTGTGTCATGGTTAAATACTTAAATACGCAAACATTTCTATCATGTATTTACTAATTCTCTGTGTGGTTTGAAATAATTAGTCATTAATTGATAGTTTCATACTAGATTTCAAGTCAGATATACTTAGGTACATGTACTTTTGCTGCTAGATACATTCTGAAATGCAGATACATAGGAAGAGAGTGAGCGAAAGAAGAGAAAGGAGAGATGAGAGAGGCGAGAGGCAAGCGAAAGAGTTAGTGTATTCCAGATATATGCAAATTACACTAGATACATATAATATGAGTGAGAGAGTCAGTGTTTCCAAATACATATAAATTATCCTTGAATACAGTATATCATGGATGTGTCGCATACATGTGTTTGGGAACTGAAATCTGACACAAACAATAATTTCAAAGAGGCACATAATTAAACTCTAAATTAAAGAAATTCTTATCGTTTGCCCTTGAACTTATTTAGGCAAATAACAATAATTTTTAATAAAATAAACAGCAATAAAATACATGGTGAATAGCAATGATCATTAGAGTAAATATAATGTATTTTATTAATATTGAAATATGTGAAAAGAAAAATATTATAGTGTAGCACAAGATTGTAGGAGGTGTTTATGAAAAAGAGAAGGGCAAAGCTTTTAAATTTGATGGGTAGATATCCTAAGTAGGGAAAATAAAAGGTCGGAAGAGATTAAAGATTGCGAGATTAATAATAATTAATAAAATTAAATATATATAATATAGTAATGATGAGTATATTTTCTTAGAAAATGAATGAGTTTCATATATATTTTCTTATATTTAATACGCGTAAGTAAAAAATATTTGTGTATAATCTAGAATACTATGTCAGGTAGGCATGTGGGATATATATTGTTTCCCGATGGGGATGAGAGTGTAGATAAAGTGTGTTAGAGAATGGGGAGGACACAACTGAAGTTGAATTTCATTTGCGAAACTTATTTTCCTACTTTCAGGCATGGGAGGAACCAACCTTCAGATGAACCCCCTTTGACAAAAATATTACTATTTATACATGGTTAAAATTATTTTTTATGTATATATAATAGATGTCGAACTCCCTTCAGTTAGTTCGTGTGTTTAGTTCTTTAGATATTGAACCCCCTTATTAAAAATCCTAGGTCCGCCACTGCTTCCAGGATAACTTTTACTATACGAACATGAAAAAATTACTGGGCATATGAGTTTGATATAGCCCATTTGATACCTTCGTATCCGAGTTCTCAAAATTTCACTTCAAAGGTGCTGAGTTGGAATCCCATTCTAACTAACGATTCTTGAGGTTCCGGAGGTACAACTACAGGAGAACCAGGATTGGAGGGCTCCCCCGCCCCCCGTTCCGCCCAACTCTTTGGTCTTAAGAACGCTGGTTTTAAGAATGAGTCATTGCCTTTCTCCGACCCTGACTACCCAGCCTGAGAGCGGACAGCTAATGCGTTCCACTTATTGAACAGGGTCCTATGGTCGGTCCGTGACCCCCGGATGCCGAAGCCATCCTTGGGGTGATCTCATAGTTCCTACGGGGTGGAGATGATGGGGTCGGTCCATGGATTTTCCTTCCTTTTCTTTTGCCGCATTACGCTCAAAGGGTTGAAGGGAGATAGTGCATCAACCTGTTCGCAAGGGCCAACTTGATCCTATTCCCCAGAGATCTCAGATGAGGGAACCCTGGGAGAGAAAAATGTTTCCTCCGCGCACCCTATTTTATTTTTCGTTTCTTGTTCAAGAACCCTTTAGATGTTAGAAACATTGAGGATAAGTGAACTTCATTCTCCCAACTGAATGTTTATTCATTATGTATATATGATATGAATGGATTAACAATTTGTCCTATGATAATGTTTCTCATAAGTACTTCTCTTTTGTGTTATGTTATAGCCTATCACAGGATGTGGGGTGGCTAAAGTTTTGAAGTCTGGTGATTCAAATTTTCAAGAAGGTGATTTAGTTTGGGGAATGATTGGATGGGAGGAGTATAGTATTGTAACTGCTACTCAGAGTGCTCTGTTTAAAATTCATGACAAGAATGTACCCATATAGACGATCCCAGCTTGTTTTAGACTGAGACGTAATTGTTGTTGTTGTTTATTGAAGCTTAAAGGATGTTTTTGCTCTTCTCATGTGTTGACATGGGGATCAATAGGTACAATAAAAGTCTTCTTGGGGATAAACTAGGGAAGTTCCCTGCGCCTTTACTTATGAACACTGTGCACTTTGCGATGCAAGCTGTTTTGTCCAAGGCCATTACCGGGTTTTGGCATCAACGATTTCAACCTACAGTGATGATGTCTTGGAGAGACTATTCTTTGAAAGGTAACATCATGACTAATAATGCTCTTTTTTCTTCTTAACAACTAATACTATAGACGGCCTTCGCCTTTCACAGTTGTACCAACAGCTCTCACAACAGCAATGGATGTGAACCTCAGCAATGCATCCCTTGTTTTCATCTCAGTCACATTTTCCACTATGGTGTGCAACTCTTTCTCCTTATACAGTTTGTGTCAATACTGATAGACTGCAAATTTTTCTTCAAAAATTGAGCTCTGAGAAAGCAAGCTTTGTTAAACTCACGACCCTAACATTTGTCGAGGGCTCTAGTATTTGCATTTATGTACCTTGAAATTTATCAGTCACAACTCTCTGCCACTAAAGTAAGTGTGATTGTCAAAGCCTTCAAGGGCCACTCAAATAATCGTCTATTATTGATAAGAATAACAGATTTCTTACTTTGTTTTCTCCTTCCTTATTCTGATACGAATGCTGGATTCCTAAATGCAATTTATGTCATTGCAGTGTAAATCTGCATCTCCCATCTTTCTCCTATTCTTCGCATTTGCTTTCAGGTACTACTTTTAATCACTGATCTCTTTTGTTTTATTGTGCTTTTTTTATGGGGGTAGCCGGTCCAGAAGCATCGTATTTCTACTTGATCCTTTGTTATAGATGTACATCCAACATTATTGTTCGTAAATGCGACTTTTTATTCCATATGAGGACTCAATAGAATATGATTGTTAATTCACTATGAACTAAAAACCTGAAAGCATCTTTGAAACAACTATCTTTGATGAATACGACACATTTGACGGGGATCATATCTAAGCTGAATATATGGCCTCAATTATTTGTGGAAGGTTGGAGTCTCCAAGTGTAAAGCTGCTGGGGATCATCTTGGTCATTTCTGTTGGGATACTATTAACAGGTATGTTCCATGCTTGCATTTAGTTGTCTTGGTATTGTTTTTCGTATTTTATATTCTCTTATATGCAAAAGTATTCACAATTTTCATCTTCATCTGTCATTCATAAATCATATCCGTAACCTTCACTTGTGCACCAGATAAAACGTTTACTTTATCATACAATATTTTTCGTTTCACAACTATCATCGATAATTTGGATAAACATAGGTAATCTTCTTAATGAGTGTCTTCGTAAGCTTTATCGTCTTGTGGATAACTGTGTCGTTTGTTGATTTACATCCGTTTGGTAGATAAGTCTGACTCCATTTTCTGATAATGCAGTTGCAAAGGAGACAGAATTTGAGTTTTGGGGATTTGTCTTTGTTATGCTTGTTGCAGTCATGTCTGGATTTCGATGGACTATTACTCAGATTCCTCTGCAGGTTGGATTTTGCGACACTCGTTGCATTATTATCATTGATTTCTCGTTCCGTTGTTTTGTCAATAGTATGTTTGCTTACTTTGTGTATTTTTCTGTTTGTTTTCCCATATCCAACTGGTTGTGCTGAACATAAAACTGGCATAAAGAAAGAAGCCTATGGTAAGGACTATGAACAACTCTTAGCAAATTTTAAACATTCTGGAAATGTTATTATCATCATCATTATTATTAGCAGTCGTAGCAGCAGCGACTGCACCACTACTTAGACTACATCAAATCTGATCTTGTTTTAAAAGGACAGTTCGATGCACGAAGCATCTTGCATTCACGTGATGTAGGCAGCCTACCCTGATACAAATCAGCGGCTAATTCCACAGCTCAAACCCTGCTTTGTCTTAGTCCTTGTTTTGACCAAATTAATATGTTGAAAATCGTTATTTGTTTTATAGTTTGTGAATAAATTGTGTAATGAAATGCATGCTTTGGTTATTGCAGGTTTAAAAAATCCACTCACACTAATGAGCTATGTTACTCCGGTAATGACTCTTTCAACTGCTGTGTTGTCCCTTATTTTTGATCCGTGGCACGAATTCAGACACACCAATTACTTTGATACGTCATGGCATATAGCTAGAAGTTGTTTGTTGATGCTTTTTGGCGGAACTTTGGCTTTCTTTATGGTATGTATGTGTCCAAGCACTGGTATCAGTTCAATTTGTGGATTTTCCATCTCATAGTGAAAATGAAGCCTTCTAATAGGCTTAGTTCGTTTAGAAATGATTATCAATTATTAAAGAACTTGGACGTACATAACGATAAGTACTTCTTCATGCTTACCTAGCAACGTTTGTTTACTGCAGGTGTTGACGGAATATATTCTTGTGTCTATCACAAGTGCAGTAACAGTGACAATAGCGGGAGTTGTAAAGGAGGCGGTAACTATCTTGGTACGTCGTAGTAGGTTCAACCTTTAAAGTGTCTATCTATGTATTATGTCAAAGCAATTTTATGCACTTTTAAGTCCTATTTTTGCTGGTTGACTGAAGCTTACTTACCTCAAAGATATTGTACTATTCGAACACTGATAGACTGAGATAGGACGTGGATTGCTTCAATCTTGAATATTTTTCGATATTTGTCAAATATCTATGGTCTATGGAGTCCATGGTTTCAACAATTTGTGTAATAGCTGGTAATTTGCTGCCCTGTTCAGGTTGCTGTGTTTTATTTTCACGACGACTTTACCTGGATGAAAGGGTTCGGTCTCCTGACGATAATGTTTGGTGTCAGTTTGTTTAACTGGTACAAGTAAGTGACTGAATCCTTCATGTTCTAGCAAGAAGTTATCTCATAATGTCTCGTTCTGCACTGACATTAAAATTAGATTTACTGAACACAATATGTGTGCATTCTGTTTTATGTTATCAATTTATGATCCTCAGTTAGTAGACACCTTAACTTAGCCTCAACTGATCAAAGTAAACACTCCAACTTTGAGAATACGCATCTAGACACCTCAACTCGTCCCCACTGTGTCTCGTGACATTGACATGACAAATAGATTTTGGAGGTGTCTATGTTGATTGTTTTGTAAGTTGGAGTGTTCAACTGACATAGTGAAGACGAGTTGAGGTGTCTGGATGCGTGTTCTCAAAGTTGGAGTGTTTAAACTGTTCCTAGCACTTTAGTCATCCTTAATCAAAACGACTATATGTTTACTTAAGCTATAGTAGTTCAATCAAATTGTTGATATCGAGCCATTTTTAGTCGAAAATGGGACTTTGGCATGGTTTAATGGCATGTGTTGAAGTCGTAATTTTTCCATTTTTCGTTAATCAGGTATGACAAAATACATAAAGGTAGCACAAGTGAAGATGAAACTGGATCACCATTAGTAAATGCAGCTACCAAGTATGTTATACTTGAAGAAATGGAAGATCAAGACCACAGTCCTTGAAGTTTTAGTCATAGTCATAGTTTATTTTATTTGTAATTCGCAGCAAACATCCCATTTTTTTGTTCATCTGGTTCGGTATACAATTACTCATTCGGTATACAAATGTATAAAATGTGTTTGTATTTGTATAAAGTGAGAGAAAAAGTGTATATACAAATACAGATACAAATACATATATTTTCATCTTATACACTTATAATTAAACAAATACAGATCTTATTATACAAAATACAATGTATAAATGAATTTATACAAAACTGAACAATTTGTATAAATTGGATGTATCTAGCAAATTATACAAATCAAAAGCTCCATAACAAACATAAAATTTGCTATGAAACGCAATTATGCAAACTATAGTTATAACATACAAATATAATTTTTATGTTTGCTATATTGAAAGTTGCTCTAATTTTTTTGTGAAAGACATTCTACATTTACTTCTTAAGGAAAAGACACACTACATTTACTTCTCAAGGAAAAGGCACTCTCTTTTGGGAAGATGCATGGTTAATTCCGAACGAAACTCAAAGACAGAAATTTATAGGCCCTCTACCTTGGAATGCCCTAACAAAGACACTGTTGTGAACACGACTGGACAAGTTGTGGGCTTGAGGCTAACTAAACCACAAAGAGGCCCAAGAATTAGACAGCCCAATACTTGTTTTCCTTGGGATCCAGGTTGAGTAGACTTGATTTATCGTATTCATAATTTCTAGCAAATTACAACGGAAGGGGATGAAAAAATGCGTAGATTTTCTAGCAAATGAAGGTCAATCGTATACATGAGGAGGATTTGTTAATCAAGGAAGATGAGGAAGTTGAGTTTTTTCACCTAGTAAACTTTAAGACATGTTGCTTATAGAAGGGAAATATATTACTCCCTATGTGCTAAAAAAATAATTATATACATTTTTATACTTAGTAGAAATTTAACTTTTAAACTTCTCATTTTACCCCTAAAGTTAGGGGTGGAAGTTTGGTATTCGGTTCGAGATTTCCAAATTTTAAATTCGATAATTCAATAATTGATAGTTAAAAATAGATTCAATTCAGTACGGTATTCAGTACTATCATATCGAAGTTATAGTCTATTGTATAACAAAATTAATATTGTTACTTCAGTCATTTTGATTTTTTTATATGAATGCACGATATAATAGAAAATTAACAACTAAGAAGACATCAAGATCTCTGCCACTGTATACATGATTTGTATTAATGCAAGATTGTGTTTAATCCATTGTTAATGACCTTCTCAAAAAATATTTATAAATTTCCTAGGGAAGCCAACTTATTTTTTAAAACATGTCAGAGTAATAATTTCTGGAACAACTTGACGTAAAAACAGGTTGAACCTTATCTCGATTCGGTATTATTTTCTCCGTTTATTTTTATTTATTTTAATTTAGAAAATTAAAAAATAATTTATGTTTTCTCAGCAGTTTAGTTTAGAAAATTAAGAACAACTCCCTCTCTCAGTCTCGCTCGCCATTCTCCTCCCTATAACATGTAGCTACGAATTATAATTAACAAATTATATTACTCCCTATTTTATGCGGCACTTTTCAAATTTTGAGATTCAATTAAGTCTATCTATAACTGTAAGTTTTTTATAGATCTTTTAAACATTTTAAATTATCAATTATTGTGACTTATAACACTTTCTACATAGTTTATAAATATATAAATTTCATTTTAAAAAATTAAAGATATCTTCGCAAATTTCCAGCGAAACTTAAAACTTTCAAAAAAATGAAAAGTGTCACATAAATTGGGACAGATGAAATAATAATATTAATACCTAGCAATATTTAATAATTTATTGGTTGGTACACCTAACAATCTCGTAATCGTATAGCAACAATATTTTAATACTCCCCCTGTCCCATATTATATGTCACCTTTTTCATTTGCATTTGCATTAAGAAATGAATTATCAATTATTGTGTCTTATAACACTTTTTATATAGTTTACAAATATATAAATTTCATTTTAAAAAATTAAAGATATCTTCGCAAATTTTCGACGAAACTTAAAACTCTAAAAAAATGAAAAGTGTCACATAAATTGGGACAGATGAAATAATAATATTAATACCTAGCAATATTTAATAATTTTTCGGTTGGTACACCTAACAATCTCCTAATCGTATAGCAACAATATTTTAATACTCCCTCCGTCCCGTATTATATGTCACATTTTTCATTTGCACTTACATTAAGAAATGAAGTAATTTTACCCTTATGCCCTTATTTAATGTTTGCTTAAAACAACTTTGTAATAAATGATGAATAGGTTAGATTTCAAAAATATAAATGCATTTGGATGACTTTAAATTTTAGAGTTTATTTTTGGAGCCAAAAAATTTCACCAATTGATCCAAAAAAAATTAAAAATCAAGTTTTTTCCACCTCAATTTTCCTATATATTTTGTGTAAAATGTTTTTTTATATTTTATATATAAATTCTTAAAGCAAACATGACAACATCACAAAATATTCAAATTCCATTACTTTAAATTAATCTAAATTTTCCTGCTGAATCTGATGTTATTGATAATGAAATTAGACGACAAATGAATTTTAGTTCTAGTTCGACAAATCATTTATTTTTTTTATTTAAACATCGAGGCACATATTAAAGAAGATTTGAATACAAATATTGGTTTGTTGTTTTGTTTAAAATTTTGATTCGTATTTTAATTGTTTTATTTATATTTATATACTTAATTCATTTTTACAATACCATTTGAAGGGCTGCAAACTGCATCAGAAGAAGATATATTATCGAAAGAGTCAACTACAAATATTGGTTTGTTGATATTTTTTTTCAAAATTAGATTCTATAGAATAAGTAGTGAATAAAGAAAGTAGTTAATTAATGAATGAAGTACTCTCCCAATGAAATTAATTACTTGTAGATTTTCTAGGTTAATCAAAGTAAATACATTTTCAAGATTAATTGATTAATCTATCAAGGGTATAATGGAAAAAATATGATAATTTATGCATAAATTTTATAAAATGATATATATTGTGGTCCAGCTATTTTTAGAAAGGGATGACATATAATAGGGTTACGGAGGGAGTAAAAGATCCGTACACATGCAATTGGTTACTGATTTAAAATAATTTGTCTCTACTCTCATCCAAATATGTAATCTGACTGATTTTATGTTATTTTTATTCTTTATTTCAAGTATGCATAAAAAAACAAATGTAATATACATAATTATTTAATTAAATTGAAAAAAAAAGTTAAGTTTTTTTTAAAAAAATGGACAAGATTCAACAAGAAGAAAGGTAGAAGAGAGATGAAAAATGGTAATGGGCTTGAGGTGGGGGAGGGGTGAGTGTAGAGGCTAATTATTTATTTATTTTTTAATTTATATAAACACAAAATTAGATCAATTATATAAGGTTATATATTAAATAATTTTTAATTATTTAAATAGAGAAGGACCCAAAATTTTCCCAAGCTATGACATTTAATTTGTATAATATTGTCCTTTGTTCATATTAAAGTGTGGTCCGTAAAAAATAAAGACATATTGTACCAAACAAGTTAACGCTGAGAGCATTTCTAACTCGAAAAATTGACGAAGAACAGTTTTATATCAAATAAATATGAATCCTTTTACAAAATTTTAAAAGTTATCTTTACTTTCTTAAATTAATTTCCCGTGAAACTAAGATACGCAAACTGGAACTAACGGAGTAACTTAGTACTAATTCGATTTGCTTCATACTATTATTTTAGTACTATGATTATCTCTTTTTCCTCTTCGATTATTAGGGCCACATTTAAACTGCTTGCACAACATTTCTAGCTGTAATTGGTAGGTAAAGTCCTTGAGTGAACAGCTAAGAAAAAGAACAAAGCATTGAACATGTGGGAAAAAATATATCACTCCCTCCATATTATTGTATTTTTCACTTGACACGATATTTAAAAAATTTAAAATAATTTATAGTTATTTAAATATCTATGACTCGATTATTTTATTTCATAAGTTTTAAAAGTTTATTCTTTCTTAAATTTAATGTCGATTTAAACTAAGGACAATCGAGTAATATTTAGTTTATGTAGCACTTTTTTAAATTTTACTTCCTTTGGTCAATTTATGTAGCACTTTTTGTTTTTCGATAGTTAAATGGTTTAATAAAAAATTTGCGCATTGAATCTTTAATTTTTTATACTTAGTAGAAATTTAACTTTTAAACTTCTCGTTTTACCCCTAAAGTTAGGGGTGGAAGTTTGGTATTCGGTTCGAGATTTCCAAATTTCAAATTCGATAATTCGATAATTGATAGTTAAAAATAGATTCAATTCAATACGGTATTTAATACTATCGTATTGAAGTTATAGTCTATTGTATAACAAAGTTAATACTGTTACTTCAGTCATTTTAATTTTTCTATGTGAATGTACGATATAATAAAAAATCAACCATGAAGAAGACATCAAGATCTCTGCCACATGATTTGTATTAATGCAAGATTGTGTTTAATCCATTGTTAATGACCTTTTCAAAAAATATTTATAAAATTCCTAGGGAAGCCAACTTATTTTTTTAAACCAAGTCAGAGTAATAATTTCTGGAACAACTTCACGTGAACCTTATCTCGATTTGGTATTATTTTCTCCCTTCATTTTTATTTATTTTAATTTAGAAAATTAAGAAATAATTTATGTTTTCTCAACAGTTTAGTTTAGAAAATTAAGAACAACTTCCTCTCCCAGTCTTGCTTGCCACTCTCCTTCCTATAACATGTAGCTACGAATTGTAATTAACAAATTATATTTATAAAGCGTAATTAGATTGTTTTTGAGTGGCTATATATGAAAGTTCCTCATTTTTTTATTTCGTAAAATTTTATTTTTAACAAAAAAAATTTATATCAACAAATTTTAATTAATGTAAATATCACTTCATTAGTATATCGATCTGATCAATTTACTATCAGTTTAGTTTTAAATAATACTTTGATCTTTGTTAATGAATTAATTGTTTGATAATAAATTTAAGTCTAAATTGTTAATTTCAATACATGAATATTCTTAATTTAATTTGTTCATTAGTTGATCCATTGATCCAATGAGCTAATTTGAAACATTATACACGTTTTTATTTTAAGATCATGAGATTTTAAAAATCGTCTTTACTTTCTTAAATCAATATTTTATATAATTAAGACACACAAATTAAAATTAAGGGAGTAACTTAGTACTGATTTGATTTGCTTGACACTGTTCTTTTAGTCTGTGTCAACACTAGTGTTCACTGTTTGGATAAAAACCGATCCAAATCGAAAAACCAAATCAAATCGATAAAATAAAACCCATTTTATTTGGGTTTAGTTTGATTTTAGATTTTTGAAAATCGGTAGTATTTGGTTTGGTTATGGTTTTACTCGAAAAAACTGAGGAAATAATCGAACCGAACTGATGAATTATATACATATATTTTATTAATATACATACTTAATATATTGTTTTTATAAACAATTTTAAAGATCTTATATATGTTTTCAATAAAATTTCTTTATATTTTACTTATTGAAAGCAAAGAATGCCCAAGGCGAAAACATTTATCTTATTGATTTCATGTAATATGAGTGTCTATGACAATTCTTTGTTAGACTGAAAATGTTATTGTCACTTCCTTTTTGGGCAATATAGTGAATTTTAAAGTTTTATTGATAGTAAATTCAATGATCGAAAGTTCGGTAATTTAAGTCATTCTAACTATTTTTTATTTTGAATGGATTGTTGTCACTTTTTTCACATTTTGAATGAATTGTTTCTTTTATTTATGTGTATGGTTAATAACCGAACCAAACTAAACTGAAACCGATAACCACCAAACCGGTAAATGTATATTATATTTGGTTTGGTTTGGTTTTGATAATTTTAAAACCGATTAAGTTGGTTTGGTTTTAATTTTGACCAATAACCGATCCAAACCAACTCGTAAACACCCCTAGTCAACACAAACCTAATAACACAGATAGAAAGACAATTAAGGTTTTTTAAAAAGTATTTTATTATTAATTATGGTAATATATAAAAAAAAAATTATCTCAATATATATGATACTGATAAATTTTCATGAGTACTCACAACTACTGAATTTGCACATGCAGTTTGTGTGGCTGCGTGCGGAAAGGTCAGTATGTCTCTATCTTGAGATAAAATTATTTCATAAGTTGAGATATTTTATGAGATAATTAGTTATCTCACTAATATATATATATATATATATATATATATAAATATATTTTACTCTTATTATAAACATATTTTACTATTATAAAATAAATAATTTCAAGACTAACTTATACTTCTAATTAAATGAAAAATAATATTATTTATATTTTATTTTGAAATTATTATTTCGTTTTCTTTGTACCAAATTGATATGAACCCTTAAGCTTTTCCTCTTCAATTATTAGGGAGCCCACTTAAGGCTTGTACAACATTGCACATTTAAATAATGATTTTAGTGATAATTTGTATTTTACTTTATGTGTTATTTAACTATGCACATTTAAATGGTGATTTTAGTGATAATTTCTATTTTACTTTATGTGTTATTTAACTATGTACATTCTTAATTATTTGAAGGGTAGGTTTTGGTGCTTGAAGTTAACAAAAGTAAACTACTCTTATTTAATAAAATGATTATTTGAAAATATAAAATAAAATAAACGGTTGATGATTCTAAATACTTGAGTGTTGTAATTGGTGGTAGAATAAATTTACTCTAGTCCCTTAACAAAATTCAAAAGTAAGTCATATCATCTTGCATTCTAAGTATTCGATTAAATTCCTAGCTAAAACGATAGTTTAGTTTTAGAATTTAATTACTCAATCACTTTTTTGTTTGAAGACAAGGTTAGAAAATTCGCAAAACCACAGTCTTTAACATCTTGACACAAGTCTACTCTTTGTGGGATCGACCCAAATTTTTGTTGAGTTTATTATTGCTATGAGGCCAAAGGCCAATTTATGTATATATTTGGGGGTGTACGTGCACCCGTTAATTTCGGAAAGAATCACACATATATATATATAATTATCAATCTTGAGAAACTTTCAGAAACTAAATATACTCCCTCCATTCTATATTAATTGAATTGTTGAGACATTTTTCATTTTTCATTTTTCAAATTTAATTGTTCAGTTTTCAAGACTACATTTAGAGTGTTCTTCCAATTTTTACCCTTCATTAGTTAGTATTGAAATTAGTGATTAATTAATATTTAGTTATTTTAATTATAATTTTGACAATAATTAATAAGGGTAAAAATGGAAAACTATGTTCAATTTATGTCTTAATCTATTTTTCTTAAAGGATGTGAAACACCTCAAAAATTAAATATTACTCCCTCCGTCTTATTTTATACGACACTTTTCGAATTTCAAGATTTAAATAAGTCAATCTTTGATTGTAAGTTTTTTATAGATCTTTTAAACATTTTGAATTATCAATTATTGTGACTTATAGTACTTTTTAAATAGTTTACAAATATATAAATTTCATTTCAAAAAATTGAAGATTTCTATGCAAATTTCCGGCCATACTTAAACTCTTAAAAATTAAAAGTGTCACATAAATTTGAACGGATGAAATAGTAATATTAATACCTAGAAATATTTAATAATTTATCGGTTGGTAGTTGCTACGCCTAACAAACTCGTACTTCGTATAGCAACAATATTTTAATAAAAGATCCGTACACATGCAATTGGTTACTGATTTAAAATAATTTGTCTCTACTCTCATCCAAATATGTAATCTGACTAATTTGATGTTATTTTATTCTTTATTTGATTTCAAATATGCATAAAAAACAAATGTAATATACATAATTATTTAATTAAGTTGAAAAAAAAGAGTTAATTTTTTTTAAAAAAATGGACAAGATTCAAGAAGAAAAGTAGAAGATAGATGAAAACAGGTAATGGTTGCGCCGGGGGGGGGGGAGTGTGGAGGCTAATTTTTATTTTTTTTAAATTTATATGGAACTCAAAATTAGATCAATTATATAAGGTTATGTATTAAATATTTTTTAATTATTTAAATAGAGAAGGACCCAAAATTTTCCCAAGCTATGAGATTTAATTTATATAATATTATCCTTTGTTCATCTTAAAGTGTGGACCGTCAAAAATAAAGACATATTGTACCAAATAAGTTAAAGTTGAGAGCATATCTAACTTGAAAAATTGACGAAGAACAGTTTTATACCAAATAAATATGAATCCTTTTACGACATTTTAAAAATTATGTTTACTTTCTTAAATTAATATCCCGTGAAACTAAGATACACAAACTGAAACTAACGGAGTAACTTAGTACTAATTCGATTTGCTTCATACTATTATTTTAGTACTAGACATATAAACTCAATACAGACTCAATAGCATAGATAAAATTTTGGAAGGCAATGAATTTTTTTTATATAAATATTTTATATTATTACATAATTATTATTAAAATATGATACTTTCACAATATTTTTTTTCTATCCTAATTTATGTGATACTGATTAATTTTTGAGAGTACAATCAAAACTACTGAATTTCCACATGCAGGCTTTGTGTGAGAAAAGCTCTAATTTTTGGAATATTTTCTTGTTGTGGTGCAGGCTACAACGTACAATAATAAGCTCTATATCTTTTAATCTTTTACTTTATTTATCTTTAAAAAGGTTACTGTATTTGATTTGTGGGATTAAAATTTAAACGTGATATTTTTGAATTATGCGAAAATAAAATTTATCTTATAAATTGAGATATTTTTTGAGATAATTAATTATTTTTCTATATATAAAATTTTTTTATCTCACCATTATAAATTATACAATTTAAGAACTTACTAATACTCATTATATATATATATAATAATTTTAAATTTTAGGTCAAATAATTATCTTTTTTTCCTCTTCAATTACTAGGGTCACGGTTAAACGACTTGCACAACATTTCAAGCTGTAATTGGTAGGTTAAGTCCTTGAGTGAACAGCTAAGAAAAAAGAAGAAAGCATTCAACATGTGGGAAAAAAGATATTATTGTACGAACATCTTTTCACTTGACACGATATTTAAAAAATAATTTTTTTAAAAATTTATAATTTAAAATAATTTATAGTTATTCGAATATCTATGACTCGATTATTTTATTTCAGAAGTTTTAAAAGTTTTTCTTTTCTTCTTTCTTAAATTTAATGTCGATTTAAACTAAGGACGGTCGGAGTAATATTTGGTTTATGTAGCACTTTTCTTAAATTTTACTCCCTGGTCAATTTATATAGCACTTTTCGTTTTTCGATAGTCAAATGGTTTAATCAAAAATTTGCGCATGGAATCTTCAAATTTTTTGAAATAAAATTTATATATTTATGAACTACGTAAAAGTACTAGAAATTACAAAAAATATATAAAAAATTTATGATCAAAGATAGAATTGTTTGATCTCGAAATGTCAACTCAATTATTATCGAGTGGTCGCATTTGTACAACTCAAGTCTGTGATCACCTCCTTTCGCATGTTAATTAATTCCATTTCATTCTTTTTTAAATACATTATACATATTTTTAATTGGTTTTAAAAGTCGTATTTACTTTCTTAAATTAATATCCTGTCAAATTAAGACACATAAATTGAAATTGAGGGAGTAACTTAGAGAGTGTTTGGATTTGTTTAAAAGTTGGTCAAACTTACTTACAAGTCAGATTTTTACTTCTGAAACTGTTTGACAAATACATAAGCTTGTACCAATACAAATCCAGTAATGCAAATGAAAAGACAATTAAATTTCTTTTTAAAAAATATTTTAAATTATTAATTATTATTTTTTATCTCAATTTATGTGATACTGATAAATTTTCGAGAGTACTCACAACTAGTGAATTTCCACTCTAATTTAAGTTAGGGATATTTTCTTCTTTATGAACTTATATATACATTACTTGTTCATTTCATTCTTTTTAGGACAAGTTAAGTTTGAGTACATTTAACTATGAACTATTCAATGCAAGTTAAGATTTTGTCCAAAAACCTCATTAAACCATCATTACCAACGCCACAACACCTTAAAAATTACAAGTTATCTTTCTTTGATCAAGTGGCGGATGTAGCACACTTACCTCTTGTTCTTTTCTATCCTCATTGTGACAATAACATGAAAAATGATGAACTCGAAGAGTCCTTATCGAGGATTTTAACACATCTTTACCCTTTAGCTGGTCGATTTGCTGAAGATGAATCGTCAATTATTTGTCTCGATCAAGGTGTAACTTATATAAAAGCAACGGTCAATTGTAAGCTTGATGATTTCCTTCAACAAGCAAACAAAGACGTTGATCTAGCATTGCCATTTTGGCCTCAAGGAATTATGGATGTGGACGAGACGAATTTATTCGTCATGCCACTTCTGGTTGTGCAAGTCACAACATTTGAATGTGGTGGTCTAGCCCTAGCTATTAGCCATGCACACCCTGCTATGGACGGATGCACCACATTCAAATTCATTTATGAATGGGCTAAAGTGTGCAAATTTGGTACTCCTTCTAAGGATATCAACTTGAACCTCAATTTAGGCACTCTTTTCCCTTACAAAGATTTAACAACTATTCTTGAGCCTCCGGTTGACGAAGGCAAACGTAAAAACTCTAAGTTAGTTGCCAGAAAGTTTGTTTTTGAGGAAGATGCAATATTGAGGCTCAGAGAGAAATTTGACTCAACAACTAGCGAAGGTTTGAGTTTCAAACCTTCGCGAGTTGAGATGATTACAACACTTTTATGGAGGTCACTTATCCGTTCCACAGGAAGTACTTCACATTTGAAACGGTCTATAATGGCATTTCCAATTAATTTACGTGGTAAGGTAGCAGCTTTTCCTGAAATTGCCAACTCTTTTGGGAATCTTATTATCGAAATTCCAATAAAATTTGAACACGACGATGAAACAAAAATGGAGTCGTTGCATCACATTGTAAAACTAATAAGAGAGTCAGTTCAAGTGATTATCAGTAAATGTGTCAAAGCTACTCCGGATGAAATAGTTTCTTTGGTTATCGACTTATACAAGGATAGTTACGCCGGATTAGAATGGGGAGGAGACAATGAAGTTGTGAATTTTACGTGCTCAAGTTTATGTAGGTTCCCCGTACAAAAAACTGATTTTGGTTGGGGAGAACCAAGTTTGATGCACTTTGGGTCAAGACATAGCCAAGTTTTTTGGTTGTATGATACTGAATGTGAGACTGGAATTGTTGTGCAAATGGATTTGGAGGAAAAGTACATGGATAAACTTGCATGTGATCAAGATATCATGGATTTTGCTAAATTTTAGGGTTTAATTTTCATGTTCTTTCATTTAATCTGTACTCCCTTCATTTTAATTTAAGTATGTGTGTTGCTATTGTTTTTTCTTTGGTTTGTTTTGAATATGAATGTCATTTTCTATGAACACGCTTTGACTATAATTAAGTAGCATTTTAACTTGTAGCAAGGATTCTACTAAAATAAATATATAATAAGATTTCTGTTAGAATTTTTGTTTAGTGTAGTGGCGAATGTTCGCTACAAAAAATCACTATTTAGTGGTGACTTTCAAAAGTCGTTAAATAACATTTAGTTATGGATTCACATATATCTAGGATATATACATTGACTCTCTCCTCACATCTCTCATCTCTTGCTCTCCTTTCTTCCTCTCTCGCTCCCCTCTCTTCCTATGTATCATAGATGCATTTATCTAGTACTGTGATTCACATGTATCTGGGATCTCGCCTCTCTCCTCTCTCGCTCGCTTCTTTCCTCTCTCGCTCACCCCTTTTCCTCTCCCGCTAGCTCCCTAAGTATTTGTATTTCAGAGAGTATTTAGAAGCAATTTAGGTGTATTTGATTTGAAATTTTGTATGAAATTATTAATTAGTGAAATGATATGTAATTGTTTCAAACCTTAGAAAAAAATAGTAAATATGATAAGAATGTTTATTTATATAAAATATTTTTTTTAAAATTAAAAAATAGTGAAAGGAAATATATATATATATAGTCATTACTTTAGTTTCTTATAGTCAAGTCAGCCCGACAAGGAAGAGCCAGAACCCTCAGTAGAGAGTTGGAGGAGCAGTATATGAAGCCTCACCGTTTTGGGAAATATTTGGGCATTTAGGGGTCACTTTACAGGAACTAGGTGATTTTCTCAATTTCTCGTGTTTGTTAGGGCATAAATATTTTGGTGATATCGCTTGTGGACGATTTCTTTGCAAAACCTTTACGAAATCCTCCATATATAGGGAGTTGGGGGGAGTAGTCCATGCAGTCCCACAATTTTTACAGTCCATTTGGATATTTAGGGGCCAATTTACAAAAAAATAGGTGATTTTTTCAATTGTTTGTTTGTGTTAGCCTATGAATATTTTGGTGATATGGTTTCCATACGATTTCTTTGCAGACCTTTACAGAGCCCTCCATACGGAGTTGAGGGAGCACTGCGTATAGTCTCACAAATTTTAGAGGCCATTTTGGGCATTTAGGGGCCAATTTAGAGTATTAAGATGATTTTCTTAGTTTTTCTTGTGTGTCAGCCCATGAATATTTGATAATATGGCTATCGGACAATTTCTTTGTGAAACCTTAACGGAACCCGCCGTAGGTAGTTAGGAGAACAGTACGTACAATCTCACAAATTTTAGAGTGATTTCAGGGCATTTACGGGCCAATTTACAAGTATTAGGCGATTTTCTCAGTTTTTCGTGAGTATTAGCCCAAACATCTGGCACCTTGGAGCACCCAAAACATATTTCTGAAAAAAAACATTTTGAGGACCTCCGCAATGAGTTGGGAAACATTACATATTGTCCCACCATTTAAAGACATATTTTTGCTTTTACGAGCTAATTTTTAGAAATTATGCAACTTTCTTGGTATTTCGTGTGTATTAGCACATTGATTTTGCGCCTTAGAGCACCCAAAAAAAATATTCTGAAACTTTTTTATGATGACCTCCATAATAAGTTGGGAAGCATTAGGTATAGTCCCACCATCGTTTAAGGCATATTTTCGCATTTACGAGCTAACTTTTAGGAATTACGCGACTTTCTTGGTTTTTCGTGTATATTAGTCCATTGATCTGGCACTTTGGAGCAACCAAATTACGAGGACCTCCAAAATGAGTTGGTAAATCATTTTAACGCCTATTTCCGCATTTACAAGCCTTTTTTTTATGAATCATGCAAATTTCTCGATTTTCGTGTGTATTAGCCCATGGGTGTCGGAGCACCCAAATTTTTTTTCTGAAAAAATTTTATGAGAACCTCCGTGATGAATTTGGGAACTACCATTAATACTCACACAATTTTTTAACTCCTATTTTCGCATTTACAGACCTTTTTTTAAAGAATTATGTGAATTCCTCGATTTTTCAGAGTGTATTAGCCTATGGATCTGGCACCTCAAAGAACTCAAAAAAAATTTCTTAAAAAACTTTATGATGATCTTCGTGATAAGTTGGGGAACCACCACGTCTACTCACACAATATTTTAACGTCTATTTCCGCATTTACATGCCTTTTTTAGGAATTACGCAAATTCCTCGATTTTTCGTGTGTATAAGCCCATAGATATGGCGGCTTAGAGCACCCAATTTTTTTTTCCTGATAATACTTTACGAGGACCTCCAAAATGAGTTGGGGAACTACCACATATACTTACACTATTTTTAACGCCTATTTCCGCATTTACAAGCCTTTTTTTATAAATTATTAAAAATTCTCGATTTTTCGTATGTATTATCCCGTGGGTCTAACGCCTCGAAGCACCCAATTTTTTTTCTGAAAAAACTTTATAAGAACCTCCGTGATGAGTTTGGGAACTCATATGAATACTCACACAATTTTTAACACCTTTTCGCATTTACATGCCTTTTTTAGGAATTATGAGAATTCCTCAATTTTTCAGTGTGTATTATTAGCCTATGGATCTAGCGCCTCAGAGAACCCAAAAAAAAAATCTGAAAAAACTTTATGATGATTTCTATGATAAGTTGGAGAACCACCATGTATACTCACACTATTTTTAACATCTATTTCCGCATTTACAGGCCCTTTTTAAGAATTACGCAAATTTCTTGATTTTTCGTGTGTATTAGCCCATAGATCTAGCGCATCCGAGCATCCAAACATTTTTTTTGAATTTTTCTTTAAGGACCTTCGTAATGAGTTGAGAACCAACACGTATACTCTCACAATTTTTTAATTTCTATTTCTGCATTTACAGGCCTTTTTTAGGAATTATGCAAATTTTTCGATTTTTTGTGTGTATTAGCCCATGGATCTGGCACATCAGAGCACTCAATTTTTTTTCTGAAAAAACTGTATGAAGACCTCTGTAATGAGTTGGGAAACCACCATGTATACTCACACCATTTTTAACGCATATTTCCGCATTTAACGGCCTTTTCTTAGAAATTGCGAAGCACCCAAACTTTTGGCCTCTCGGAGCACCTAAACTTCTTTATAAAAAAACTTTATGAGGACCTCTGTAATGAGTTGGGAACCACCACATATACTCACACCATCATTTAATGCCAATTTTCGCATTTACATGAACCTTTTTTTAGGAATTACAGAAATTTCTAGATTTTTTTTGTGTATTAGCCCATGAATATGACACCTCAGAGCACCCAATTATTTTTTTTTGAAAAAAACCTTATGAGAACTTCTGTAATGAATTTTGGAACCACCACGTACTCACATAATTTTATTGTTATTTTTGCATTTACATGCCTTTTTTAGAAATTACACAAAATTCTCAATTTTTCGTGTGTATTAGCTGATGGATCTAGCGCCTCGGAGCACCCAAATTTTTTTCTGAAAAAACTTTATGAGGACCTCCATAATGAGTTGGGAACCGCCACGTATTCTCACTTCATTTTTTAATGCCTATTTCCGTATTTACAAGCCTTTTTTAAAGAATTACGCAAATTCATTGAATTTCTGTGTTTATTTAGCCCATGGATCTGGCGCCTCAGAGCACCCTCATTTTTTTTCCTGAAAAAGCTTTATGAGGATCTAAGTAATGAGTTGGGGAACCACCACGTATAATCATACCATTTTTAAAACGCTTATTTTCGAATGTACAGACCCTTTTTAGAAATTACTCAAATTTCTCTATTTTTTATTGGTATTAACCTATTAATTTGGAGCCTCAAAGCACCAACATTTTTTTTATGAAAAAACTTTAAAAGAACCTCTATAATGAGTTGGGAACCACCACGTATACTCATACATTTTTTCAATGCCTATTTATGCATTTACATGCCCTTTTTTTTTTAGAAATTACACAAATTCCTTGATTTTTCATGTGTATTAATTAAGCCCATTGATCTGGCTCCTCTGAGCACACAAAACTTTTTTCTGAAATTTTTTTATGAGAATCTCTGTAATGAATTTGGGAACCACCACGTATATTGAAATAATTTTTTAAACGCCTAATTCCGCATTTACCGGCCCTTTCTTAGGAATTACGCAAATTCCTCAATTTTTCGTGTGTATTGGCCCATGGATTTTACACATCAAAGAATCCAAATTTGTATTCTGAAAAAACTTTATGAGGATCTTGGTCATGAGTTGGGAATCACCACATATATTACACCATTTTAAAACGCCTATTTCCGCATTTAAGGCCCATTTAGAAATTAAGCAAATTCCTAATTTTTTTTTTGTGTATTAGCTTATGGATCTGGCGCATAGGAGCACCCAAATTTTTTTCCAGAAAAATTTTAATGAGGACTTCCGTAAAGAGTTCGAGAATCACCGCGAATACTCATACCATTTTTAACGGCTATTTCCGCATTTACATGCCCATTTTAGAAATTACGCAAATTCCTCAATTTTTCATCAATATTAGCCTATGGATCTGGCGCCTCGGAGCACCCTAAATTTCTTTCCGAAAGAACTTTATGAAGACCTCTGTAATGAGGTTGGAAACCATCACGTATACTCATACTATTTTATTATCGTCTATTTCCGCATTTGCAAACCCTTTTTAGGAATTACACAAATTTCTCGATTTTTTGTGTGTATTATCACCCATGGATCTAGCGCCTCTAAACACCCAAAATAAATTTATGAAAAAACTTTATGAGGACATAAGTAATGAATTGGGGAACCACCACTTATACTCACATAATTTTTAACGCTTATTTCCACATTTACAGACCCTTTTTTAAGAATTAAGGAAATTTCTTGATTTTTAGTGTCTATTAGTCTATTAATCTGGCGCCTCGAAGTACCCAAAAATTTTTTTTGAAAAAACTTTATGAGGTCCTCCATTATGAGTTGTGGAACCACCACGTACAGTCACATCATTTTTTTAACACCTATTTATGCATGCATTTACAGGCCCTTTTTAGGAATTACACAAATTCCTTTTTCTCTCATAGATACGGTGCCTCGGACCATCCAAAAAAAAATTTGAAAAAACTTTATGATAACCTTCTTAATGAATTGGGAAAACACCACGTATAGTCAGTCACACCATTTAACACATATTTTCGTATTTACAAGTCCTATTTAGAAATTACGCAAATTTCTTAATTTTTGTGTGTATTAGCCCATAGATCTAGCGCCTCAGAGAACCCAAAATATTTTCTGAAAAAAATTCGTTAATAGGTTGGAAAACCACCACGTATATTCACACAATTTTTAACGCATATTTGAACATTTATAGACACCTTTTTTAGGAATTACACAAATTTCTGAATTTTTCGTGTGGACAAGTCCTTTTTTAAGAATTGCCCAAATTCCCCAATTTTTTGTGTGTATTAGCCAATGAATCTGACGTCCGAAGCATCCAAATTTTTTTTCTCAAAAAACTTTATGAGGACCTCCGTTATGATTTGGGGCCCTTCACGTATACTCACGCCATTTTTTAAAATCTATTTTCGCATTTACAAGCCTTTTTTTAAGAATCGCCCAAATTCCCCAATTTTTCGTGTGTATTTGCCTATGGATCTGGCGCCCAGAACACCCAATTTTTTTTACAAAAAACATTACAAGGACCTCTGTAATGAGTTAGGGAACCTTCACATACACTAATACCATTTTTTAACGCCCATTTCTGCATTTAAAATCCCTTTATAAGAATCGTTCAAATTTCCCAATTTTTCGTGTGTATTAGCCTATGGATCTGGCGCCCGGAGCACCCAATTATTTTTTCCAAAAAACATTTTTAGGACCTGTGTAATGAGTTGGGAACCTTGACGTGTTCTCACACCATTTTTTTAACGCTCATTTTTGCATTTACTAGGTTTTTTTAATAATCGCCCAAATTCCCCAATTTTTTTGGATTTGGTGCCCAGAGCACCTAAATTTTTTTTCTCAAAAATTTTGTGAGAACCTCCGTAATGAGTTGGGGAACCTTCACGTATACTCACACCATTTTTAACTCCTATTTCCGCATTTACAAGCCTTTTTCTATGAATTGCCCAAATTTTTCAATTCTTCGATTTTTCGTGCGTATTAGCCCATGGATCTGGCGTCCGCAACACCAAAACAAATTCTCAATAAACTTTATGAGGACCTCCATAGTGAGTGGAAACTTCACGTATACTCAGACCATTTGTTTTAACTCTCATTTCTGCATTTACAAGCCCTTTATTAAGGATTGCCCAAATCCTCAATTATTCGTGTGTATTAACCCATTGATCTGGTGTCCAAAGCACCAATTTTTTTTCTCAAAACACTTTATGAGGACCTCCGTAATGTGTTGGGGAACCTTCACGTATACTTACACCAATTTTTAAATGTCATTTCCGCATTTACAAGACCCTTTTTTTAAAAATCGCCCAAATTTCTCAATTTTTCGTGTGTATTAGCCCATCAATCTTGCGCCCGAAGCACACAAATTTTTTTCTCTAAAAACTTTTTGAAGACCACCTTAATGAGTTAGGGAACTACCACGTTTACTCATATCATTTTCTTTACGCCTATTTTTGTATTTACAAGCTCTTTATTAAAAATCACCCATATTTACCCATTTTCCGTGTGTATTAGCCCATGGATCAATCATTCGGAGCACCCAATTTTTTTTCTCAAAAAACATTATGAGGACCTCCGTAATGAATTGAGAATCTTCACGTATACTCACACCATTTTTGAACGACCATTTTTGCATTTAAAGCCTTTTTTTAAGGATCGCCAAAATTTCCTTTTTTCGTGTGTGTTAGCCCATGGATCTGGCATCCGTAGCACCCAAAAAAAATTTCTCAAAAAACTTTATGAGGACCTCTGTAATGAGTTGGGGCACCTTCACTTATACTCACTATTTTTCAATAACCATTTCCGCATTTCCAAGCCTTTTTTTAAGGATCGCCAAAATTTCCTTTTTTCGTGTGTGTTAGCCCATGGATCTGGCATCCGTAGCACCCAAAAAAAATTTCTCAAAAAACTTTATGAGGACCTCTGTAATGAGTTGGGGCACCTTCACTTATACTCACTATTTTTCAATAACCATTTCCGCATTTCCAAGCCTTTTTTTAAGAATCGCAAAAATTTTCTAATTTTTCGTGTGTATTTGCCCATGGATCTAGGGTCCTGAGCACCCACAATCTGTTTCTCAAAAAACTTTATCAGGACCTCCGTAATGCATTGGGGAAGCTTTATGTATAATCACACCATTTTTTTAATCCGCATTTAGAAGCCTTTTTTTATAAATCGCCTAAATTTCCCGATGTTTCGTCTGTATAATCCCATGGATCTGGCCCGAAGCACCCAAAAAAATTTATAATGACCTCCATAATGAGTTGAGGAACCTTTACGTATACAAACACAAATTTTTAACGCCCATTTCCGCATTTACAAGGCTTTTCTAAAGAATCGCCCAAATTTCCCCATTTTTCGTGTGTATAAACCTATAGATCTGGCGCTCAGAGCACCCAATTTTTTTTCTCTCAAAAAACTTTAACTGGATCTCCGTAATGAGTTGGGGAACAGTCACGTATACTCACACTATTTTTTTAATGCCCATTTCTGCTTTAACATGCATTTTTTTAAGAATCGCCAAAATTCACCGAAACACGCAAAATTTATTTCTCAAATTTTTTTATGAGAACCTCTGTAATGATTTGGATAACATTCACGTATACTCACACTATTTTTTTAACATCCATATCCGCATTTACAAACCCTTTGTTAAGAACCCCCCAAATTCCCTTTCGTGTGTATTATCCCAACGATCTAGCGCTTGGAGACCCAAATATTTTTTCTTAAAAAATATTATGAGAACCTCCGTAATGAGTTGGAGAACCTTCACGTATACTCACACCATTTTTTTAACGCTTTTATCCGCATTTACAAGCCCATTTTTAAGAATAACCCAAATTCTCTTATTTTTCGTGTTTATTACCCCATGAATCTGACACCCGGAGCACTCAAAAAAAATTCTCAAAAAATTTTCAGAGGACCTCTGTAATGAGTTGGAAACTTTCACTATTCACACCATTTTTTTAACACCCATTTTCGCATTTACAAGTCTGTTTTCTTAAGAATCGCTCAAATTCTACAAAAAAATTTCATATGTATTAGCCCATGATCTGGCGCCCGGAGCACCCATAATTTTTTTCTCAAAAAACTTTATGAGGACCTCCGTAATGAGTTGGGGAACCTTCCCTCACACCATTTTTTGAACGTTCATTTCCGCATTTACAAGACTTTTTTTAAGATTCACCCAAATTTCGTTTTTTTAATATGTATTAGCACATGGATTTGGCACCCGTAGCACCCAAAAAAAATACTAAAAAACTTTTACGAGGACCTCTGTAATGAGTTGGGAACATTCACACATGCTAACATCATTTTTTTAACTCTCATTTCCACATTTACAAATCATTTTTTAAAAATCGCCCAAATTTCCATATTTTTTTGAGTGTATTAGCCCATGGATCTAACGCCTGGAGCACCCAAATTTTTTTCTCTCAAAAAACTTTATGTGGACCTCTGTAATGAGTTGGGGAACCTCACGTATACTCACATCAATTTTTTAACGCCCATCGTCGCATTTACAAGTCGTTTTTTAAGAATCTCTAAAATTTCCCAATTTTTTGTGTGTATTATCCATTGATCGGGCTCCTGGAGAACCCAAATTTTCTTTCTCAAAAAACTTTAAAAGAAACTCTGTAATGAGTTGGGGAACCTTCGTATACTCACACCATTTTGTAACGCCCATTTTCACATTTACAAAACCTTTTTTAAGAATCGCTCAAATTTCCCGATTTTCGTGTGTGTTAGCCCATGTATCTGGCCCCGGAGTACCAAAAAGAAATTTTCTCAAGCAACTTTATGAGTACCTTTGTAATGAGTTGGGAAATCTTCACGTATATTCATACTATTTTTAAACACCCATTTCCGCATTTACAAGCCTTTTTTAAAGAATAACCCAAATTCCCCAATTTTTCGTGTGTATTAGTTCAAGGATCTGGCGCTCGGAGCACCCAATTTTTTTTTCCTCAAAAAACATTATGAGGACCTCCGTAATAAGTTGGGAACCTTCACGTATACTCACGCAATGTTTTTAACTCCCATTTTCACATTTAAAAGCCTTTTTTTAAGAAATGTCCAAATTTCTCGATTTTTTATGTGTATTAGTCCAATGATCTAGCGCCAGGAACACCCAAATTTTTTTCCCACAAAAACCATTATGTGGACCTCCATAATGAGTTGGGAACCTTCATGTATACTCACACCATTTTGTAAACGCCCATTTCGCTTTTACAAGCCCCTTTTTCAAAGAATAACCCAAATTTCCCAACTTTTCATGTGTTTTAGCCCATTAATCTGGCGCCTGGAGTACCAAAATTTTTTTCCTCAAAAAACATTATAAGGACATTCGTAATGAGTTGGACAACCTTCACGTATACTCACATAATTTATTAACGCTCATTTTCACATTTACAAGCCCTTTTTAAAGAATCCCCGCAATTTCCCAATTTTTCGTGAGTCCTTAACTCATGGATCTGACGCTTGGAGCACCTAAATTTTTATTCTCAAAAAACTTTATTAGGATCTCCGTAATGAGTTGGGGAACCTTCACGTATACTCACACCATTTTTTAACGCTCATTTCCAAATTTACAAGATTTTTTTTAAGAATCACCAAATTCCACAATTTTTCGTGTGTTTCCATGGATCTGGCACCCGAAGCACCTAAAATTGTTTTCTCAAAAAACTTTACGAGGACCTCCGTAATGAGTTGGGAAACCTTCACGTATACTCACACCATTTTTACGCTTATTTCCGCATTTACAAGCCCTTTTTTAAGATCGTTAAATTCGATAATTTTTGTATGTATTATAGCCCATGGATCAGCCATCGGAGCACTTGAAATTTTTTAATCAACAAATTTTATGAGAACCTTCGTAATGAGTTGGCAAATCTTCAGCTTTACTTACACTATTTTTAAACTCCCATTTCCATATTTACAAGTCCTTTTTTAAGAATCACCCGAATTTCTTGATTTTTTGTATGTATTAGCCCATGGATCAGGCGCCCGGAGCACCCAAATTTATTTTCCCAAAAAACTTTATGAGACCTCCGTAATGAGAGAGAAAACGACAGATTTTTAAGAGTCACCACTTAATTTTTAAAGAAAAACTAAGAAAACTATTTTTTCACAAGATTAAAACAGAAATCAATTGAAAATATTTAAAGGGTTTGGTGTTCATATTAGCATTTCGGGAAGGGTTTGAAAGCACTCGAAATATTAACTAACACGCGGTTATTCGATAATTAACTATTTGGCTAACATTTAAATAGAGAAAGTAAACAACTTTTGAACTCACTTTTTCTTTGGGGAAAGGGAATAAGGATGTTGTTTAAGTAGAAAATACTAAATGTTTTAAAGTCAAAATAAAATGAAAATAAACTTATTTGATTTTAACAGTTATGGTTAACTCATCTTTTTGGGGAATTGAATTAAGGAAAAAAATCTTAGAATTAACTAGCAAATAAACAATTAAACAAATACGAAATACGGATAAAATAAAGAGCGAGAAGGCATTGGGTCCAAGTCTGATTTTCTGTTCGTCTGGACTAATACTTGGGCCTACTTTGTTTTGGGCCTTTGGCCCACTTAAACCTGTCCTAAAACTAACAAAAATCTGCCAAAGATAAGTGTGGGCTTTTGGCCCAATTCTCTGTCCTAAAACTAGCAGAGTAATACTAAAAATATATGGACCTTTGGCCCAAATACAACACAAATGCAAAACCAAAATTTAAGAAGGGGTTTTGTCCCCTTTTTGCCACCATATACAGCGTATACACTTATTGTATATCATTGTATATTCTTGAATACCATGTCATTTTCTAATTCCGAGTTCTACAATTTCAATTTTTTAGCCTTGTATATTGCCTTCCATTCGAAATTCGAATGCTTGCTTTCCAATTCTGGACTTGGTAATGAAAATGGTGACGCGGGAATGACTTAGGGCTTAAGTGGCCCAATCAATGATGCAAGAAAAGGATCTGTCCCCAAATGGAATGGTCCACAGTTGCTCACAATAAACAAAAGAAAGTAAAATTAGTCAGCAAAAAAAGAAAACATCTTAGATTGTTAAGAAATGATTAGTTCTGCAAGTGATTTTGCATAGGAAACAATTACTAGAATATAATCAACTTTACATATATTTTCAAACTAGGAGAAAAGAAATTCAACAAGATATATTCCAACTAGCACATGCATTTTAAAAGAAAATAAAGAAAAGCTAATTAATTATATTGCTTCAAAACATGCTAGAAAAGAAAGAAACTCTCATGCTTGAGCAACATCTAATACGCCAAAACTAGGACAACAACAAACATGCTTAAAATACATTTAAACTCCATGTTAACCAGTTTAAGGTTCTGTCCCTTGCTGGAAGATTAATAAATACTGAATCGAATGCTTAAATCAAGGAAAAGACTTAAGGCAACGAATTTAATGAGATCAAAGCAATCGATAAATTTAAAGGAAGAGAAAGAACAAATCTTTGAATCAGGATGCTTCATACAACTGGATTCAATGGCAGACAAAGAACAGTTAAATAACAAAGGGTTCACCAAAAACCAGTAAAACACAAATAGATGCTCCAACCTAAAACTTAGTTTGTTCACAACAATGGTGTGAGGAAAGGGAGAAGGAAATTTCTAAAATAAAAATAAAAGACGGATAACATCACAAACACCTTTAGCATATCAAAGGGGAGACAACAAAAGCAGAATTTAAATACAATCACAGATAAACACCAATGCTAAATATAAGACGATAAAGCTTGAATCGACACTAAAGTTAACTCATGGAAACGCCTACACACATATAAGTCACATTAAATCGATCAGAACTCAAACATAAAATAGAAAATCAGCCACCAAAAAGAGATTTTCCAACATCAAAGATCTGAATAACAGAAGAGACGAAGAAAATGTTATCGAACGAGAAGCGTTACCTTTTTGGGGGCAACGAACTAGGACGAGGAGCTTGAGACCACGAGCTTTCACACCGGAATACGACTTCAAGAAACTCTGACACCCAAAGCGAGAATTGAAAGAGAAAAGTGAGCCTCTTCGGCTGTATTTCTAAACTAAGATTTAGTTGCTTTCAATAAAAGTTGTGTTTTGTAATCCCTTTCCAAACTTTTCCACTTATTTCTTTCTATTCCTCTACCAGCCAAAAAACCAACCTAAATAATGAAGAAGAAATAGGCTTAAATAGAGGAGATTTTTGGGTTGATTAAGGGGGGAAACGGGTAGAATTTCAGAGTGAATTCGAAATTTGAAATTCCAATTCTCTTTGGATAAGGTTGCCAGCTTTAATAGTACAACTCTTCAACAGATTAATGATGGAGGTCGTTTGATTCGTGGAACAAGGACGGATGAAGCACAATATTGTTCTACCTGGAAGATTCGAGTATGAAAGGATAAGGAGAGAGAGGGAAGACGACACGATTGGACTCGGGTCACTGGATTTCTCGATGGATTGTTGGACTGCTGCTCGCAATTTGCAGATGGGTCACGAGTTTCTGGGTTTCGATTTTGGTTTGGGTTTTCTGGGTTCGCGAGTTGGGTCGCGTTTCTAAGTGAAAGAAGAAGAAGAAGAAGAAGAAGAAGAAGAAGAAGAAGAAGAAGAAGAAGAAGAAGAAGAAGAAGAAGAAGAAGAAGAAGAAGAAGAAGAAGAAGAAGAAGAAGAAGAAGAAGAAGAAGAAGAAGAAGAAGAAGAAGAAGAAGAAGAAGAAGAAGAAGAAGAAGAAGAAGAAGAAGAAGAAGAAGAAGAAGAAGAAGAAGAAGAAGAAGAAGAAGAAGAAGAAGAAGAAGAAGAAGAAGAAGAAGAAGAAGAAGAAGAAGAAGAAGAAGAAGAAGAAGAAGAAGAAGAAGAAGAAGAAGAAGAAGAAGAAGAAGAAGAAGAAGAAGAAGAAGAAGAAGAAGAAGAAGAAGAAGAAGAAGAAGAAGAAGAAGAAGAAGAAGAAGAAGAAGAAGAAGAAGAAGAAGAAGAAGAAGAAGAAGAAGAAGAAGAAGAAGAAGAAGAAGAAGAAGAAGAAGAAGAAGAAGAAGAAGAAGAAGAACGTACAGGATTGGGGTAGCTGCTGATTGTATTGTATGTTGTATTGTTGTAGGCTGGGAAATTTGGAAATTGCATTGGAATAGGCTGCAGGGAATGGGTTGGCTGAGTTGAATTGGGCCACTGAGAAATCAGAATTGGGCTGGGATTTAAGGTAATGGCCAATTGTATTAAAAAGTAGCCAATTTTGAATTCAAGTAACAAAAATTAAAATCTTTTTGAGAGGATTTTCAAAATGTTTATAAAATATGCTAATTATATACAAAATTATACAAAACATATCTATTACTTAAAATTATAAAAATGATAAAATTAATTAAAAGTAACTTGAAAAATATTTGGACCTTTCTAAACACTAATTATTTCAAAACGTTTGGAATTTAAGAAACTCGATCATTAATATATATTGTGGAGGTCCAAAATTGGGTGTCAACACCCCCAGTTCCCCGATTTTTCATGTGTCTTAGCTCATGGATCTGGCACTTGGAGCACCTAAATTTTCTTTCTCAAAAAACTTTAAGAGGACCTCCGTAATGAGTTGGAAAACCTTCACGTATACTCACACTATTTTTTTAAAGCTCATTTTCACATTTACAAGATTTTTTAAGAATCACCCGAATTCCGCAATTTTTCGTGTGTTACCATGGATCTGGCACCCGGAGCACCTTAAATTGTTTTCCCAAAAAAATAATTAAGATGACCTCCGTAATGAGTTGGGAAACCTTCACGTATACTCACACCATTTTTTTACGCTCATTTCCGCATTTACAAGCTCTTTTTTAAGATCGCCAAATTCTCTAATTTTTGTGTGTATTAGCCCATGGATCAGGCCTCTGGAGCGCCCAATTTTTTTTTATCAACAAACTTTATGAGGACCTTCATAATGAGTTGGCAAACCTTCATCTTTACTCACACTGTTTTTAAACGCTCATTTCCATATATACAAGCCTTTTTTAAAGAATTGCCCGAATTTCCCGATTTTTCGTGTGTATGAGACCATGGATCAGGCGCCCGAAGCACCAAAAATTTTTTTTTCTCAAAAAACTTTATGAGGACCTCCGTAATGAGTTGGGGATATTCATGTATACTCATACTGTTTTTTTAACGCCCATTTCCGCATTTGCAAGCCATTTTTTCAAGAATCACCCAAATTACCCGATTGTTCGTGTGTATTAGCCCATTGATTTGGCTCCCGGAGAACCCAAAAATTATTTCTCAAAAAATATTATGAGGACCTCCGTATTGAGTTGGGGAACCTTCAACTCACACCATTTTTTCAACGTCCATTTCCGCATTTACAAGACTTTTTTTAAGAATCATCCGAATTACCCAATTTCTCGTGTGTATTATCCCATGGATATGTCGTTCGGAGCACCCAATTTTTTTCCATAAAGCTTTATGAGGACCTCCGTAATGAGTTGTGGAATCCTTCATATAAACTCACACCATTCTCCCAAATTCTCCAATTTTTTATGTGTTTTAGCAGCTCATGGATCAGGCGCCCGGAGCACCCAAAAATATTTTCTCAAAAAAACTTCATGAGGACCTCCGTATTAAGTTGGGGAATCTTCACGTATACTCATACTTTTTTCAATGACATTTTCGTATTTACAAGCCTTTTTTTAAGAATCGCCCAAATTTCCCAATTTTTGTGTGTGTATGGATTTGACGCCCGGAGAACCCAAAAAAAATTCTCAATAAACTTTATGAGGACCTCCGTAATGAGTTGGGGAACCTTCACGTATACTCACACCATTTTTTAACGCCCATTTCCACCTTTACAAACCCTTTTTTAAGAATTCTCCGATTTTTCGTGTGTATTAGCCCATGGATCTGGCGTCCGGAGCACCAAAATTTTTTTCCTCATAAAACTTTATGAGGACCTCTGTAATGAGTTGGAAAACATACACGTATACTCACACCATTTTTTAACGTCCATTTCCGCTTTACAAGCCTTTTTTTAAGAATCTCCCAAATTCCCTATTTTTTCGTGTGTATTAGCCTGTGGATCTGGCACCTCGAAGCACCCCAAAAATATTTTCATAAAAAATTTATGAGAACCTCCGTAATGTGTAGAAGAACCACCACGGATACTCACACCATTTTGAATGTCTATTTTCGGATTTACAAGACCTTTGTTTAGGAATTATGCAAATTTCTTCGATTTTTCGTGTAAATTAGCCCATGGTTCAAGCGCTCGGAGCACCCAAAAAACTTTTTTGCATAAAAATTATGAGGACCTCTTAATGAGTTGGGAAACCATCACGTATATTCACACTATTTTTAACGCTATTCATTATTTAAAGGTTTTTTTTTAGGAATTACGCAAATTTTTAGTGTGTATTATCCTATGGAACTAGCGCTTCGGAGCACCTAAATTTTTTTTCTGAGAAAAACTGTATGAGCACCTCTGTAATGAGTTGGGGAAACACCACGTATACTCACACAATTTTTAAGGTCTACTTTCGCATTTACAGATCCGTTTTTTAGGAATCACACAAACTCCTTGATATTTCGTATGTATTAGCCAATAGGTCTGGCACCTCGGAGCACCCATATTTTTTTCTGAATTTTTTTTATCAGGATTTTTTTAATGGGTTGGGTAACCACCATGTATACTCACATCATTTTTTTATTGCCTATTTCCACATTTACATTTCCTTTTTTAGGAATTACGCAAATACCTCAATTTTTCATGTTTATTAGCCCATGGATTTGGCACATTAGAGCTCCAAAATATTTGTCTGAAAAAACTTTATGAGGACCTCCGTAATGAGTTGGAGCACCACCACGTATACTCACACCATTTTTTGACGCCTATTTCCGCATTTACATACCCCTTATTAGGAGTTACGCAAATTTCTCAATTATTCATGTGTATTAGCCAATGGATTTCGCGCCTCGGAGCAACCAATTTTTTTTTTCTGAAATAACTTTATTAGGACCTCCGTAATGAGTTGGGGAACCACCACGTATACTCACATAATTTTTTAACATTAGTTTTGCATTTACAGGCCATTTTTTGGGAATAACGCAAATTACTCGATTTTTCGTATGTATTAGCCATGGATCTGGCGCCTCAGAGCACTCAAAATATTTTTCTGAAAAAACTTTATGAGGACTTCTGTATTGAGTTGGGGAACCACCACGTATACTCACACCATTTTATTAACGCCCATTTTCGCATTTACAAGCCCCTTTTAGAAACTACACAAATTCCTCGATTGTTCGTGTGCATTAGCCCAGGGATCTAGCGCCTCGAAGCACCCAAACATTTTTTCTGAAAAAACTTTATGAGGACCTCTGTAATGAGTTGGGGAACCACCACGTATACTCACACCATTTTTTTAATGTCTATTTCCTTGTTTACATGCCCTTTTTTTAGGAATTACGCAAATTCCTCAATTTTCGTGTGTATTAGGTCAAGGATCTGGCGCCTCAGAGCACCAAAAAAAATTATATTTTTTTTTATAAGGACCTTCGTAATGAGTTGGGGAACCACCACGTAGATTCATACCATTTTTAACGCCTATTTCCGCATTTAGAGACCTTATTTTAGGAATTATGCAAATTTCTCAATCGCTTTTTTGTGTGTATGAACAAATGGATCTAGCGCTTTGGAGCACCCATTTTTTTTTTTGAAAAAACTTTATGAGGATTCGTAATGAGTTGGGGAACCACCAAGTATACTCACACCATTTTTAGCACCTATTTCCAAATTTACATGACCTTTTTTAGGAATTACGCAATTTCTTGATTTTTCATGCGTATTAGCCCATAGATATGGCGCCTTGGAGCACTCAATTTTTTTTCTGAAACATCTCTGTGAGGACCTCCGTAATGAGTTAGGTAACCACCACGTATACTCATACCATTTTTTTAACGCCTATTTCTGCATTGACAGGCCCTGTTTTAGAAATTACGCCCATGAATATTTTGGTGATATGACTTTCGGACGAAATTTTTGCGAAATCCTTATGGAACCCTTCATAGGGAGTTGAGGGAGCACTACGTACAATCCTACCGTTTTTAGAGTGATTTATGGGCATTAAGGAGTCAATTTACAGTAATTAGGCGATTTTCTCAGTTTTTTGTGTGTGTTAGCCGATGAATATTTTGGTGATATGACTTAAAGATGAATTTGTTACAAAACCTTTATGGAATCCTCCGTAAGGTGTTGGGGGAGCATTACGTACAATCTCACCATTTTTAGGGTGAACTTTGGGCATTTAGAGACCAATTTACAGGAATCATGCAATTTTCTCAATTTTTTGTATGTGTTATCCCATTAATAATTTGGTGATATGACTTCTGAACGAGTTTTTGTGAACCTTTATGGTACCCTCCCTAGGGAGTTAGTGGAGCAGTACGTACAATCTCACCATTTTTAGAATGATATGGAGGAGAAATAACTCCTACTAGCCCAAAATATGTCTGAAAAATGACAAGACTTCACGTATTTCTCTCTCAACTCTCTACAGAGGATTCCGTAAAGGATTTGCACAAAAATCGACCGTCAATCACATAACCAAAATATTCATGAACTAACTATGCCAATATAAACCCAATAGCATAGATAGAATTTGGAAAGATAATTATGTTGGGATATTTTCTTCCTGTGGTGCTCGCTGCAGCGTACAATGATGAGCTATATATGTCTCCATCTTTTTATTCTATTTTTCATTTATTTAAAATGATCGTTCGATAGGTGAGATAAGATATGATATATGTTAATTATACTAAAAGATAAAATTTATCTCATAAATTGAGATATTTTATGAGATAAATAATTATATTACTATATAAAAAAATAATTTATTTCACTATTATAAAATATATAATTTCAGAACTAACTAATACTCCTAATTATTTATTCTGTATTTTATCTCAATATTGTTATTTTTTTTCTTTAAATCCCTTTTAAGTTTTTCCTCTTCAATTATTAGGGAGCACGTTTAAATGGCTTGTAAAACATTGTTGTAATTGGTTGGTAGAGTCGGCAAGGAGACAACTAAGCAAATGGAGAAAGCAACGATAAATGTGGGGAAAATTAAAAAAACGTTTTTAGTTCCATTTTAAGTAACACATTTAATTTGATACAATATTTAAAAAGGAATAAGACGCGAGTATTTCCTCTAGACTATGATCGAAATCTCAGAACACATTTAACTAAACTAAGATCCTATTACCCCATGAACCTAATTTTTTTTGTAATTTTATACATTTTTTGATTTACTTGACATCCAAATATCTCCCACATGCCTCAACTACGTAGGGTCACGGAGCATGCCATGTAATAAATCAATGGTTTTGTTCAATAAAATTGGATTTTAAATATGCTTTTATTTGAAATTTATTCTTCAATTCTACCTTCTTGAATAATCGATTTCTACTAATACAACTAAGAATCATTTGGTAATTGATAAGAACTTTACAAATATTAGTATAATGGAGATATTAGTTATTAACTATTCGACACATAAAATAAATACACCAATATTTTCATAACTTATACGTACATTATTCTACAAGTTGTAAAATTACAAATCAAACGACATATTAAGTCGGACTCCTAACTTTTCTCTGCGCGCGCATATATATATATATAAACACCCATTTTTACCACAACTCTTCATTCACATTAAAGCTAGAAATGGCAGAAGAAATGATGAACAACAAACAGATCATTCTAAAACATTATGTGGAAGGTTATCCTAAGGAATCTGATATGGAATTTAAGAATAGTATCATTAAATTGAATGTTCAAGAAGGTTCTAATGATTGTTATTTTGAAGAATCTTTACTTGTCTTGTGACCCTTACGTGCTTAACCGTATGAGCAAACTTGAGGGTAGCTATATTCAATCCTTCACTACTGGTTATGTAAGTATTTCAATAATTTACTACCACACATATGATTATTTAGTTGGTATATATTATACGTTCAAATTTCGAGAGTCAAAAAATATATTTAATGTGTTTTTATAAGTGAGTGTTTGAATTAACTTATTTTAAACAGTTTTTGGCTTTTAATCTTCTTTTTAAACTTTTTGAAGGTGTTTGATAAAAAACACCTTTTTAAGGCTGAGAAAATACAAAAATAAGTTAAAAGTATGGATATTCTCAACTCGTGACTTTTAAGTTTTTGCTTATAAGCTACTTAAAACAAAGTCAATCTAAACAGCCCGTGATCGTGGATACATATTTAGTGCCAATTGAGCTATTACCGTTAATTAATTGCCACTAAAAGATCGTTTTTGATGTAGTGATGGTTGGTTGGGGAATAGACTGGTAATCTGCTTATATGGACTCGGACAATAATCTTCTGCTCTTGCAGGGATGCCTGGGGTGACAGCTTATGCTGGATTTTATGAGGTTTGCTCCCCTAAGAAGGGAGAAACTGTGTTTGTTTCAGTTGCTTCTGGAGCAGTTGGTCAACTTGTTGGACAATTTGCAAAGATGTTAGGTTGTTATGTTGTTGGTAGTGCTGGAAATAAACAAAAGGTAAGTACTTAAACATTTCATTCTTGAATTTTATTAGTGGCTTATAAGTTATCTTACTTATCTTAATCATTGTTAAATAATCTAGCTATCTCATCTATTCATTATTATTATTAAAGGTTGATATGTTGAAGACCAAGTTTGGTTTTGATGAAGCTTTTAACTATAAAGAGGAGCAGGATTTAGATGATATGTTGATATGTTGAACACTAACTAATATGGCAAAAGGATGGGGACTAAGGACGAATTTGAATCATTTTTATAACATTAAGGACATATATGCGCCGATAGTACTATAACATTAAGTGGTCGTTTGGTAGCTGGCTAGAGTTATGGATGTATTACTAATACATGAATTAGTTACGAGACCCTCTTAATGAAAATCTTGTTTTTACTTCTTCATATTCTTTAATGAAAATCTTGGCTCCATCACTAATGTACTGATAGTATAACAGAGCATTATTAAACCTTTTTCAATAGTAAAGAGGTAAAAGAAGATGACTTTGAGGCGTGAGGATTCATTTTCCTTAAAGAGATATTGCATGTGTATGTAATAGTCATGTTCTTTCATGAATAGATATGTCTGTTGAGTTTAAGACCTACGATATAACTAACAAATATGACCTTCTTTTGTATCGGTTTATTCCTATTATAGGTACTTTTCTGATGGAATTGACATTTACTTTGATAATGTGTGTGTGTTGGGGGGGGGGGTGCTTGACCCCTACCATGTCTATAACATCCAAAAAGTTAACAAAAGCAGAGGGGGACATGGACCTAACCTCTTGATAGTGAACAACGAGGATAAACTAAACAATCTACAAAAAGACCCTTATGACATAGACTTTCATACTATAAGAAAAATACACTGGTTCAATTAACAAAAAAATTACATTTGTCGTATCTTCTCCTTATGCTAAAGTTGCCACTTATCTAGTAGAAATAGTCCCTTCACCTCAGAAGAATTGTGTGTGGTGGATTGAACATTAAGGGCATATATGAAAAGATAGCTAATATAACGCTAAAGGTATATATGAACTGATAATATAACGGAAAAGCAATACTAGACCTTTAATTTTCAATAATATAGGAGTAAATATGACCTTTTTTCGTATTGGTTTATTCTATTAGGTACTTCCCTGATGGAATTGACATTCACTTTGAGAATGTTGGAGGTAAAATGCTTGATGCAGTTCTTGTGAATATGAAACTTCATGGTCGTATTGCTGTGTGTGGAATGATTTGTTTTGCCTCATTGCGAAACGAATCCCTATGGAAGGATTTCTTGTTTTTGATTACTATCATCTATATCCTAAGTATTTGGAAATGATCATTCCAGAAATAAAGGCTGGTAACATTGTGTATGTGGAAGACATAGCTGAAGGTTTTGAAAGTGCTCCTAGTGCTCTAGTTGGTCTCTTCTCTGGTCTCAATGTTGGAAAGCAAGTTGTGATGATTTCATGTGAATGAATGGATTTGGATCTTTTCCATTTTCTCTCAAGTTTTTACTTGAAAGGAAAGATATTGTGTCATGGTTAAAATACTTAAATACGCAAACATTTCTATCATGTATTTACTAATTCTCTGTATGGTTTGAAATAATTAGTCATTAATTGATAATTTCATACTAGATTTCAAGTCAGATATACCTTGGTACATGTATTTTTTGTACTAGATATGCAGATACATAGGAAGAGAGGGAGCGAGAGGAGAAGGAGAGATGAGAGAGGTGAGAGGCGAGTGAAAGAGTCAGTGTATCCCATATATATATATATATATATATATATATATACAAATCACACTAGATACATGTACATGTATTTGGAATACCATTTATATTTTGAAAATAGATACATAGGGAAATAGGCAAGCGGGAGAGGAGAGAGGCAAGCAAGAGAGGAGAGAGGTGAGCGAAAGAGTCAGTGTATCCTAGATACATGCGTGTCACACTAGATACATGTATATATCAGATGCATTTCATAAACATTCTGAAATATAGATACAAAAGGAAAAGAGGTGAGCAAGAGAAGGAGAGAGACCAGTAAGATAAGAGAGATGAGAGAGAGAGTCAGTGTTTCTGGATAATGTGAATTATGCTTGAATAAAATGTATCTGAACAAAATTACACCTAATTTTAATTCATATATCTGGATGCATCACATGTATGTATTTGGGAACTGAAATCTGACACAAACGATAATTTCGAAAAGGCACATAAGTAGACTCAAAGAAATTCTTATTGTTTACCCTTGAACTTATTTAGGCAAATAACAATATTTTTAATAAAATAAACAACAAGAAAATACATGGTGAATAGTAATAATCATTAGAGTAAATATAGTGTATTTTATTAATATTGAAATATGTGAAAAGAAAAATATTACATTGTAGCACAAGATTGTAGGAGATGGTTATCAAAGAGAGAAGGGCAAAACTTTTATAAAATTTGATGGGTAGATATCCTACATAGGGAAAACAAAAAATGTGAAGAGATTTAAGATTGCAAGATTAATAATAATTAACAGAATCAAATATATACAATATAGTATTAATTATCTAAATCATAAAAAAGATTTATTTTGATTAATTAAATCTTGCCATTAAATTTTACTTATATATCAATTTAGGGTGAAAAAATGAAGAGGAGCCGGATCCAGATATATTCTTCACCAACTTTTGATTCACATAAATTAAAGTGAGAAATGGCAGAGGAAGTGATGAACAACAAACAGATCATTCTAAAACATTATGTGGAAGGTTATCCTAAGGAATCTGATATGGAATTTAAGAATAACAACATTAAATTGAATGTTCCAGAAGGTTCTAATGTTGTTGTTTTGAAGAATCTTTACTTGTCTTGTGACCCTTACATGCGTTCCCGCATGAGCAAACTTGAGGGTAGCTATGTTCAATCCTTCACTCCTGGTTCTGTAAGTCGTTCACTTATTTTATTGAGTCGCCCTTGTATTTCGATAAATAACGATGTTGGATTTATCATATCGATCTAAATTTTATGTTCCTTTTGTCATGTTATGATTGTGGATTTTTCCTTAATTAACATACAAGCATTTCTTGTTATTGTTGAAACAATTTACAAGTGAGTTTAAATTTACCATGTAATTGTGTAGACCTTGGATGTTTTCTATTTTAACATTATATATCTAGGGGGTGTTTGGTAATGATGAGTATATTTTCTTAGAAAATGAATGAGTTTCATATTTATTTTCTTATATTTAATATGCGTAAGTGAAAAATATTTGTGTATAATCTAGATAAATACTATGTGAGATAGGCGTGTGGGATAAGTGTAGATAAAGTGTGTTAAAGAACGGGGAGGACACAATTGAAGTGGAATTTCATTTGTGGAACTTATTTTCCTAATTCCAGGCAGGGGCGGAGCCAACCTTCAGTTAGGGGTTCATCTGAACCCCCTTCGACCGGAAATATTACTATTTATACATGGTTAAATTATTATTTTTTATGTATATATAATAGATGCCGAACCTCCTTCAGTTAGTTCATGTGTTTAGTTCTTCAGATATTGAACCCTCTTATTAAAAATTCTAGCTCCGCCACTGCTTCCAGGATAACCTTTACTATACGAACATGAAAAAATTACTAGGCATACGAGTTTGATATAGCCTATTTGATACCTTCGTATCCGAGTTCTCAAAATCTCACTTCAAAGGTGCTGAGTTGGAATCCCATTCTAACTAACGATTCTTGTGGTTCCGGAGGATCCAACTACAGGAGAACCAGGAATGGAGGGCTTCCCCGCCCCCCGTTCCGCCCAACTCTTTGGTCTTAAGAACGCTGGTTTTAGGAATGAGTCATTGCCCTTCTCTGACCCTGACTACCCAGCCTGAGAGCGGACAGCTAATGCGTTCCACTTATTGAACAGGGTCCTATGGTCGGTCCGTGACCCCCGGATGCCGAAGCCATCCTTGGGGTGATCTCGTAGTTCCTATGGGGTGGAGATGATGGGGTCGGTCCATGGATTTTCCTTCCTTTTCTTTTGCCGCATTTCGCTCAAAGGGTTGAAGGGAGATAGTGCATCAAGTTGTTCGCAAGGGCCAACTTGATCCTATTCCCCAGAGATCTCAGATGAGGGGAGAGAAAAATGTTTCCTCCGCGCACCCTATTTCATTTTTCGTTTCTTTTTCAAGAATTCTTTAGATGTTAGAAACATTGAGGATAAGTGAACTTCATTCTCCCAACTGAATGTTTATTCCTTATGTACCTATATAATAATGTTTCTCATAAGTACTTCTCTTTTGTGTTATGTTATAGCCTATCACAGGATGTGGAGTGGCTAAAGTTTTGAAGTCTGGTGATTCAAATTTTCAAGAAGGTGACTTAGTTTGGGGAATGACTGGATGGGAGGAGTATAGTATTGTAACTGCTACTCAGAGTGCTCAGTTTAAAATTCATGACAAGAATGTACCTCTTTCTTACTATACAGGAATCCTTGGTGAGTTGTTCTCTTCTCAGTATAACGACTGTTTTCACGCATTGATTGAGGAATGGACTGATGGTCTGCTTATATTTTTATAATCCATTGTTGTCTTACTAATGTCGCTTTCTATTCCATCAAAGACTTATATGTTAGAGTGAGTTAGCATCCACGTTGGTTGGGGTCTGCTTATATGTACTTGGAAAAATTTCTTATGTTAAACTAATTTTTTGGGGTTGAGTTAGACACAAGCCTCGTAACTTTACATGATATGTGAACCTTGTCTGTTCCTGTATGGGAAGGAAGTGTTAAGAGTTCCACATTGATTGATTGGAGAATGGACCGGTGATCTGTTTATATGGACTCGGACAATTATTGTTTTGCAGGAATGCCTGGGATGACAGCTTATGTTGGTTTTTATGAGATTTGCTCTCCGAAGAAGGGAGAAACTGTGTTTGTTTCAGCTGCTTCTGGAGCAGTTGGTCAGATCTGAATAGTGGCCAAGCTGTATTGCTTATCGTAATCAACATTTCTGAATCTATCTTTCTATTCATATGAACCATTTTTGTAACGTTATGAGCATATATATAGACAAATAGTACTATAACATAGGCGTATATATGAACTCAGGGGCAGAGTCAGGTAGTGCAGGTAAAGGGGTTTTGAAAACCTTTTTCAATAGTAATCCAGTAAAGTTATGACCCTTATTTGTGTTGGGTTTTAAAAGGTGTGAATGGAAAATGAAGAGTTGCGACTTTTATGAAGAGTTGTGACTTTGATGACAAGTTGCAATATTATGA
>NW_006239040.1:558117-578712 GCF_000226075.1 Solanum tuberosum
ATTCTAAGTGTACTTTACTGCCGTTGAGTGGCTCGCTGACACCAGCGTTTTGGGTATCAATACACTGGTGATTGAGATCATTCTATCCTGGGAGGACATATTCCAAATCAAACCTCGGATACTAGAGGGGAATAATTTCCTTAAGGGGACACTGTGCATTCAGTGGGCTTGATCTTCTTTCTGTTTTTCCAAATTCTGGTATGTGTTACAGATTTTAGATTTGTGAATTAATTTATGTTCTTCTGTTCTTCACTGGTTCATTAAACTTTGGTAACTTCGTGTTTCTGCAAAGTTTATTGGAATCAGTAAGATTCTTTAAACACAGATTGACAACAATTCTTCTTTAAGAAAAAATATTTCGTATATTTTTTCTAATCTGTTTCTGATTCTAGTTTCTCTACTAGTTTTAATTTTCTAGTTGTGAAAATGTTCTTAAACTTTATTGTGTCTTACCAAGTTCTTCAAAGTTTTGTTCTAAGTATCTTAGGAATACAAGATGAACAACAATTTGTATTTCTATTAGGTACTTTCCTAACGGAATTGACATATACTTTGAGAATGTCGGAGGGAAGATGCTTGATGCAGTTCTTGTGAATATGAAACTTCGTGGTCGTATTGCTGTGTGTGGGATGATCTCACAGTACAACCTTGAGAAGACGGAAGGAGTGCACAACTTGTTCTGCCTCATCACAAAACGAATCCGGATGGAAGGATTTCTTGTTTCTGACCACTATCATCTCTACCCCAAGTATTTGGAAATGATCATTCCACAAATAAAAGGCGGTAACGTTGTGTATGTGGAAGACATAGCTGAAGGTCTCGAAAACGCTCCCAAGGCTCTAGTTGGTCTGTTCTATGGTCGCAATGTTGGAAAGCAAGTTGTTATGGTTTCACGTGAATGAATGGATTCGACTCATTTCAATTTCCTTAGCAAGTTCTTACTTGCGGTAAGAGACGTGTTATGGTTAAAAAATAATGATTGAGATACATGAATATTTTGCGATATTGTATCTGAATCATGAAAACCTGAGGTTTGTAAAGCAATTATGATGAGACCAATGTTATATGAATGGTTGAACCCATCGGTCATCACCTAAAGTTGGCATCAACTTTCACTTAAACATCAAAATTATACTTTGTTCAAGTTTCAATTTGTCATTTTGATACTTTCTGTTGACATGACAAAGCGAGTGTGATACACTCCTCAACGACGCGGAGGCTTACATTAAGCCATTTTTATTTTATTTTTCTCTTGTTCTTTTCCATTTCTCAAGCCATCACCTCCCACCACTTTTCCAAACTTATTGATCCTTCAATAGAGGTTGAATTTTGAAGTTGTGATTTTGGAATTATTTAATATTGACGGAAAGTACAGTGATAGCTAGCAATATTTTAATTTAATAATTATACCGGTTGGTATCTAGGAATATAACATTTTAGCAATTTCATAGGTGATATCGAATCTATATATACTAAATATAGAGTTTGTGTTAGTATGAGTTCAATACATGTTCAATTTATATATATGATACTGATGAAATTTGGAGTCAATTAATTTTTTATATATTTTATATAATTTGTTAACTATATTATGAGTTATAGTGTGTTTTACGTAATTTTTTCATAATTTAGGATATGTTTTGTTTTAATTTATGTAGCACAGAATGAATTTCGAGATCAACTAATTTTTTTTAGATATTTTAAGTTGTTAATTGTTGTGGTATATAGTAAGTACTTCTTTTCTTACGTATTTTTCAAATTATATATTACTCCAATTGTCCTAATTTATGTAATACAAATGAAATCTCTATATTATAATTTGATATTTAAACTGTCATTTATTGTGATTTATAGTACATTTTATCTGATTTGTACATAATATATAGTATTATTCCCTATGTCCCAAATTATTTGATATAGATGAAAAAAAATCCGTCTTCCTACTTTTTTTCCACATAGTATCTATCGTCCAATTGTTCTTTTTTTAATTAATAACTTACAATATAGTGTATTAATGTTTCATATATCTATATAATATACACTTTTATAACAGCTCTTCATTCACATTAATAAAGTTAGAAATGGTAGAAGAAATGATGAACAACAAACAGATCATTCTAAAACATTATGTGGAAGGTTATCCTAAGGAATCTGATATGGAATTTAAGAATAACAACATTAAATTGAATGTTCAAGAAGGTTCTAATGTTGTTGTTTTGATGAATCTTTACTTGTCTTGTGACCCTTACATGCGTTCCCGCATGAAAAATCTTGAAGATAGCTATGTTGAATCCTTCACTCCTGGTTACGTAAGTGTTTCACCTATTTTATTGAGTCGCCCTTGTGTTACGTGTATGATAAGTAGTTTTCTTTTGTGTTATATATCTAGCCTATCACAGGATGTGGAGTGGCTAAAGTTTTGAAGTCTGGTGATTCAAATTTTCAAGAAGGTGATTTAGTTTGGGGAATGATTGGATGGGAAGAATATAGTATTGTAACTCCTACTCAGAGTTATCTATTTAAAATTCATGACAAGAATGTGCCTCTTTCCTATTATACAGGAATCCTTGGTGAGTTTTATAATCCTTTTTTATCTTAGCTTCTTGATGTTGTTTTCTATCAAATAGAGTACCACTTTACATGGTATTTGAACTACGTTACGTTCATCTCAATCCACGCTCCAGTTGGACCTAGATGTAAGGGGGTGTTAATTATATTACCGTGTTAGAGTCCACATTGGCTTGTTGGGGAATGGATTGATGATCTGCTTACGCAATTATTGTTTTGTAGGGATGCCTGGGATAACAGCTTATGTTGGTTTTTATGAGGTTTGTTCTCCGAAGAAGGGAGAAACTGTGTTTGTTTCAGCTGCTTCTGGAGCAGTTGGTCAACTTGTTGGACAATTTGCAAAGATGTTAGGTTGTTATGTTATTGGTAGTGCTGGAACCAAACAAAAGGTTGATATGTTGAAGAGCAAGTTTGGTTTTGATGAAGCTTTTAACTACAAAGAGGAGCAGGATTTAGATGCAGCTTTGAAGAGGTTAGTAGTTTTATAACTTCCCATTAGAAAACACTAACTAATATGGCACTAAGGACGAATTTGAATCATTTTTATAACGTTAAGGACATATATGGACCGATAGTACTATAACATTAAGTGGTCGTTTGGTAGCTGGCTAGAGTTATGGATGTATTACTAATACATGAATTAGTTACGAGACCCTCTTAATGAAAATCTTGTTTTTACTTATTCATATTCTTTAATGAAAATCTTGGCTCCACCACTAATGTACTGATAGTATAACAGAGAGCATTATTAAACCTTTTTCAATAGTAAAGAGGTAAAAGAAGCTGACTTTGAGGCGTGAGGAGTCATTTTCCTTAAAGAGATATTGCATGTGTATATAATAGTCATGTTCTTTCATGAACAGATATGTCTGTTGAATTTAAGACCTACGATATAACTAACAAATATGACCTTTTTTTGTATCGGTTTATTCCTATTATAGGTACTTTTCTGATGGAATTGACATTTACTTTGATAATGTTGGAGGGAAGATGTTTGATGCAGTTCTTCTGAATATGAAACTTCATGGTCGTATTGCTATGTGTGGGATGATTTCACAATACAACCTTAAGAAGACTGAAGGGGTGCACAACTTGCTCTGCCTCATCGCGAAACGAATCTGTATGAAAGGATTTATTGTTTCAGATCACTTTCATCTCTACCCCAAGTATATAGAAATGATCATTCCACAAATAAAAGGCGGTAACATGGTGTATGTGGAAGACATAGCTGAAGGTCTCGAAAACGCTCCCAAGGCTCTAGTTGGTCTGTTCTATGGTCGCAATGTTGGAAAGCAAGTTGTTATGGTTTCACGTGAATGAATGGATTCGACTCCTTTCAATTTCCTCAAGTTTTACTTGTAAACTAAAAGAAGTGTTTTGTGATATTGTATCTAAAACATGAAAAACTGAGTTTTGTAAAGCAATTATGATGAGAACAATGCTATATTATTTCATGGAATTGAATGTTGGACATCTAAAGAAAATCATATTATTGAGAAGAATGTTTTGCATAGTAATAGAAATATTAAAGGGAAACTTACCATATCCCACTAGTTTAGGAGTAAATTCCTTGGATACACGCTAGTTTAAAATATTACGAATCTTACTAGAATTTGGGGAGGTGGTGGCATAGCTCTAGATTTTAGTTGTGCACACCCTTCTAATATCTCCTGTTGACGAAGGCAAACGTACAAGTAGGGGTGTTAAATGAGTGGATTGGACTGAATTTGACAAGGTTTTATGAGTTGAGTTGATAAATAACTTGTTTAAAAGTTACTTGAGCTGAAATGGACTAGACTAACTCAATCCATCAAATGTCTAACTAACTTTTAATTGTTTTATTTGTATTTTTATAAATTTTTAATACCTAATAAAATTATTATGTTTCTTTTTTATGGTTATATAAAGGGGTGGATCCAGCTTGGGGCTAGGAGTTCATCTGAACCAGATGAATCTCCTTTGACAGAAAATTATACTATTTATACACGATTTGAGATGATTACAACACTCTTATGGAGGTCCCTAATTCGTGCAGGAGCTGAAAATCCGCTTTTGAAACGGTCTACCAATTGAGCCTTGTGCAATTCGAATTTAGTCTGATTTTAATACAGATATCGAATATCGAACTAAAACCGGAAAAAAAAGTATGTATATATACACTGCCCAAACCATTGAATTTGTTAATCTAAAGTACGTGTGTGGAATAATCACATTTAATTAGAGCAAAGCTAGGAGCACAAGAGGTTCATTCGAATTTCTTTCATAGAAAAATTACTTGTTATGTATATACAGTATAAATGTTTTAAAAAATTGTGTGTTGATTTGTTTTTTTAATATATTTTGAATCACTTTAGCTAGTTAAAATTTTGACTCTGCCACTAAAAGCGAAATCAAAATTTTGAATTTTAAAACGATAAGTTTAAGAATTAATAATTGTATTTTACATTTAATATATATACATATTGATAAATTTATTCGATCGAAATTGTATCTGAGCTTCTACCTTTGCCTCTCCGCCTATCATTTTTTAAAGTGATTAAAGAAGATTGATTTGACATTAAGATGGAAAAGTACATGAATTTGCTAGGAAATTACACATTAATTTCCTAATGACATCCACATCAAGTGATGATAAAATCACATAAATATCCAAAGATGTATGTCCTACTTATTTGTCAAATCCATTGTATTCACCTCTATTATCTCATCTTTAAAAATGATTATATCGTGTCACTACCAACCAAATTAACAAAAGCTGGTACTTATCAATAACTAAGGCAAAGAAGATTTACCTTTTAAGACCCTGTTTGTCCATACGTACTCGCTACAATAAAAGAGATATTTAGTTATAATAATTATTTTTACTGCTTAAAAAGATTTTACAATAATTGAATTAATGTTATTATATTCAAAGTTGCTATAATATTTAAATAAAGTATTTAGTGAAAGCTAAGTGTTTGTTTATCAAACTAATCTATCATTTTATTAGAAATTTTCGAGAGTTTTTAATTGTGCTTTCATTCAAAATACAACTTCACTTTTCAAAATACCCTATTTCTACGTAACTTCAACACTAATTATTATTATTTTCAAATGTCAATCGATTATTCAAACATGTACTAAATTTTACAACTAGTCAAATTCTTATAAAATATATAACCTTAGAATTACAAAATTAGAAAATGAAGAAGTAAGGGTATTGTTTTAATAGGGAAAAAACTCGAAACTCATCTTAGTGTGAGTTAAGTCTCTCATTGAAAAAAGATCTAATAAATTTAAAAACTTATCATTGTTCGCTAGTTTCACATTATAACTATTAATTATTTTCTTTTTCTACATTAACTATTATCATCTATGTCAAACACACCACAAAGTTTATTAGGCTAACTAATAGTTGTTTCTTTTTTCTACCTAAGTTATCATTATCTACTCAATTAAGTGTTATGTTCAATACATAGATGATGATAATTCAAATTTAAAAAAAACTGATAATTAAAATGTGAAACTCATGAAAAATAATAGTTCAAATATATTTTTGACCGTCATTGCTAAAATTAATGTTTTAGAGAGGTGAATGTTCATCATGTGCAAGTTTTATGCCTTCAATTTGGAATATGCTACATTATGCTAGCTTCTTTTCAAGACTAAACTACAAATCTTATACGTAGTTGTAAGCACCAAAATATTAATGATTCACATAATTTTGTATAAGAAAATGCATATTAGCCCAATCAGACGGCATAATCTATCATTCAACACCATATTGAGGCACCAATAAAATGATGAGTTGACTTATACGCGCATATTCAGCATCGAGGTATGTTTTAAATTTTTGATACAAAGGAAGTGAAAGTTCAAGTAGGTAAAGAAACAATAGATAGTTAAAGTATGAAACTCATAAAAAAAAGTGATAGTTTGAGTGTGTTTTTTATCCGTAACACTTGAAAGAGAAATGTTAGGCCATTGGAGTTGACTTGATTTTCCAACTAACACAACAATAATTGGAAGAGCCAATGGTGCTTAGCACATAAAAAAAATATTAGAGTCTTCTAGAGGAGAAATGTGGACCTATTTTTTATAATAAGATTCGAATAATATTTGATCATATTCCAATAACATCCTCAATATTCAATAAAAATATACTTATATATATACCATACCATATAACTGCCAAGATTTGCTTAGGAAAAAAAAAACAAAAATTCTGTTTTCTAATGCACAATTAATATATGGCTGCTGAAGAAGTACTACTCCTCAAGCTCTTTGATACTTATTGGTTTGAACAAGAAATATTATTTACCAACACACATAAATTCAAGAAACTATTTCAAGAAAATCCTCATGAAATTCAAGAATCATCAAATCTCTTAGGTCGATCACAAAGTGATTACTCTTCAAAAATATCGTCAGATGCGTGTCAGATCATTCAAAAGCAGAACATTTTTGAAGGATCAGATACAAGTCCGAGTTTTAGTAGTCAACTTGGGAACTCTCCAACTTCTGTTATTATCACACATAACAGAGTTGCACAAGAAGTAAAAATAAATGCTAGAAAAGGAGTTAAGGGAATTATTCGAATTCGGAGAAGCTCATCGGAGCTTGAACTTGAGGAATTAAAGGGGTTTATGGATTTGGGATTTGAGTTTAGTGAAGAAGATAAGAATTCAAGTTTGGTTACGATTGTTCCTGGATTGGAGAAATGGGGAATTGTTGATGAAAAAGTTGAAAATAAAAAGAAGGATATTGTTCATAAAAGGCCTTATCTTTCTGAAGCATGGGAGATTCTTGAAAAAAGAAAAATGAGTAAAAAATTGTTGAAATGGAGATTTCCAGCTATGAATAATGATATGAATATGAAACATAATCTTAGATTTTGGGCTCAAACTGTTGCATCAACTTTCAAATGAAAAAAAAAACATAACATTGTTTGTGCTTCTTTCTATGATTTCATCATTTGCTTATTTTTGTTTGTTTGTAGTTTGCTTCACATTTTGTGGCCTAATTTGGCTTGTTGCAAATGTAAATATAGCTTGATTCTTTCATCAAATTTTCTTGTCCAAAGATTCTATAGACTACTCAAGTCTTGTATGTATATGGTTATCTTTCGTGCATCTTGACTAATTTTACGATACATAGTTAATCTCTCATCAGCAATAGGTATTAGGTAATTCCGCCACCAAGGCTAGGATGAGTGGAAAGAAATCAGTTAGTATTTTTGTTTCATGATTTTTAGCCTACTTCATTGGTCACTAGGTGTTACCCCTGGGTGTTACTCATGTCTTGTATCTTGATGATTATGGTCATTGTTGTTGGGCTAAAACAATTCAAAAATATTCTTAATCTGATGTAATATTATCTGTTTTGGATCGAGTCAGGACGGTTTCCCAAAAAAGCCTTCACATTGTTGGGAGTATCAAGCACCTTATAAGTAGCTTTTTCTATTTCTCACGTGGAACTTTGTTCATAAATACCTAAACAATCTCCCTCTTGAACTACGTTATATATGGTCTATCATTGTTCAGGGGCTAATTTGAAGATTAATTGTGTGTCACCATATCAATCGAGTATTTATGACCATTAAAAAATCATTGGCTTCTTTTTTGTATATGTGTCTTTAAAGTTACGGGCGAAAATAGCAAGTGGCCCATAAGACGGCCAAAGGCACTAAGTTTATCGGGCTCTACGCCATCATCACTCCACCATCGTCATGCTTGTCTTGTCCAATCACTAGCTCCGATACGAGTTGTTCAATTCCAGTGGCTCAATGATACTCAAAACATAGTATGGTATTATCTGTTTTGACCTAAGTCAACACACATGATTTCTCCTAAAGGCCTCACATGAGGTTATAAGTGTTTTTTTTATTTTTCATGCGATACTTTATTCACACACTCAACAATTATTGCATCTTCCCTCATGGAACATCCAAAAAAGGTTGCCCTTCCTGCTTCTGAATTTGAAAGTTGAAATTGATGTATTATATTAGGACATAAATGAATTATTCATATCAACAATTTTTTAAAGAATGAAGGAAAAATTATCTTTTGTCCTTTAAAAATTTAAGTTATATGCATTGATAATGGAGTATAACTTTTTGTTATATCATTAATATAATTTAACTGATTATATCCAAGTCATTACTCTTAAATTTATTACTATTCAAATATTGAAACTTTTATAGATAGTCAACAAGCACTTTGCAAGATTTTGGTTTGAAGCTCATATTATTATAATTAAACCCACCCCCAAAAATCCAAAAATGTAAAAGTGATAAACGAGCAACTTACAAGGAATACCACTAAGAAAAAGATTTGGTGACTTCATAAGCAAATTAAATCACCATTTGAGTATATAAAAAAGTGAATTATTTGCTGCCTCAACAACCAGGGCACTAGAAAATTAATTTCTTAATAGTTGATAATCACAATATTCCAACTAGTCCAAGCACTCTCAGACCAATTCAAATTTGATAATTAACTACGCAAATCTCTAAGATAGAGAGGTAGGTAACCAATATATACTTTAACTAGAGAAAATATCTCATATAGTATGTTTTGTAGAGTCAATGTAGCAATATATACCATAAAATAAATGAAAAAAATACAACTAGAATATTTTTATTAGTTTGATTAGTTAGACTTGAGAAAAACTGATGTGTTCTGCTTCTTATAGAATTGCACAACAGGAAACTAACATAAAAAGGATATATTAAGATTGAATTGGGTCTCATAAACCAAAATGAAAACAAGCATACTGTGCCAAATAACAGCAACTCTTGAAAACTATTCAACTCTAGGAGTAATTAGATGTTGGTCTACAAAATGCATAAACATAAACTTGCTATCAGATAAACTGATCCGCAGTCGGCTCTCGGCTTACTGGATGTTTGAGGACTTGTTAAGGATAACACCTTCATATTTGACCTGGAACCACTTCATTGAGTCCTCCTTTGTGACCCTGTGTTGGATCCCAACCCGAGACTTGCACCTACGACGTCTGGCAACACGGTATCCTGGGCGTTCCAGGACAACATAGAAATCCATACCGTAGATACCAGTTGAAGGATCATACCTTTAACACGAAGGAATAGTATGTCAATGAATTATAAGAGCACAACATGACCGACCAGCTGATATAACCTCCTAGCCTCATATAGTAAACATTTTTCAAGGTAAGAACTATTCCCTGTAAACTCATGGAAGAAGCAACTACACTTCTAGAAGATGATCAACCGGTAAATATGTGAACGCGCATGAGTAATTGTTTTGGCATAATAAAAGCTAGCAACACCTCCTAAGCTAAATATGTAGGATTAAAAAGCAGTCTGAATAACGAATTAAAGCAAGATCTCAATAACATGCTTACTTGATTCCAAGATCAATGTGCTCCTGAATACCAAATCCAAAGCATCCAGTTTCACTGAAGTTCCTCCTCAACAACTCATACTCCTTGACCTTCAATCCACTCTCAAGGAGTTGCATAGCTTTTTCTCCTCTGACAGTGACGTAACAGGCAATCTTTTCATTACGTCTGATTCCAAAGGATCGGACAGTATACCTTGCTGTCAATGGGAATAAAGAAAGCACATGAAAACATGAACAGTAAGCAATGCAAAATCAGATAATGTTTAGCAAGTTAAAAGACAAACAACACCAAACCATACATATCATGGATAATTGCATTAAACATGAGTACAAAATATCCAATATCAATGAAACACAAATGAGGAACAATATGCATAACTTGTAGCACCAAGTTAAGCAAGTTCCAATTATTTCAAATTGTTACACAAACTTGACCAACTGAGAGCACTCATAAGTTCATACTAAATCCACATTACTTAGAAACTCTCTTTTTTTATCTATATTCCTACAGAAACAAATTAAATCCAAACTTCAACAAATCACCAAAATCAAACAGCTCAAACACTAATAGTGAGACTCCATATATAAGCAAAAATTCATTCTTTGACACAAACAAAGCTCGAAGAACCGAAAAGCATGTTCGATCAAATGTGCATAAGAAACTGAAACCAGTCATAACATACAAAATCAAATAACAATAAAAACAAACTGCAGAATGCAATTCAAAAGCATACCTTTGGAGAAAACAGGACTTTGGCCACTGAGTTGCTCCAATACCTAAAAATACAATAAAACACACATTCAATTAACTATCTACACTTCAATACTAAAACTAATCCAAATCTTATTCAGCTCTATTCAGATTCATTTCACTCTAATACTAATTCATCTTTTACAGCAAATTAGGTATTCACACCTTTGCGGCTCTAGTGAGACGATCTCCACTTTCACCAACGGAGATGTTGAGTACGAGCTTCTGGACTTTGATATCCCTCATTGGATTGCTCAATTTCTTCTCTGAAGCCTAATCACAAAAAAAAAAAAAACAGAGTACATTAGATTTCAAATACTCATATGCAAAAAAGCAACAACATTCATCGAAATGGAAGGGCATAGAGAGATACCATGGCGGCAGGAGTTTAGGGTTCACACACACAGAGAGGAAGAAGAGAAGAGTGAGAGAAACCCTAGTTTGATCCAACTGTATATATATGTGTTGTGTATTATAATTAGAGCTGCGCTGTTTTGCTTATTTCTGAACCTAGGGGTATTTTCGGAATGCGGGTTAAGTTTAAGCTCACTTGGATTGCATTTCGTATTGTACTCTATGCTTTATTACATGAACCTTTTCCTCTTCTTTTTATGGGTACCAAAGATAATAATATAAATGAGTATTTATTTATTTCCGAAAATTTATTTTACTTTATTTGAAAAAAAAAACAGTATTTGAGTATGCAAATTTCAAATTGCCTTTGGAATTTAGAAAACATTCAATATTTTTGTTTTCATTTTCATCATATTTTTCTTTTTCACTTAATTTTTTTTTATTTAGAAATGACCTCATTTAAATTATATTTCCTATTTTTTAAGAAAAGTACATCATATTGTTTGCAAAACCTATAACCAAACACAACTTTATCTTCAATTCTAGCTTTAAAATTTTCAAATAAAATGAAAAGAAGTTTGTCTAATCTTATGATATTATGTGACTCATCTATTTTGTGATATTAATTTTTCAAAATAAATTTGATTATCTGTTTTAAATAAATAAGGGATAAGGATCTAAAAAATATCCCAACTTTGGTCGAATTTGCTGTTGCGATACTAAACTTTCATGAGGACCTATTACCTCCCTAGACTATTTAATACCGTATTTTAAACATATATATTTGTCCACGTGGACATAAAAAATAATACAAAATTATAAATAGTAATGTGTCCACGTGAGCACATATATACCTTTAAAATATACTATTAAATAGTTTAGGGGGTAAAAAATACGGTATTAAATAGTCTAGGGAGGTAATAGGTCCTCATGAAAGTTTAGTATCGCAACAGCAAATCCGACCAAAATTGGGATATTTTTCAGACCCTTATCCCAATAAATAAGTCAGGTTGGTGATTTTGCTATTTTTTATAAATTGGAGGTACAAACGATATATTAAAAACGTACATTCAAATCGAAATATGTTTTGTTTTTTTGCAAAAAGCATGCTAAACAGAACTCCAACTCCACCAACATGGGTTTGTAAACCCATGCGAATGGACCAGTGGTGGGACGGCTGGGGTCGGATTCATGCCCTGAATATGGAGAAAATCATATTGAACGAATTCATGCCCTGAATATGGAGAAAATCCGCTGCTTGAATGGACCAGTGGTGGGACGGCTGGTGTCGGATTCATGCCCTGAATATGGAGAACGGCTGGTGTCGGATTAAAGTCATATTGGACGGATTCAGGCATGGCCTGAATATGAAGAAAATCATATTGAAAGCATCACTCCGAAAGAACACTGCAGTGCTATGAAGCCCAAACACCGAATGAAAAAAAAAAAACTCTAGCTCCAATTTTAATTCTATACTATAAAAAAAAAACATACCAAATAACTACCGTTATTTTTCATGTACATGGACATTGCTAATGTAATTCAAGAAAAAAAATCTCGACAACTTCAGCTTGATAAAACCTTATTAATAATATAATCACACCTCTAATTAATTAATTCTTCATATTTCTTTTTAACTTGAATTACCTTGATTAGAGCTGTTCTTCACTCTACAGTGTCATTTTTAAAATTTATGTGGATATCGCAACACTGAATTTATGGTGCATACATTATCACTTTAGACCTTGCTAAATAAGGTGCGCCAAAGGGCGATGTGAGCATAGAAAATGCAATTACAATAAAAAGAGATTTGGAATATTATTAAATTACAAATAACAAAACAGCAGAGACGATCAAAACAACCATTACAAAAGGAAATTAAACCTAACACTGCACACAACACTTACAAAAGCAGAAGTGCATGTTACACAACATTATTTTCATTCAAAATATAAAAACCCAAACTGATTTTAAGTTCTAGCACTTTCTTTCGTTTCTTGTGCTTTGCTCTGTATTGCTTGCCCAGCCTCCTTAGTCTTTTGTCCCACTTGCGCCGCTGCTTCTGCTGCTCGCTCCTGAATTCGCCTTTTCGTGTAATCCAACTGCTCCATCGTTGTCCTCCCTTGTTTAAAGTAATTCACAATCCACGATAGTGATGATAAACCCGTTAATCCAAATGCACCTATATATCAGAGACGAAATCAGAATTTTCACTTTCAGAATTATACTCTTGTCAAATTATACTCTTTGTCAAATTGAAACATGTCTAAAAAATGCATCTACACATAAATTGAAACATAAAGAGTATAAATTGACCTGAAGTTAAGAACCCAGAACCTAGTGACGGAATCAGAATTTTCACTTTCAGAATTATACTCTTATCAAATTGAAACATGTCTAAAAAAACGCATCTACACATAAATTGAAACAAAAAGAGTATAAATTGACCTGAAGTTAAGAACCCAGTGACATAATCAGAATTTTCACTTACAGAATTATACTCTTGTCAAATTGAAACATGTCTAAAAAAAAACTCATCTACACATAAATTGAAACAGAAAGAGTATAAATTGACCTGAAGTTAAGAAACCAGTGACGGCTAGTGCAACGGTAATAGCAGTGGGTACGAGGACGGGGCTAAAGAGTAGGAAAACGGGGGTAGCAACAGCAAGCCCAACAATAGTCCCGAGAAGAGTAAGCCCGGCAAGTCCGAGAAGAATCCCGCCGACGGGAACAAGCGTAACAACAGCTAGAATTTGGCTAGTTGAAGGACCTTTTGAAGGAAGAAGTGTGGCCATACCACCTTCATAACGAGTTGAAGGATGAACTTGAACTTGTTGTGGATATTGAGTACGATCAGCCATAGTTGATGATACAAATAATGATGATGAATAACAGAATTTTTGTGTTGTAAAAGAGATGGATGATTTTTTTTTGTAAGAGGGATTGGTGTTAGTTTTAAAGGAGTGGAGAAAAGGCTACGTGTTACAATGTTAGAGTAATAGGCTTGCATGAACTACATGTTGCACTATAGTGTAAGTATATACATAAATATATATATTTTTTTATATATATAAATATATAATAAGATGAGAGAAAAGTGATGAAAAAAGTGTTGCTAGCTGGCGACACTTTAAGTTTGGTAGATTTTAAAGGCTAATTTGCTACCTTGTTTGTCTTATTAATTAGTTTTTGGGTTTGATGCGGGGTCTGGGTCGGTCGATATGATGAACGGGAAATTCAAAAATGTTGTTTCATTGAAATCCCTCATGGAAGAAGAATTAGCTGATGTAGAAGGCTTATTTGTTATCGTGGCATTTGTATTGAAGTCTGATTATTGTTATACCTTTAATGTCAACATTTTTTTTGGTTCGTATTTAGATAAATGACTTTTAGTAATTTTTTAATTTTAATTTATCATGTTGCTGGTGGCAATTTAAAATTAAGATTAAAGAAAAAATTTAGTATTTTTTATGTAATTTTAATTTAAGATTACAGAATTTCAAATATTTTATATTTTTTAAACTTTGTGTGAAGTTAAAATGGATTAAACAAATTAAAATAAGTGGAATATTTTATTTGTGTGATATCTTTTGAAATGGGAAAGGGAATTATAAACGTGAGAATTAAATTCTCATCAATTAAGATGCTCCGGCTCTTCTATCATATTTGGTTGTTTAAATTTAGACACAATTTTAAAAAAAATAAAATTTACGTATTTGAAAAACTAAATAATACATGTTACTTCTTTTGTCTCATTTTATGTGACACAAATAGATTAGTTTTATGAATAAATCAATTTTTTTATAAGCAATTGAATTTTTATATGTTTTTTAAATATTTCAAGTTATCAATTATCATGATTTATAATATTTCTACATAATTTTTAAATATATAAAATAATTTTAAAAATAAAATAAACAAATTAAAACGAAGAGAAAAAGTAGACAAAAATAGTAGAAGTGTGGAACCACGGGTGAAGCAGGCATGTTGACCATCATTTGTGTGGTTATCCACGCATATAGTTAAGTATTTTAAATATATAAAATTGTTTAAAAATAACATAAACAAATTAAAACGGGGAAAGAGTAGTAAAAGTGTGAAACCACACCGGTAAAACAGGCATGTCGACCGCCACCGTGTGGTTATCCACACTTAGTCACTTATAGTTAAGTAATAGATATATACATATAATGTATGTATAATATATACAGCCAAATGAATAGTATGTACTTGTATCACATTTAGTAAGCAGACAATCGAAATGTATATCCACATAAATTTTCCATTTTCCCCTTCAACACACACTCATTATATGGGAAATTTGTTTCCGTTTGCATTATGGCATATATGGCTCACTAGATATTACGACGTTCACAATAATTTACTAAATATCTATAAACTTGAAATTTTGAATCTGTCTGCGTCTAGTATCCCCACCATCTGACAAAACTCACATCTATTTTATCAACAAAACTAGTGTGTAGTTATAGTATACTATTCTATCTCATAACATGTGGAGGAAAATAGAACAACTTTCTTCTTAAATCCTTGTTACATTATCTTCTTCTACACCAAATAAACTTCCCCCTCAAATTGAAAAAAAAAAAAAACTATCTATCTATCCTCTAAGATGGAAAAAGAACCAACATGGCATGAACTTTTAGGAAGCAAAGATTGGGATGGCCTTCTTCAACCTCTAAATCTCCCTCTCCGGCGTCTAATTCTCCGGTGCGGTGACTTTTGTCAAGCTACTTACGATGCTTTCAACAATGACCAAAATTCCAAGTATTGTGGCACGAGTCGTTATGGTAAAAGTTCATTTTTCAACAAAGTCATGCTAGAATCCTCTACCGATTATAAAATCTATTGCTTCCTCTATGCTACTGCTAAAATAGGCGCACTTGAAGCCATTTTCCTCCACTCTCTGTCTCGCGAATCGTGGGACAGAGAGTCTAATTGGATTGGCTATATAGCCATTACGACTGATGAAGTCAGTCGTAAACTAGGACGTAGGGAAGTGTACGTTGTGTTTCGTGGCACAGCTAGGAGTTATGAATGGATCAATGTTTTAGGTGCTCGTCCTGATTCAGCTGACCCTCTGCTTCATCCTAAGTCTCTCCAAAAAGGCGTTAACAACAAGAACGATGAGGGTGAGGATGAGGATGAGGACGAGGACGAGGTCAAAGTAATGGACGGGTGGCTTAAGATTTACGTCTCAAGTAACCCGAAATCACCCTTCACAAGACTAAGTGCAAGAGAACAACTTCAAGCAAAGATTCAAAAGTTAAGAAATGAGTATAAAGATGAGAATTTGAGTATAACTTTTACTGGGCATAGTCTTGGTGCTAGCCTAGCTGTTTTAGCATCATTTGATGTGGTTGAAAATGGTGTCCCAGCTGATATTCCAGTATCTGCAATTGTATTTGGTAGTCCACAAGTTGGGAACAAGGCATTCAATGAAAGAATCAAGAAATTCCCAAACTTGAATATCTTACATGTTAAGAACAAGATTGATCTCATTCCCCTTTACCCAAGTGCTCTATTTGGGTATGTGAATTCAGGTATTGAAGGAAATATCATTACAATTTTGAGTTGATTTCTCATATCGACACTCAACTAAACAGTTATTATATCAGAAAGTCAATTTCTTTGTTGAAAAAATCTGAATCAAGAAGAAAGACGACTTTCTAAGATAATAATAGTTGAGTGACCATCTGAGAAATCAGCCCTTACAATTCTCTACTATTTTTATGCTATAAGAGAATAGGTTAAGGTACATATGTTTATACTGGTGCAGACTGCAGAATATACTCAATTAGAATTATAAAAATATTTCTAGATAAATTTGACTATAAATCTTATGTAGCATGAATAAAATAAATCCTATATAAATTTGATTTCTTACAACTTTGAATGATTCTTCAACAGGTATAGATCTAGTCATCGATAGCAGAAAGTCTCCGAGTTTAAAGGATTCAAAAGTCGCGGGAGATTGGCACAACTTGCAGGGGATGTTACATGTTGTGGCAGGATGGAACGGGGAAGATAAGAAGTTTGAGTTGAAAGTGAAGAGGAGTGTAGCTTTGGTGAACAAGTCATCTTCATTGTTGAAAGATGAGTACTTGATTCCAGGGTCGTGGTGGATTGAGAAGAATAAAGGAATGGTTATTGATAAAAATGGAGAGTGGATTTTGGCACCACCTTCAGAAGAAGACCTTCCAGTCCCTGAGTATTGAATTTTTGGGAATGGAGAGTTTGTTCACTTTGAAATTATTTTTGTTTGTTGATATTGCTTTGGTCTTGTCAAATGTGAATGTATACAATGTGTCTAGCAAAACATTGTTTATATATTTTCACCAATCTAGTATTTGTACTAGTGTTGGAAGCACTACAAGATTGATTCTCGTAATAATAAAATAATAAAGTTGTGTTTGTGTGATCTATTGGACACGGATGAGGGTGAAACTAACTAGGATATGAACACAATACAAAACAATGCAAGTTTTTTGTCATTGGAAAAAAAAAAAGAGTACAACCACTTAAATATTGAAACAACCATAGATGCTCCTTGATCTTTGATCAAATAATTAAAAGAAAGCAGAAGGTATCGACAGATACCTAATGTGTGCACGACTTTTCACTTAGACATCTCAAGTAAGCCTAGTACATTTTAAACACTCGTAGGAGACCTTCACTGTGTCATTTTGACACCTTTCGCGCTGACTCAGCATAGTATGTGTGCTATATGAATGGAACTCCAAAATGGATGACTACAAGTTAGGTTGTACGTACCGTTTTCGATGAGATATGAAGATTAGACGTACCTGAAGGACCTTTGGTAAATCAATTGCAGTCAATTGTAGATGTTGATACCAGAGGCCTATGTAGACTCAAATTCATTTATTTTCTCCTGTGTTCCATCGTTTATCTTTTGTATGCAGACTGCTGAATGAAAGACAGTTGGAGTGTTCAGGGAAGCGTGAAGCGGAAAAAAGCGATAAGGCCCCGCTTCACGCTTTAAGCGATGAAGCACTCACATACTCATTCTAGTCTGTGAAGCGTAGAAGGCTCGCATCGCTTTAAGCGATGAAGCGCTCGCTTTCCTGAACACTACTTGGAGGAAGTTCTCACATGACAGCAAGACTGAACACTCACTCTACTGGTGAAATCTCTTTCGTTTCAGAGATGAACAGTATTAGAAGCATAATATAAAAATGTTCATCCTTTGTGGATCAAAAGTAGAGTTCATACATCCATTTCACTCGAATTACACCCAAAGTTGTTAATATTTTTTGTTCAAAATGCGTAATTTAACTGATGCAGAAAACTATACAGAAGATCTGGATATTAAATATGACAACACTACTATCCCAGGAATATAATCTATGATAACTGGGCATAGGGAAGTTGCATAACAGTACCTGTTCCTTGAATGAATCAGGAATAAAACCAAGGGAAATTAGATAATGGAAAATTGAACAATGTAATATGTTCCTTGCATCAATCACAAATCTGTCGTCTGTTTAGAGCCGCTTCAAAGCGGCTCAAGGAGTCCGACCTCATTTCTGTACTCATGTCATTCTCTGGTGCCGGATAGTAATCTTCTCTCAGCTGTACATCTCGTAGGTCTGGGATTCTAAGCAGGAACATCATGAAATGTTCATGTGCCGTTCCATGGATGAACAACTTTCTGAGTGTGATGCATTCTTGGAGCAGCCCAGCTGCTGGCAGGGATAGACTCCTTTGATTAACATCCCTATCTTGTGGTGGCCAGTAATCAAGCTCCTTGAGATTCAAAGTTCCAATACCAAAGAGATAAAACCGTTCCCACAAGCTCAAATCCATCTGCCCCGACGGGGCAGTGTGTGCGTAACCTATGATATCTCCACAATCCAAATGCATCTTCACAAGTTTATGGTACCGCAAAAGGGTGCTCAACCCAAACGCCCTCTCTGAAGGTTTTGACCATAGCCTGCAATCTCCTTCCACTCTAATCTTGATCTCCTCCAAGTTAGGACAATGTTCAAGACCTGCAGCTGCTAAAGGAGTTAAAAGATCACCGACACCAATCCAAAGTGAGAGATATTGCAGCCGGTCCCATGTCCGTCCACCAAAGCCATTCCCATGGCCATTGTCTTCCATGCAAACACTATTAAGATCATAATCGTACTTGCATCGTTTATTCCTGTTAAACATGATATCATCATCCATGGATCCAAATGTGTCCCCAAATCCATTACCATGAGTTGATGCCTCACCTCCATTGGTCTTATTGAGATCAAACCCGTATTCAACACCATTAATATTTTCAATTTCTTCAACACTATCCCACACGCAATCAATATGGAGCCTCTGGATACGTTCTTGTATTGGTTCCAATGCTTTCAACGAGGAAGAGGCTCCAAGATTCTTGCAGCAAGATATCCTGACATCAACCAGACTTTTCCAGAGCAAAGAAGCTAGCGTCCTCATTCCTCTCATCGTGATCTTTTTACAACTTTGAATCTCAAACTTGGCTAATCTTGAACACCCTCTACCAATTGCTATCAACCCCATATCATCCAAATCACCTACATTTCTAATCGACAACGATTTAAGCCCCTGACAAAGCGCAACTCCATCCAACTTAGAGCCGATTGGCATAGAAACACCATGAAATTGCCCCAACTTCAAAGATCTCAACTTGGGACATTTCGTGTTCAGTATTTCCAGAGCAGGACCACTATCTCTAACATTATTACAAACATCTAATACAAGCTCTTCAAGTAAGGAAAGACCCGAAAATACCTCAATCAAAGTTGAAACACTAAATTTCGCATCATCTGTCGTAAACCCCTCCTCATCTGGATCAGCCCTGCAATTAGACAAAGTAGACGTATCTGCTAAATGAAGCACTGTTAATTTGGGGCAATTGGTAGATATACAAACCAAAGCTTCATCCCCAACAAACCCAATGTACATAGGATCAAACATACAAGCAATTTTCAATTCTTTCAAATTAGGACAACATTTCGTTATTACTCTAATCTCATCCGTCTTAAAACCTTCCGAAAACGAAGCATTCATCAGATTGAACACTGTTAGATTACCCGCTACAAGAGGATTCAATTCAAGAGCTGGAGGAATATCATCAGTCCAACAGTAAAAAGTAGATAAATCAAGCGAACCCAATTGCGGGCATCCTTGAAACAGCAAGTTGAATTCATCCCCACTAGCTAATTGAGGCCGCTGGTGCCAACGAACAAGCTTAATATACTTAAGGTGAGGCCACTGAACTGGCAAAAACTGGAGGGTATGTGGGCTACGTGCGTAGACAATGAGCGAAGTAACTATAGGAAACGCGTGGCGGAGGAGGTGTGCGATGAGGATGGAATCAGCATCGTCGCCACCGTCGCTAGAGGCGGCGCGTGGAGATAGGAGGGGATGTCCCCAAGGAGAAACGAGTGAGAGGTCGAGATGGGTAACAGATCGGAAGCAAGTAGGTAACATGAAAAGGTCACGGATGTTACCACGGAGGGTGAGGGAAGTTCTCGTGGCTCGTTCAAGGACGAGCCA
>NW_006239040.1:579038-604871 GCF_000226075.1 Solanum tuberosum
GAGCGCGTGGAACGTTCAAGGACGAGCCATTTCCGGCAGACGAGTGCGGCGGCGTTCCGGCTGCGGACGTCGGAGACGGCGGCGATTATGTTAGAAAGGATTACATCAGGAAGGTCATTAATGATGGTGGGTCTAGCTAAAGCAGCCATTGAAGAAGGAAAAAAAAAGCTTGTTGATGAATGAATGAGAGAGGGAGGAGGATTTTGGGTTTTTCTCAGTGACAGAAAACTGCAGAATTTCTGGGTGAGTCAAGCTGTGTATACACTCTGTTTGGATGCCGGTTACATATTACTATTCCGAGTCTCCGTGTCTCAATTTATGTGACATTTTTCAAATTTCGAGAGTGAACATCAATAATGAACAAAGAAAGTAATTTATTGGATAAATAATGGAGACAAACATTTTCCACTAAAACGTTCAAAATATGAAGAAGTATACATACACAAGAAATTGAAGGGAGGTTAATATTTATGATATATAAACGATATAATTTTGCATTGGAGAGAAGGCGGATGAACCATTTGATCATACCTGACTTCGCCTCACCATATCAATAATTCAAAGAGAAAAGTATTGAAAACATCTCGAACTTGGCGTAAATTATTTATTTCATTTTTAAACTATTGATAATCTTAAAAACGCCCATCTACTTTACTAACGAAACTAAGATATATCCCGATCTGTCACATGACATATCAAGCGATTTCAAACTCTTATAGGAAAACGAGACTCTTAATAAAAAGCCAGAGAAATGTTGAAAATACTCCCAAGTTTGAAAAGAATTTAAAAGTATATTTCACTCATGTTGCAAGATCAGGAGTATATTTATGTTCAATTAATCACGTAAATGAATGTTTTTAAGGATGTCAATAATTCGAGAATAAAACTAATAATTCACACCTAATTTAAGGATACTTTCAATACTTCTTTCTAATTTAAAATACAAATCAATTAAAAAAAATTAAAATACAAATCTAGACCAAACGATGGGAGAAAGAACAATCATGCAATCACATTAAATTTATCGTTATATGAAATGAGATAAATTTTAATATTTATTTAATACTTAAAATAAATATTATATTTAAACAAATAACCACGATAATAACCCTCCGAACAAGCTATAAGGGGATGGGGTAGCAGAGGGGAGTGGGGACAAAGTGTCGGAACAGAGAAGGATCCACGTGAGCATCACGTGCGATAAATGTCAAATTGAGAATTAAACAAGTCTTCTGATTTATATAATATCTAATTAAATATATTTTATTTTAAAAAAAAAATTGTCAAGTTTTATTTTCATAAACTTTGTTAAATTAAATTAGAACAAAGAAATAAAAATATGGAAAATATGACTTATTTTTAATTTATATGACAGACTTGAAATTCGTAGCGGTGAATTATTTTCTAGAAAAGTTATCAAACTTTAGAAGGTGCATGAATAAGTATCAAATTTTAGCTATACATCGATACTATAAAATTTATGATAGTATCATATTGTTCTCAAAATTATTTCTAAACTAGTCTTCTAAAATATGTAAAACAGTTACACACCTTATTTAATTAAAAAGAAATGACTATGAAGAAAAAATTTAATTTAAAAAAAATTACTTATTTTGAATCATAAAAAAGTCCTTATAATCTACTTAATATAGACTAAAGGAGTACTAATATATATTAAAGTAAAAAAGAATTATATAATAAATGTGGTGTACGGAATGAAGAAATTATATTTAAGTACATTAAAATATGAATATTATTTAAATATTCCTTATGAAAAAATTATTATTATCTTCAACTTCAATCTTATAAATTCAAAAAAAAAAAAAGATATTTGAAATTTATGATCAAATATCTCTTTATTTTTGCCAAATAACCTCTTTATGAGTATTTCCTCATCCACTTTTTCTTATTGATTATATTTATTAAATGTCCATTTTATTTGTCTAATTTTAAAAATAAAAAAAAGTTAGTCCTTGATTCCTAATTTATCTTTACTATTGATTATAACTATATTTTAATATATCTTTCAAAATATTAAATTTATATTACATTAAAAATATATATAATAAAATTATGACTTTATTTTTTGAACCTTAAGACATGTGCAGGGCAGGCTCTACGCTTTCAAAAATAGGGCCTTTGCCTTAGGCCCCCAAATTTCGGAGGCCCCCAAATATAGAAAAATCAATTATTTATGATAAAAAATATAATTTTTTTAAAATAAATTATTTTATTCACTTTAACATCTTTTGTGCTTTGTTAAAAATAAGAATTAACAGTGAAAAGTGTTGAACAAAATGAATTACAAATTCTTTTTATTCTTTTAAATTTAGTTTCAAGCATTACTCTAAGCATATTAAAATGAGGTATATCAAGTCATCAACTTTTTGAGTCTAATTCTATGGTTCTAACTCTTATCTTTATTTAATATTTATCAACTTATTACTTATATCATTATGTTAACAATACATATAATAATCGTCTCACTTAAAGGATGTTTTTTAATGTTGAGTTGATAAAATCTTATCTAAAACTAGTAACTGAAAAAATAGTATTAAGTACTAATAATTTTCATCTAAATAGTGTTAATTTTTTTTTTGTAATAAATATGTATATGGAGTGTATTTATATTTTAGGCCGCGAATTGAAATTTCGCTTTAGGCCCCCAATTACGTTGAGCCGTCCCTGGACATGTACCTATGCTTTCTATATTAAATTAATTTTATTCAAATTAATTTTTTTTATTTATGATTTTTTTAAAACATGTAAAAGAAACGATCGATAATATGAGCGGTGCCAACTAATGAACTAATTGTTGACGTTGAGATAAAGACAATGACTATGCTTTGTATACACATGTTATATATGAACTTTAAGATGGTAGTTAGTAGTAACTTTTAATGCTATTTATGATGTTGCTTGCTCTAGTTAAGTAGAGTGATTGGTATAGTTGCGGTTTAAAATCGAATTATAATAGATGATTTAATGGTGGAGTAATAAATTTATAAATATGTTGGTATTGGATGATCAAATTAGCGGTTAAAATGATACGAAATTTTATACTAATTATCACATCAGTCAATATTTTATCATATTTCATTAGGTATTTTTTAAAATTTATGATAAAGAAATTCATAATCATTATTCTTTGAGTCAGTATACAATAAATCTCATTTTTCTGCAATATCTTGCAAATTATACAATAGAGATAAAACCCACAAAGCCAACTTTGTGCGATGAATTCGATCCAGATTGTCAATCTCTTATTGTTGTAAACAAGAGGTTTCGAACTTGAGACCTTAGCACTTTCTATTAAATATGTATTCAATTCACACCTCTAAAATTTAATACACATCTTAATATTTATTTGTACATTCAAATTCTAAAGTTTTAATCCTAACGAAAACAAATGAAACCTTAAATCACACAAATTAACACACATATATATACATAACAACAATATTTCATATAATTTCACAAAATGAGTATACGAAAGATATAATATAAGCAATTTTTATCTCTATTTCTATATTGCATAGGATTCATGAAAAAAAATCAAGTTTTCATGTATAACAAGAACTTTTTATTTTTATAATTTAAATTCAAAATATCTAATTATGGTTACAGAAATCTCATTCGTCCAACCACGCCACGTTGCACATACACAATATATTTGTCTGCAACAAATTTTAAAGTGACAGAAAAATAAATTACAATCACAATTAAAATATGATGAAACATAATTTTATTCATCAAGATTGTGAGTACAAATTTGTTCCTTTTTTTATTTTTCTCTCATAAGAGTAATCCATGATTCGAAGGCCGTTTGTGACGTATTTCTCGAACTAGGATGATTTGGATTTGATCTCCTTATGAATATTCCATGAATTTGTGAAATATTCGAGATGCCTTTTCAAGGGAATATAGTAACCTTTTATATAGGCGTGAACTAGGTTTTAGGGTTGAGTAGCCTCCAAGAATCTAATTGGAATTGAACACACCTTGTAGAATCACAATTCGAATTGAACACGTCTTGTCAGACTGTAGACTTGTTGAAACTCTCTACAAATACCCTTTGCTTCAAGACTTGTCGGACTGTAGACCTGTTGAAACTCAAAGACGAGGCTTGAAGTACTCATTCTTCCACCTTTGTGGCTTCAAATTTGCAGATTTGATTTATGAGAAAAGAGATGACTGCAGATTTGATTCCACCGAATGTACCAATTTATTTCCCACAAAATTTCAATATCTACTATACCAACAATTAAAAAAATTGTTGAACTATTTTAAAAGGTGAAGAACTTCAGGGGCGTAGGCACATGTATGTGAGGGTGTCCAATTGGACATCCTTCGTCGGAAAAAAAATACCGCATATACAAGTATAATGATGCACGAAGTGATTAAATAGCATATTTTGGACACCCTTGACATAATAGGTTGGTATAGCATAGTGATTTCAGATGTCTTGAATGTGTGTTTAGACATCACAATACTCACGTGTTCAAATCTCACCTGCAACAAAAAAAAATTCCTTTTTAAAAAAGAGCTTTTTGTTCTTTTAAGTATATAAAACCAAAAATAAAAATAAGCCAAAAATAGAAATTAAAGTGGGCTTTGATTAACATAGGTTGAGTTGGTGGAATTACGAATGCCATTCGCCGCGGACGGTCGACAGCCTCTCAAGAAGCAATGATCCACGTGGCACTTCTACGTCCACAGTTCATTTTTATTTGTTTACGATATAAAAAATAATTCTCACTTGTAACATCAAGAAAAAAATATATACTTTTTTTAATAATAAAAATTAAGATAACTTGAAGAAGAAAATTAAATAAACAAACTAAAAGTGCAAGAAAGTTATTACTAACAACTATAAGTACACTTAAATTCTCCTTTTTAATTAAAGGTGTAAACAAAAAAAATTCAATAAAAGTATTTGTAATGTTAAATTTCATATATTTAAGTTTTACTTATTATAGCTTCTGATTTCTCTTTTAGTAATAATAATTGTATTTTAATATAGTTAGTTATGAACTACTTATGATTATACCTAATATTTTTCAAAACTATATATTCAACACCCTTAATTTAGAACTTATAAGTGTTTAATTACATGAATGTTTAGTGTAATTTATTCACACAAAAGAAGAAGTAAAGTAGCATGCATAGTGGTGCTTTATCAAAACAATTATGAGTACTTGGAATTCATATTCCAACACTACAAAAAGTAAAGCTCTCTACTAAAAGAAGATAATACATCATTATCGACATGATGTATCAGATGAAGTTACTTTTTCTTTAAATAGCATTTTGATTCTCAAATTTTGAATTCAAAATAGTCCTCAATAAGGATCACTTCTCCTGAATGGACTTTACATGACACATTAATCAAATTTTAATATAGATATCAAACAACTTATAAAAAAAAAGGAAAGAGATATACCCAAAAAAAAGTGTCACTTCCTTTAATGGATAAGTTGATAAGGCAAAACAAGATTGTGAGATGTTACCAACTATTCAATCTACTTCTTTTTTCTTCATTCTTTTAAAAGCAATAAGAAAAGCTTTTAGATTAATTACCTTTATCCTAAATGTTTTTTAAAATGAATTGCCTGTTAGTAGAACAGAGAAAAAAAAATCATTAGATGAAATTAGATAATATAAATGTGTTTGGCTAAGACAATTAAATCAATTTATAAGTACTTTTCAAATATCTAAAGACTATTTTAAATTGAGCGCCTTTTTTTTCTCGATTTTTTTTAAAAACTATCTTAATTTTGACATGTTTTCTTCTGACATCTCCTAAACTATTAAATAACCAGCTTCAAAAAGTAATTAAGACTACTGATAATTTAAAGATTATCCAAAAAAACACGTCAAACTTAAGAAGAATTTTCAAATAATCTATCTACTTTTTAACTTATTTACATGTTTGATAAACTTTAAACATTAAAAGTGTTTATAAATTAGAAAATTTAATGTATAAATTAATTCAATTTACAAGTTTGTTCTACTTGTAATCTTTCTTCTTTTACCTCTAAATTTAAGAGTTAACAATAAAACACTTCCTCTTTCTTTTTCTTCCTGATAATACAAAAGAACAATACTCCTCCTATATTTATTTATTTAGTGAATCGTAACGATATAACATGGTTCTTAAAAAATATTTTAAAATATAAATTAGAAGCTATTTTTTATTATTATTTTTTTATTTTTAAACTATTCTCCTAAAAAATATAAAATAAGCAATTATGTTAAGCTTTATAAAGCTCACTTATTTTAAATTATGAGGGTGTAATAAAGGTTTCTCTTTTGTTTTTTATTATTCCATATTCATAGTCCACATTAGAGCTTTAATTAAATTCAAATTATGTACGATATGACATATTCAGAAATGACGCTCCCAATAAAATTTCCTCCATATCTATAGCTTGAACCCCGAAATCGATTAAGGAGTAATAAAGTTCACGCAACCTACCATGTCGAGTTGGGACATTTCAAATCTTATCCTAAAGTATTTCTTCGTGGATTAGATTTATTGGTATAGTTTTTGGGTCCCTTTATAAGAATTATCCTTCTTTTTGGAAAATAACCTTTTTTTTTGTGATTGGATAATGTCTATTAAATTAAATTAAATTAATTGCTAAAAGACACTTCACATGAGTTGTGTCCAAGTTGGATGTGCCATTCTAGTACTACCACCTGTCTCTACTCTCACATCCTTCTAGAATTTATTATAGAGCAAATGAGCCACCCTTATTTGACTTGTATGTACCTAGATCGAGCTACTTGTAAAACGCTTTGAAATTTATATGTGAAGTTTAGTTTTATGAGACTTATGATATAAGCGTTTGATTGCATATTTCAAACATGTCTATTACTTGATGTTCGAGGCTTACTAAAAAGCTTTAGGAAAAATTACGAGTCGAATTTCTCAATTCAGCCTTCTTAATTCAGACTTGAGCCTAGTGATTTCAACTTCCTTGTCGCTCAGAATCGTGGTGAGATCAGTCACCTCCCTCTTAAGAATAGCCTGCTGCTCTTAAACTTATGAAGAAGCAATTAGTTGGCTGTCTTTCTAAGGCACAGACCTCACACTGCCTAAGCAACGCAGAACACCAAGTCTGTAAAATATATGACCAAATATTAGAACCGAATCTAATATTGTTCAGAAGAGTAATTTCCTTCTTCAATATGTTGATTCTCAAAAAATGATTAATAGAAGTTCAAAATATAAAGATTGAGGATAATTAAAATAAAGAACTATGATATTGCATAATTACTACTTAAGAATATTATGAGGATCATAGACGGACTCGCCTTTATCAACTGGGAAACAAAGGCAGAGGAACCATCCGAAATCAAGATTTAAATCCAGCTAGATCACTATTTCATTATTTTTATTTTAAATTTAGGTATCATATTTGGTACATCTAAAGTCTTAGATATCATATTTAGTGTTCCCGAAGTCTTAAAATCTTGGCTAAAGATCACTTGGGCATATAGTTAGGCAGTAACAACAACAACAACAACAAAACCTTCCTACTGCGAGTAACTATAAATTATTGCTCTTTTCTCTCTCTCCTTCTATCACCCCCTCTCTTTGTATTTCGTAATTCATGGTATATAGCTGAGGTGTATAATTCATTCAATTATATTAACTGTATTATGCAATACAAGGAACAAATACATCAAAAAATTAATAAGAAGAAGATACTTGTATCAATATGTATGCATTATATTTTTGTATCGCGAATGAATACAAGCGATACAAGAGCGAATAAATACAAGAGATACAAAGTATAAGGATTTATGTATTTAATACAACTTGTATAATCATGTAGTTTTGTACCACAAATCAATACACGCAAAATTAAACAAGAACAAATATTTACAAATGATAAACTTGTATCAGCCTGTATCTATCAAATACAATTTATATTTTGTATTTATGTTTCACGAAGGAGTACACGCGATACAACTATATCAACATGTATGTATCACATACAACTTGTATTGCTATATATTGAATGGATATAAAAACAAATAAATACAAGTGATACAACATGTATGTAGCAAATACAATATGTGTCAAACAATATTCATTAATGCAACCTGTATTCGTAGAATACAATTCATATCTAGCATCTCCCTTCTAAATCTTGCTCGCCTCTGTCCTCTCGCTATGAATAGCAAATACTCAAACTATAGTTATTGGGTTCTAACTAGCCCAAAACATTAGTCATTTCTGAAAATTTACTCAAAAAGTTTTGCCCAAATGTTGCTTGAAAGGCTCAAAAACATATTTGATTCTCAAACCGGAGATTGGGCTTTACCGGCCCAACATTCAAACATTCCGCACCCCCTACCCACCTACCCCCACCCCACCCACACCGAAACTTCGTCGGCACATTTTTGTCGATGTACCGTCGACCTAATCACACTGATTACTTCTCACCCTCTTCCCTCTTTTCTTCATCTAACCCTAATTCCTCCACCGCCGTTCAACAATCCAATTCTGCCGTCGCCGCCTCGCCGTCTTCTCCGATGTCCGACGACGATCTCGTCGCCAGTCCTTCCTCGAATAACAATTCTCCGTCGCCGTCTCCATCACCTCCACCGTATTCTGTAAAGAATGAACTAGCAACTCTTCCTCCACCGCCGATGATCCCACCGGCGTCGACTCGTCCGGCTGCATTTCCGGCTCGCGAGGACTGTTGGTCGGAGGCGGCGACTCATACTCTGATCGAAGCGTGGGGTTCTCACTACGTGGAGCTGAAGCGCGGTAATCTCCGGCAGAAGCACTGGCAGGAGGTGGCTAACGCCGTTAACGCACTTCACGGCCACTCGAAGAAACAATTTCGCACCGATATACAGTGCAAAAACCGCATTGATACATTGAAGAAGAAGTATAAGATCGAGAAAGCTAGGGTTTCTCAATCGCACAGTCGGTATATCCCGCAGTGGCCATTTTTCAACAGCCTCGATGTCCTGATCGGCGATAATTTCAAACCGTCGCCGTTGCCGGTGACGGTCGCCCCTCGACGGAAGACACCTCCGTTGCTTCCTCCTCCACCTTCCGCCGTTCCGGTTGGTCCACGGTCAAAGAGGCCGGCGGCAGTCATGGAGGACGCCGTTTCCCGGAGAAATTTCTCTGCTATGGCTGCAGCTGCAGCTGCTGCTGCCTCCGAGGATTCAGACGAAGAGGAGGAGTCGGAAACTTCAAGTCCGGCGACATTTACTGCCGGTGCTCTAAGTAGGAGGAAGGAGAGTGGGGCATTGGCAGAGGGTTGTAGCAGGTTAGCTGAAGCAATAGGAAAGTTTGCCGAGATATACGAACGAGTTGAAGATGCTAAGCAGAGGCAAATGGTGGAATTGGAGAAGCAAAGAATGCAGTTTGCAAAGGATTTGGAGATTCAAAGAATGAAACTCATTATGGAGTCACAAGTTCAGCTTGAAAAGCTTAAACGCGCTAAGAACAGTTCACAAGCTGGTGAGTGACTTATGTATTACTAGTGGAGAATTTGCTGTTTCTTTCATTATGTTTGATTTTAGATAGCAATCCAATTGACGGTCGTGTATGTATGTATGTATGTATCTTAAAAGAACCTTTCAATTTGAATGTTAGATACAAAGATATATGAAGATGTTTCTTATTCAAGTTGTTAGTTGACATTTAATGTTTGAGAAGTTCCCGATCGATCATAATGATGGTATATCATTGGGTTTGTTTCTTAATTGCTCTTTTGCTTCAATCTGGGGTTCTTCCTAAGGAAAGACAGATTGAGATTCGTGTTGTCAGTTGCTTTATCTTCACTTCTCCTTTATAGTTGCCTTTTTAACATGCTCTAGTATAATTCAAGATATCTAATAAGTAGGAACTAGTGATGTAATGGCCGTTTTCTTTGATCTGTACTTGTGCAAAGAAACACTTGATGAAGTTGACAATCATAAGGAACATATCTATGATCAAGAATGGAGAATGGGTGCTTCTCACTGGATGTGAATTGGCGGTGCATTGTATTTCTGCTGAGTTATTTATGGAATCTCTTCTCACTGATAGAGGTAAAAAAAAGTAACCCTCTTTGTTTTTGTTGGTCTAGTCTAGCGGTCTAGGAGTTAACGCATAAATTTTCTGATATGAGTTAGTTATCAGGTTAACTTATTTGAAGATATATATAAGGTAACATATGTTGCAATAACATATACTCCATTATTAATTGATGGCAAAGTTTCCTTGTACAAGAAGTATTCCATAAAGTAGAGAGTTTTTGAAAACAAATGTGGTTCTCCACAAAGTACACCCGATCTTCTATGCAGACTGCAATAGACTAGAAATAGAGGCTATTCCTCTTCAAAATCAGACTTTACACCATCAAAAGCTATCTAGCTCCTCTCCATCCATCGAATCCACGTAAGTACTAGTGTGGCAAATGCCCATGCTCTATGCCTTCACTCGTGCAACACCATCTTTGTTGTTTGACTTTGACTTGCCAATCTCAAAGCTGCTGAACAAAATCTTTCTTGGATAGCTGGGTGTTACTGTTACATGTGTCTGGAATCAGCTTCTGAGTGCTTATACAAGTTCAGGCAGTAGGTCTTATTCTACATCTGTTAGTTATGTAAGTAAACTGTTTAGATGACAACCTTTTGGACCAAGTATGTAAATTTCTTATCTTATTAGCCAATAATGAAATAAAGTGATCCATGAACCAAATTATTACTTGAGTTTCTTTTCATTCTGAGGCTTAGAAGATTGGATGCTTTTATGGTTTCATGAGGGCTTTGACCAACTGTTGGCTACTCTTGAAATTATCTTTTCTTTTTGGCAATTGGCATAGTATTATGGTTTTCTGTTAAGGTTTTTTTTTTCATTCCCATAACTCTTACTGCTTACTAGCTACATAATGCATCCTCCAAACAATCCCCCTGGTGTTTAACTGGGATAGTAAGTTTGAACAAAGTTGTATTTTTCCTAGAAGTACTTTATACTTCAATTGAACTAAATTTAATTTGTTCTATTCAATTCATGTTGAAGAATGCATTTTTGTTACTCTCTCTTAAAATTGCCGTAGGAATTTTTTTTGAGTAATATTGTTGTTGAAACATTTGGTGTTCACATCTCTTGAACAGATTGAAGTTACAATGAAAATATTCACTTACTGATGTATTCTGGAACATAATTGTTATGGTCTTGAGACAATCTATTTACATTCCTGATGAATTGTTGATTTTGTGACTGCAAGAAAATCTTATGATGCCACTGGAGAATAACACTTAGTTTAAGCTTCACAGGATGGCTAATAAGAGCAGTAAAGATGCAATGCTTGTGTTATGTGTAGAATTTTATGTTGCATTAAACAAATATACTTGGGGCCCGTTTGGCCATGCGATATGGGATCATGATATGGTATCATGAGATGAAATTAAAGTTTTGTTTGGACATGCGATATGAAATTTTTGTGTTGTATATTTTCTCATAAACATAAGAATCTCATAAGTTGTAAAACTATTAAAATAGCTTCAATTGTTTATTCAATCTTATCAAATAAAACAAAAATTTATAAAATCGCATAATACATTATTACAAAGCTATTTGTTCTCCACTTAAGTAATTGTTTCATCTAACTTTAATTTAATAAAAAAAAATTGAACATAAAATTGTAGTGTACTAGTCTTAAATATAATTCTCCCACATAGTACGAACAATTTCCTCACGTTGAACTTGCATTTCTCGATCATGTGACCGAGAAGACGAACCAACATTGTTATTTGAGCCATTTGTTGGTCAATATAATCCGCAACTATATTGATCAACCTAACTTTCATATCAATTTATTAGAGTAAATGAAGAGAAGATCTTTCACTCCATGTTCAAATAGATATAACTATAGTTGTAATAAATACAAAACGATTGTATGGAGTATGAGTTACAAATAGGAATGGAGTATGATATACATCTGTTTGATCAAGGCAATCAGCAAACAAGTGGAAGAAGGACTAGGACAGCTCGAATGCAAGTGAATACTAACTACATTCGTTACAATATTCAAGTGCCACAATCCATTCTTGATGACACCTATACTGATGAAATTGAAGACGAAGAAGAGGTGGTGGTGGAGGAAGAAGATATTAATGAGTTTGTGGATCAAGACATGTCTGAGTATTTCGAAAGAAGTACATGTTATGTTACTTGTGTTATGGACATAGACGCCAACGAAGATGGTGATGATGATGAGGAACAAGAAGCATGTGCTATCTGCTTGCTTGAATATAAAGATGAAGATAATATTGGCACACTTCAATGTGGCCATGAATTTCATGCTGAATGCATCAACAAATGGTTGCAGAGGAAAAAAATCATGTCCTTTTTGTAGAGCTTCAGTTTTGCCCACAAACACATGACTGTCTGCATTATTCTGTAAAAAATGATTCATATTGCAATCACAATTCACTTTTTTTGTCTTTAACCTGATGCTTTATTCTAGTTTTTGGCCTGCTTAAATTGTTTTCCAGTCATAGATGCATAATTATGAGTGACAAGTAATCCGTTAAACACGACAAAGTGTTATAACTGTTTAAAGATCATATGTAGCGTGAAATCTATATCATCGTCGTTCTAATGGACATAGAAAGGAAGATATATATCTAAGTTCTAATATGAAAAGCTAAAACTATTACCAATATGAGAAGCAAAATTGCAATAAAAAAATGGAGCCTTGCTAGATTGTTTGCTCTCGTTGAGAGTCGAACTCAAGACCTCCCGCTTACTAAACGGGTGCTCTAACCAACTGAGCTACGAGAGCTTGACGTTTGAAGTATGCAGATACATGTATTGAGTGTTGTGACAAGTTTCTCATTGTCCAACTTTAATTGTAGGTGGAAGAATAATGGAAAAATATAATTTACATAAAACATTTTCTCTCACTGGTGTCTGGGGCATTAGAGCCTAGAAGAAATCTTGAACTCGAGATCTCTGAAGGAGTACTACTCCACTAATAATTTTTTTTAAAAATTGGGATGTTTTGTCAAGTAAACAATAGTATGTACACACCATTGGCTGGAAAGAAACTACTCGCTCCACATCCGACCCTGACCCGAGACCGGACTCTCAATTATAGTATTTCAAGTCCGATATCATAGTATTTTCCCACATTATTGTTAAATGCTCTTGAGACAATATTTTCTTCTTACTTACCAAACACAAGAAAATACGCAAGAAAACCACTTTTTTTTATATGACCATGGAGTCCAAGCCAACTTTTGCACACTTCGACTAATCTCACGGGATACCTGCCCACCTTGATGAGTTACCAGGTGAGAGTAAACTCAAAATAGGGACAAACAGTATTTTCTTGCGCTCCTTGATGAGTTGAGTGTCTAAAAGGATATGAATTCAACATGAAAATTCATTGTTGCTTTAAGCCTTTAACTATACACCTTGTTTTAAAACAAGAAAATGTTGTAGTAAATATGTATACCTTTTACTAGTAAATAAATATTGAGACAAAAAAGATTATCAATCCTACATGGGACTTTGTAACTATACTTATTATAATTATGTTTCTGTCTTCTTCCCTACAATTGCCACTGCCTCCTCAATTGCTTGTGCAAAAGTTGCAATCTTGTAAGTGAAGAACCCCACTAGCATGGGTATCAACTCGAGGTGCATGAGTCCATACTCCGCCGAAAGGATACTGAAAAGATACCAAATTTATACAAGTTGCAATTTGTAAGCAAACCACAACTAAAGCAACTTTATCCAATATAAGAGCATCATCCATAGAAGTCGAAGAACAGAGTTAACAAATGATTCTTAGGTCCATTTAGTCATTTAGCAAATTCAAGCTACTATAGAATGGTTGATAATACCGTTTCTTGTGGTGTTTCAACTTTTTACCAGACAAGTCTCAAGTTGAATGAAAGTGATTACTTGTAACTGAGTGAAAAATTCACTTTGATTATTAGTTCCGGTAAGGAGGTGGGAGAGGTTAGTCATAGTGGGCTTGAGAAGGATAGAGGTAGTCCAAAGAAGCATTAGGCGAGGTAATTAGGCATGACATGGCAGAACTTCAGCTCACCGAGGACATGATCCTTGATAGGAGGGTGTGGAGGTTGAGTATTAGGGTAGAAAGTCAGTAGGTAGTCGGGTGTGTCTCTCTTCCATTCCTGGACTATTAGTATTATTCTTGTATTATCTTGTTCTTGGATTTCTTTTATTACCTGTTGTTTCTTTAGTCTCGGTTATCTTATTATCTTACTGTTATTTCTACTTGCTGCTACTCCCCCTTTCATTGTTTCTTTGAGCTGAGGGTTTATTTGAAACAACCTCTCTACTTTCTCAGGGTAACACTCCCCAGACCTCACTTGTGGGATTTCACTGAATTTGTTATTGTTGAGTATCCTTGGGAGATCTCAAACTAGGAACAAACATTCTAATAATTATAGTGTCAAGTGTCAACAATGTTCCTCAGCTTACTAAGTTTCTTTTTTGTTCTTCGTCTTAAGTGGTTAACTTCTAACTTTGGTAAACCAAAAGGTGTAATAGGAGAAACTGAAGCTCTTTCTAACCAGCTCCAATTTCTTTATCCGTGCAGAAATGTTATAAGAGAAGGTTCCTTGCGACAATTATTCTATCCGCACATGTTTTAACGAAATGCAGTGATAGTGGAAGATCCTTACCCATTCCACCGGTTATAGATCATGACCAAAACAACAGGAACCAGTAGCCTTGGCTGCCCAACCGCTCCCCTGCAAGTAAAGCTTTCTCGTAAGTTAATTAATCAGAGATCAAACTAGTTCCTTATGGCATATGACTACTGTTCCTATGTCATTTAGGGATTCAACATTGATGCATGTCGTAGATTTCTATTTATCTACCAGTTGCTTAATAGCTTAAAATCCTGGAATCAAGAAATTGTCCACATTGAAACAACTACAGTATAGCAGATCATGTACACTTCTAATTTAAACCCTTTCATTGATACGACTGTCAAGGGTTTAGGTCTAAGAAACCGAGATTAACAATGATGAACTGCTATCCTCATTTCCTCAGTCGCAAAATAGTTCCGTTGGCTATATGAATCGTTAACACCCATTTTATTTCATTTGAACATGTTTCATGCCAAATTACCTCTGATATAACATTACTCATTACTGTTCTTGTAATCATTTTATAAATCTTCCTACAGGATAGCACTCTTGTTGCACTCATGTTACAATTTCATCTATAATCTTAACTACCTAAAACAAGCCCTGTCTAATGCCACTTCAACTTCACTCGTCTATGTGGGACAACATCGCGGTGTACACAGTTTGTCTTACTTCTACTTGTATTAACTCAAAAAACGCTCATCTCTAGCGTACTTCTCTATAGTGGACAGTAAAAGGTCATCAAAATATTGGAGATAAATTTGCACAGAAAGAGCCATCAGCTAAAGATTGCATCACAAATAGCATACTTGATAAGCGCTTTGGGTCCATCTGTCCTTAGAGAATCCACGCTGTTCCCCAACATACGCATGTACATCAATGATCCAAGTAGCCCAGCACCATAACTGGACAAATGGAAAATGTTACATTTTATTAACACCAAACATATGCATGTACATGATAGAACCAAGTGACCAAGCATCGTAAATGGTCATAGAAACACACAATATCTTATCAACATCAATTTTAATAGCTTCATGGAATATGCGCAGATCATCCACCACCTTAATCCAAAAGGCTATTTAATCCTTACAACAAGTTGGAAAAAAAAATTCAATAAGCAAACAGAAACAAAACAGTCACGACTTGATAAAAGATGCACAAAGTATACTAGAAGATCATTTGGTCATTTCATTGTATGAAATGGCTATTTGTTCAGTAACAGTATCACCTTTTGAAGGAAAAAAGAAGCAAGTGAAGAGTTACTTCATTCTCAAATATTATTAACATTAGAAACCACAACGGACCAATATACTAATCAAAGGAAAGCTAGTTTAATGGATAAGGGGTACAACATCACTTGATCAGACAATACGTTCATCAAGAAGAGATTGAAAATAACTAGAACTTCTAGAAAGATAACTAGTTTACCTTGCTGCAATTTCAGGAGAATAGGAGACATAGGCTGAAACTATGCCAACTCCACCAATCCCAAGGGTGAGGAACTGTAATTTGTCCTTCAACTGCAAAGACACACAAGTATTTTAGAAGAGTGAACTTGTACAAAGTCAACAGATCTCAATCAAGAGTATGATTGATGTGGAGAAAATACTAAACATGTACCTTAAGATACTGCTCCTCTGACCGAGCAGCCAAAATATTTGGGTCCTCTTGTGAACGTCTTGTTTCTCGGAGTAACACTTCCTGAGGGATGGATAACTCAGCATTATAAGGTGAAGCAGCATGCTTTTATATCTCAGGAGGGAGACATTTTGAGCAAAAAAAAAAAAAGAAGTATCAAATTTCAAGAAATGAAATCTTTAGGCAGTTCTAAAAACATACACTGCCTCCAGTTGCAGCCTTTGCAGCCCTATCCCACTTCTCCTGCTCGCGTCGTGTTGGTGCTGGTCTCCATTTTTGAGATGCACTTACACTAGCCTGAAAACTACTTTCAGCTTGAACAATGTCCGTAAAAAGGAAATAAATGCCAAATAGCTAAAGCTAAGTGTCTTAAAATTGGCATACATTACTTTCCTTGACTTCAGCGTCTAGCATAGGTTTTGAAGGGGTTATTAGCTTCTTGGTAAGGTCAATATCCATACTGCATTGTCCAAATGCAATCACATTAGAGGAAGAAGGAACTGATATACATCTATTCAAAAGAAAGGTAAAAGACGAGCCCCACCTGTCAAGACTCATGACTCTGTTTAAGCTAAGAAATCCAGATGACTCTTCCTGTTAAGATCAAAATGACATAGTCACTAACAAATTAAGCAACTATTTTAACAGAAATGGTACTAACAAAATGCCAAATTTTACCCTCTATAGTAGTATAGAACTTCTTCAGACTAACGCACTACACAAACAAATCATAGTTTCGTGCAATTCAATTTTAATAAAGAAAAAGAACTAAAAGAAGGGAAAAATAATCATTCGATGACCAACATTGTTCTGTTCCATGTCGTGGAGAAAGCTAGGGACTATCAAGGAAAGATTCCTCAGAAGACATAACAACTGACTGCAGACAGCACAACAGAGAATCCGTAATGTAGTCCAAATAAAATTCACCTCAACTCCAAACTACTCATACTCAATTGTTTGAATTTTCAGTCACCAGTACATTCTATTCAGGCCTATTTCATTCCAATATTAAATGATTCATCCTTCAAGACTAATCAAGGATATAATACAACTACAGGTCATCTAAATTGCACACTTACCTTGAACCAAACAAAGAATTACTCCCGACGAAAACCAGACTTAACTAAGGTGTGTTCGGTATGGAGGAAACCATTTTCCAGGAAATGTTTTCCAATTTTCTCTTGTTCGGTTAGTTAAAAATTTTGGAAAATATTTTATCTAGGAAAACAAGTTCCTTAAAAATGAGAAATATGACTTCACTAGTTGAAGTAGGGAAAACAAGTAGCATTCCACATTGATTGTGTCCTTTCCACACTCCAATACACCTCATCTTCACCCCTACACTCCTACCCTGGTACGACCTTCCATAAATCTATCTAGCTTATATACAAAAATGATCTTAGGACAATATTTATTGTTTACGTGCTGAACACAAGAAAATAAGTATAAAAACTCACTTATTTTCCTACAAAATATTTACCATAGAAAACATTTTCCTTCCTATGGAACACACCCTAAGTGTATGCAACAACTAAGTTAAGACAGCTCAATTGCCTTAAAAAAACTTGAAAAAAACTCGATAAGCTCTTTGCTCCTAAAACCTAGCCATAACATTTCATATTATAAGAACACAATGGTATATGACAAAATTCAAGAAACTACTTAACATTGAAACAAGAACAGCAAAAAAGACCAGTATTAGTACATAAAGATTGTACCTTTGCAGGAGAGACAGGATCCTTTTCTTGAGGGTCCTGAACATACTTCTTCATACGACCCATAAATTCTTTATTCCAAATAAAATCATCAGAGGTAAGAGGATCTTTATCCTGACCCCAATACTTCCTTAGCTTAGTTGTAGTTGGTGGTCCTCCATATTCACCTGGTGCATCTCCAGTAGACCATTTCATAGGCTTTTTTTTGGGAAGAATCACTTTGGTTGGTAGATTTTGTGTTGGAGATGAATTGCTTGCAGATTCTTGAGATTTTGGTGTGGCTGTAGAAGTCACTGAGAGGTAGTAGCAATTTAGAACAGCCATTTCTTTGGATTTTTTGAGGATGGAAAAAATATGTATGTTAAATGATCAAAATGTGTGTTTTTTTGGTTTGGAAAAAAATAAGTGGAAGGGGAAAATCTACTTACATGGACCATGTAAGAACAACAATTCACACAGTGAGTTTCCACCTATCAAAATATTACAAAAAAAATATCTATTTTAAAATGAAAAATTATTTTTAGTCATGTCAAAAATTATTATAGGTCCTAGCTATATGAAACATATTTCCAAAAGTCACCGCCAGAAAAATTACTTACTGACTGAAGTGAGAAAGATTTTGTGGAAATTAAGCCTTGGTCTTTTAAATAAATAATTTAATTTCCAATTAATCTAATTTTTCAAAGAGATCATAAGTTCACGTGCCTCAGTTTTTGTATGACAATAGACAACATATGAATGTCATCTTATAAGTAAGGTCCGCAGAGGGTGTTGTGTACATAATCTTATTCTTTTGTTGTGAAAGTAAAAAAGTTATTTTCGATTAACCAGTAAATCATACTTTCTCTGTCTAACAATACTTGTCCACTATTGACTTTGGACACTTCTTACGAAATTATAAACAAAAGAGTAATTTTACTATACTGCCATTTGAATATAATAAATACAATGTCTTAAAAAATATAATAGGAAAATAATTATTATTAATGATAAGGATAAACTAGAAACTACTCCTAAGTGTAAAATTATTCATTGATTTTATAAAGTGGACAAGTATTATTGAACATCCCAAAATAGTATAGTCAACAAATATTGTTGAACGGAGGTAGGGTAAAAAAACAAGTAACCAAAGCAAAATTTGAATGACTATAAAAGAAATGGGATTAAATTATAGAAAATAAAAAGTTAAAGATAGGAAAAGCACATTTACTCTATCTACAAGCCCCTCTTTTGATATTTTCACTCTTGTTGTCTGACTGCTGAAAAATCGTTTTCGAGTAAAAAGAACATTTTGTAGGTGCACAGCAAAAAGGGTGAAAAAAAGAAGAAGAAGAAGAAGATAAATATCTCCATTTTTTTCAACTCAGAGAGAAGATCGGAAAATGGCTTCATCCAAAGAACGTGAAAACTTGGTGTACATCGCCAGGCTTGCTGAGCAAGCTGAACGCTACGATGGTTAGGGTTTTGTTCTTCCTCATGTAAATCAAATAGATGATTTTTTAAATTTACTACTATATGAATAGATCTAAGTTTAATGTATATGTTTTTTTAGTCTACTTGCATAACTAGAGTAATTTTGGCAAAAGAATTGATAATCAATAATCAAACTTCAGTGCTTCGAAATTTTAAGTTTTAGTTAGTTGCTAAGGTGCCTTGGGTTACTTCGAGCAGAAATGAGTTTGCGTACAATAGATCCTTGTAGTCTGGTCCTTCCTCGGACCGTGCAGATAGCGGGAGCTTAGTGCACTAAGTTGCGACTGTTGGAGACTTGGAGTATAGGAAGAATCATGATAGTTCTTCACCTGAAAAGTTTAATTTTTTTTCTGTATGGAAACCTTTATCAAATTCAGAAATTCATTTTTGGTTCTCCTTTGAGGTCACTGAGGACGTGATCCTTGATAGGAATGTGTGGAGGTTGATAATTAGGGTAGAGGGTTAGAAGGAAATCGGGCGTATTGCTTTTCCATTTCCGGAGTATTAGTTTTATTCTTGTTTTTTTGTGTTCTTAGATTTTTGTTACTACTTGTTGTTTCTTTAGGATCGATTCTTGTACTATCTAGTTGGTGTTTCTGCTTGTTGGTACTGCTTTCTTTGAGCCGAGGGTCTATTGGAAATTACCTCTCTACCTTCTTAAGATAGGGGTAAGGTTTACGTACATTCTACCCTCCCCATCCCCAGACTTCATTGTGGGATTACATTGGGTTTGTTGTTGTTGTTCTTTCTCTTGGGTGTTCAGAACAGATTCCTTGTTGATTAGCTTTGCTTAAGTTTTTCCCTTACTCTTTTCGTATGTTACAGAGATGGTCGATGCAATGAAGAATGTTGCAAATCTGGATGTTGAACTGACAGTGGAGGAGAGGAATTTGTTATCTGTTGGTTATAAGAATGTGGTTGGATCTAGGAGAGCATCATGGAGGATCTTGTCTTCCATCGAGCAGAAGGAAGAGGGTAGAGGAAATGAGCAGAATGTTAAGCGGATCCAGAATTACCGCCAAAAAGTAGAGTCAGAGCTCACCGACATTTGCAATAATATCATGACTGTGATTGATGAGCATCTGATTCCATCATGTACTGCTGGTGAATCAACTGTGTTTTACTACAAAATGTGAGGCTTGGTATATTGTTTGTTTTGAGTCGAAAACATTGAGTTTGTTTTTCTGGAAGTTAAGAACTTCATAGGTTGTTCATTTTTGTCAGTTTGCTTTATCTTTGGGTGCAGGAAAGGGGATTATTATCGATATCTTGCAGAGTTCAAAACAGGTGATGACAAGAAAGAGGTTTCTGATCTGTCTTTAAAAGCATATCAGGTATGCAATTGCTATAAACCTGTAAGAAGACAATAATCATCTCTTTTTCTGCTAAACAAGAAGATACTGATACATATTGTCAGTCGTATATGATCCTTCTTTTTTGTTCGATTGTTTCTAAAGTGAGCGCTAGCATATGTTCTGCTAGCCTTTACATTGCTGTTGGAAGTAAAGGCTTTTGGCATTTTCAAGATTTTAACTTCATAACATTTTAAATATTATGTAGAGCCTCTTTACTTGTCCCTTTCTCCCGTTCCCCTCTCTTTAACGTTTTAAGTATAGTGTTTGTATTTGTTTTCTTTACATGCATATCTATTTCTATCTACTTCCACTTACTGGTCATTCTACACTTTGTGTACAGACAGCTACAACTACTGCAGAAGCTGAATTACCAATCACCCATCCCATTCGGTTGGGTTTGGCTTTAAATTTCTCTGTTTTCTACTATGAGATAATGAACTCACCTGAAAGGTTTGTGAGGTTTTGTGTTTATCGTAGTTTATCCACACACGTTCTTCATCTCAGTTGATTATAATCTGTTTTCTTCAGGGCTTGCCAATTGGCTAAGCAGGTTTTTGATGAAGCAATATCTGAGCTGGATAGCCTCAATGAGGACAACTACAAAGATGGCACCTTAATTCTGCAGCTTCTGAGGGACAATCTCACCTTGTGGACGTCTGACATTCCAGAGGATGGAGGTATGTGCCAGTTTTGATCTCAAGGTTGCTTTGGTGCTTATATAATTCTCGTAGCTGGTTCATTAACTTTCTACCTGCTCTTTTCTCCTCGTAATTGGATAGAATAATTCTGACGGCTGCTCCTACTTGTATTTGGGGCCTTAATTGACACTTCTAGTTTCACACGCACTTCATTTGAATGCGCATTTGCAGTTAGGAAGTGTTTCCTTTAGAAAGGTTTATGAACAAAATGCAGCAGATATAGTTTTGAGTTGACAAGGCTATAACAAAGATATAGTTTGAATGTAATATTGTTCTTATGTCACTATTAAGAGAAAACTTCAACTTTCTGATTTACATATTATTCATTTTAAAATCTCTTCTTTTTTTTCTGTCTGAATAGAAGAGGCTCTAAAGGGAGATGCTGCAAACAAAGTGGGCGAGGATGCAGAGGTGGGTTCTTCATTCATCTTTGTCTCTATTTTGGTATTAATAAAGTTTCCCTACTCATACTAAACCACGTCTTTTTGGTATGCTCTTGCAGTGATGATCCAAACGAGTAAAATGTACCATGTGTATTTGATTAAAGGAGGCTGGTGAAACATCTGGTGGATTGTTTGTCAAGTGCTAATAGATAATTGTAAGGCACCAACAAATGAATAGATACTTGTTTATTGGATATGTGTCTTGCTGGAGATTATTTTCACATTAATTGATGAATGCATATCGTTTGATTTGCATCCCCATTGTTATTTCCTTCGCTTATAGCTAGTTTTTCAGTCTTGAAATGATTGGTTTGCTTGCTCTAGGTAGTTTTATTTTTCAGATGACTACACAGCTAAAGAAAAGAACATGAATGCAATCAAATCGTAATTTTAAACATTACTATGAAATAATCAAGGAAAAGGTTCACTTCAGGCTCGAGATCAATATTTTTTGCGCATAGATTGTACCACATTTTGGATCAACCACGACAGATTATCAATCAAACTATGCATCAAAACAAGCTAGTCAAGATCAGTTATTATCATGTTGTTCTATTTGGACTTCTGGTATTCCTATGCCACGAAGAAAGCCAGATACATATTTTTCTTAATTTTGTTTTTTCATTCCAAGTAACAAGACATAACTGATCGAACCTTTGGTTTCTTCGTTGGTGGTGGGATATTCGGCATTGAAGAAGCTGACGCATTAGTCTTCGCCTGGCAGTGATCTGAGCCATTGACTCCATTAGAGAAACAAATGGTTTGCAGAGAGGTGACACAACACTCTTGCCAATTGAGATGAGTGAGGTCTCTGATTGCTTCATCGAGAGTAACGAACGCTTCTGATGAGATCTCCTCTTGCAATGTGGAGCGTCGCAGGTCCATTAACTCTATTGTGTTCACAGCGTCGGCCAGAACTTTCTGTATATTTTAGCAGATTGAAGAAATCAATATTTGATCAACAAGATTGAAAAATTGCAAAGTATGAATTTGACCTTTTGACGCTTGCTTTTCTTGAACCCGTGAAAGCTGATGATCTGCAAAAATCATTGACACATAAAGAAAGGATTATTCTCATGGCACATAACACAGATTGAATTCCTATCCTGTTACGAACTCATCTGTTGAACCAGATTTGGTAAAAAAAAGAAAGGAGCTACATGTATCACGAAATTGACAATTCAAACATCAAAATGATTACAAATAATAAGAACCTCTAATTTCACTCAGTTGAATCATTAATCTCCGTTTTCATGTTGGAAAAACAATTAGGAGAAACACATCCGAGTAAGCAATACGGATCACCAACGCGATACTGAATACTGGGGAGTAATCTCTACATATTCAAAGATTCAGAGAGAATGAGAGGTAACTCATTAAGATAAATAATAGTGAAATCGAGCTGCTTGTTACTGTCACTGAAATTGAGGTAGATATAAGTTGCAACTTCAAATCATATAGCTACTCTGAAACAGAGATTGAATTCCAATTCTGTTCCGAACTCATCTCTTCAACTTGATATGGTTATAAAATTCGAGCAACACACATCAGGAAATTGACGATACAAACATCAAAATGAACACATAATAAGAATCTCTAATTTCACAGAGTCACGTCATTAATCTCCTATTTCGTACCGGAAAAAACACCTCCGAGTAAGAAATATGGATAATCACCGAAGTAATACTGAAATACATCAAAACTAGCAGATCTCCAGCGACTCATAGAGAAGGAGAGATACCTCACTGAGATTAGCAATAGTGAAATCGAATTGCGTGTTACATTACATAGAGAATCACGGTATATAAACCAGAAATTTTATTCCAATTCTGTTCCGAACTCATCTCTTGAACTTGATTTGGTAAAAATCGAGCTAAGCATACAATTAAACATCAAAATGATTACAAATAATAAGAATCTCTAATTTCAAACCGTCACACCATTGATCTCCGATTTCATACTAAAAAACACCTCCATGTAAGAAAAAATACGGATAAACGCCAAAACAATACTGAAATACGTCAAAACAAGCAGATCTCCATGGTTATTATCAACGATTTACGATTAGTCAAGCAACTGAAACCACACTAAACAAAAAACAATAGATAAATATATACATGTACAGTTCGCAGATTCAGAGAGAAGCAGAGATACCTCATTGAGATTAGGGATAGTGAGATCGAATTGCTTGTTGCTGTCAATGAAATCGACGTACTTCTCTAAGGTCATCTTCTGTGATTTCTTTTTCATTCTGAATCTACTTTCCACCATTTGCATCTTCTCTCTCTGTTTCTCTTAGTGATTTCGACTGTGTTTTTCTGTGTTGTGAATTTTGAAATATTGAGCTCATCGAGGATATTTATAGTGACTGGGAACGTTAAACACGTTAAAAGCATTTTGGTATCCATTTTCCCGCCATTGTAGTGGAAGCAAAAATTAAAATTCAATGAAAATTACGCAAAAAAACTCAATTAAGAAATATATTACGAAAAAATATATATTTACAATAAAATAATTCAAGTATAATGAGATAATATGAAATATCTTAGAATTAAGCTTGGGATAAACTTTATATTATATTTTATTGATCTCCAATTCCGTTGCTGCTGCAGGCTAGTTTCAATATAGGTCATCAAAAGAATCTCAAAAACCCACCAAAGTAGAATAGCTATGAAAAAACGGAGAAGCTCACTGATGGATAACCCATCAACTTGGGATCCAAATTCCCAAATTCGAGATTTTCCTTGAGAGATACTCTATTACAAAGAAATTGGAATGGAATAATATAAGTACTTTTTCCATAAAGAAAAGAAAATGTTTTTGACCTCCCGGCCGGTTGGCCAAACAGGCTCTAAATTAAATTTACGTTCTCAACACTGTTCATACAATTAATTTAAACCTTTTGATTGAGAAAACATATTAATACCATGGCTAAATAAACTCCAAACTGAGTTTTTATTCAGTTAATCTGCAAAAATACATAAAATTCCAAAGTACAGAGGTCACGTAGTTTAATAACAGAAAAAGGTGAATTTTTTTTCTTCATATTTTATTAAGTAGATCTCCTTACACTCCAAAAAGCACAGCATACAGAAACGATCTCTACTTTTGAAAATGCTCGATCAGACTAAACATGGACCTGCCTAATGCCTTACTCCTTCCAATTCCATAAAACCATCACCATTCTCAATAGAAGTGACCGACAAAGAACCTTAGTTGACAGTTTGTCTGAGCTCGGGACGGACAAAGTCAGCATCTGCAGGAACTGAAATGTCGACTGTAGGTCTCAATTGGGCACAAACTTCAATAGCTTCATGGACAGGATCACATACGAAATTGGTCATAAGATCCATATTGATTGGCAGGTTATTGTCGACAGCAACCAGTGCTTGCTGGGTGAGATTGTAATCAAATCGAGGAGCCCACTTCCTAGATCCCAAACGCGCTGTTGTAGAGCAATTGTCAACCATGAATGACACTCCACGTGCATGCATGAAGGGATTCAGGGAATCAACAGACTCGATGACACTTTCATTTATGATCTCTGAGTAAGAGTGGCCTTTCTTCCTCAGAACCTCAATCTGTCAACATTTACCAAAGAACAAAGTGTTATAAACAAGCAAGATCTAGATGCTCTCACACTAAGCTAACACCATTGGTGTTGAACATCCATATACCATCAAAAAGGAAATCAGCAGGACAAGGGGATTCGGCTAAAAATTACATTGTATATCTGTGGTTAAAATTATTCTTTTACGTATATACAGTAGATGCTGAATCTTCTTGGCTTCTTTGCGTGCTTACTTCTTTAGACAAAAAAACAATAATAAAAATAAACAAAAGAGAGCTGGGGGGG
>NW_006239040.1:605342-611028 GCF_000226075.1 Solanum tuberosum
GGGGGGGGGGCGGGGGGGGGGGGGGGGGGGGTTGTTCATCAAGTTGATCTAAACCTTGTCAAGTAGTGGGGAGAGGTAAAAAGCGTTTGCAGCTAGAAAGAGAAAGAGAAGGATTTTGAAGAGATTTAAGTTGGCAGCAGCTCAAGATACACAGTGCCAGGCCCTCCTTTTACGATTCAAACATTATAATAAAACCAACCAAACGGATTGAATAAAAAGAAGACCTGAGCCATCATCAATGCGACATAGACACCAGCAGTGAAAGGATAGAGAGGACCCAGATCACCAGATGGTCGTGTTGCACGAACACGCTCACCAACTTTCCACATCCTTGTCTGGTCTATTTTACCCATTGGGAAAGCTGGTAACCCCTCTTTCTCCTGTATGTACAAAAAAAGAAGGTTAATATCTTCATCTTATCATCAGTATTTCACTTTTCCATAATGCTGAAGAAGCCCTTGTAATATTAGGTTCCATGAGAAGGATACACAATTTCTTCAAGTGATCAAAATAAATATAGGGGAAAAGCACCACAAGCTAGGTAGTACAGGCGGTATAATCTTTTTTAAAAAAAAAAAAAAAAAAAAAAAAAAACTGGCTTAGGACCCATTTTATAAATGGTAAAAAATCCACATATACAAAAAGCGATGGGCCAGGTTCAAAAGTGACCAGTCCAGAAAATGACATCAAAGTAAAAAAAAAAGAAATAACACAAAAGGAAATTAAGGATTTCATTTTGGGGAAGAAGCCAAAATTAATACAGGTGGTATAATCTAGTTTCCATCAAGGAAGTCAAAAATTAATGTGCCTCCAATGAAGGGGGTGGATAGAGAAAGAGAGGAAAAGAGAAACCAATTGCTAGGAAACTTAATAATAAAGAATCAACTTACAGAAAAGCGGCGACCTGCCAATACAACACTCCTGATCTCACTACCTGCTGCAACATCCTCATAGCACTCGTACAAGATCTCCATGCAAGGGTAATATGAAGCACTATATGCAGTCGCAAACACCTTCTTGCCTTCTGCATCCAATGAATTGTATAGAGCTAACATACCCTAATAAACACGTAGAATACTTTCAAGAACAATTTGAGAAGTTATAAAAGTATCTTGCTAAACATAATAATACACCAAATCAAAAGATTGAGAATTTAATTCTGACCTTTGTTGATATGGTCCTCGAAATGTTTCCGGTTATGCACTCAACAGTATTCTTGTATGCGAGCTCTTCACTCATTCCATTTTCTGTGTACCTTCTGAACAATGACTCAACAATGCCATGGACAGCACCAAGTAATATGCCTAACAAGAAGACCAATGGACCTCAACCATACTGATTTAGTAAGTGAAAAAACAGACTTTGGAAACACGCTAACCTCGCTCGCCAAATATATCGCTTCTGTATTCCTGTTCCAGGGTAGTTGCAAATGTAAAGGGGGAACCAAGGGCAACTGACCACCCAAGAGCAACATCAGTGGCTCTTCCATCTATATCCTGTATATACCGAATGGCGTTACATCTCATAGAACATAAAAGCCAAGAGTTTGAGAGAAAATAGATGAGGGTGAATTATAAAAGACTGCAGGAGACCTGGTGAACTGCAAAACTTGCATTAATTCCAGCACCATTGATTTCTTTTCCTTGCACATATAATCTCCGGACAGATGGGCCCATTCCCTTGGGACATACAGCAATCACACTGATGTTCTTGGGAAAGTCAAGGTCCAATGACTGCAAATGGCCGAGAAGGAATCCATGCGAAAGACCAAGTATGCTATTTGGTTTCATGTGAGAAAACACTTCTTCATAGTTGTCAGCCTGCACATACATCAGGAAATTCAGAACAAAGGAGTGGTGCAGCAACTGGCACTACCTGCACACCTGGTGAAGGAATACACTGTCTGACAAGCTATCAATATTACCATTTTCTTGCGGTATAATGAATCCAAAAAAAAAGGTTCTGTTTACCCTTTTGGAGTCATGGAGTGTGTGGCTTGGTTTGATATTTCCATCCTTGGGTTAAATTTTGAAAATTCAGGTCATACATGTTGCCAAGATAAATACTCCACTGAATAATGTGGAACACGTGATTCTGGTAAAAATCTATGTATCCGCTAACCAAAATAAAATAAAATGAGTTCGATTTAGAATGTTCAAAATCTCACCAGAGAAACCCTAAAGTTTAGTGGAAATATACCGAGTGTGCAGTCCATAGTCCCAAATTAAACAACAAAATCACATCTAATCACCAGTGGTGGGAGCAGAAAGCACAAAGCTATAACTTATGAGATAGCAAAACTAAGAATTTGTTCTTTGGAAGAGTAGAAGCAAGAAACAAGATATCTAGCATTCCAAGCAAGACATTGAACTATAAGGTCAAGGGCAGCCTTCACTAAAATGTATTACCAAATTGTCATGAAAAGAACATGAGGCTAACACAATGTGCCTACCTGAGCTGCATCAGAAATCAAAAGCAGCACTAGATCGCTACCAGAGATAGTTTCATACAAGTCTCCCAAGGTACCATTTTCTTCAGTAAACCCAGCTGCACGAGCCTCAGCAAAGGAGCGAGAACCCTTTCTCAAACCAATCTGCATGATCAACATTCATACCTCATAAGTTACAAGACTATAAGAATTTAATCTTGTATGCAAACCAGATAAACTCCAGCTTCAATCTCTAATAAAGAAGAAATGAAATATTACCTTAACGACTATATCAGATTTTGCTTCTGCAAGAGAATCCCTCAAGTTCTGGGCTTGAGCTGGTCCCTACCAAAAAAGAAGGGTATTGCTAAGCTACTTGAATGAAAGAAGGAATGAAACTTGAACAGGAGAGAGGAAAAACATTTATCTTACTTTTACAGAAAGAAGTGCATTTTTTTAACCAAAATAATTCAATGTTGTATATTACTATATGTACATGAGATCACTTCTAAAACAGTATTCAGATATATTTTGATGATACCTTCTGCGTTAATGATGAAAAAATAACAACATAACCAATTATCAGCAGAAGTAGAGTATGGAAAACAACAAACTTTGAATGGAGGAAGATGTATCTTCTTGAGAAAAACTACAATAGAGAAACTTTATCAGCAAATATGCTAGAATCAGTACGAAGAGCAAAAACTTGGTGAGAACATATATGGTTTTAGAAAAGTCAACAAAAAGAGTAGTTTGAAGCTGCTTTTATCAGGTACATCCAAAAGGATGTAGCTTTCCAGCAAAAATAGTAAAACAGAGGACTTCTACGTTATAGAATCTAGAAAGAGATATCTTCTTCTCTTCTCCTTTCAATTTCAAAAAAAGATATATCTTCTCCAAAATTTTGGTTAACTAAACTCTTGGTTTCAGATGGCAATATTCCCTCTTCATTGAGCTCAAACAACAAACTTCCTCTTTGCGCTAACTTTATATACCAATAACTCTCAGAATGGAACATTATACAGATATCAAAATTGAATTAACTGAATAAAATCAAAACCAAAGAAACTTCACCTGAGAACCCCAACCAATGACTCCAATCTGCTTGATTCCCTTGAATGCATCCGGCAACAACTTGAACAAATCTCTCCCTCCTTTCACAATGTACTACACCACAATCCCAACAATATACATTACACATCAAAGCCAAGAACTTTCACATATCGAAATAAACATTTTCATCATTGATACACCAAACAAGAAAGACAATACCATCACTATCTCCGTCCAAAATTGTGTTTTATGGTACTTCTACTGAGTTTTCTAAATGTCTAATGCTTAAAGGTGTTTGTTTGAAGTTTTTGCTAATTCTTTTTTGAGAAAAAAACCACAGTATCTTTTTGAAAAGTGACTTTACACTAAAAACTCAGAAATCTTTTTAATGAACAACTCTGACTATCCAAAAACACATTTCCTTTTTGTACAATTTCCTTATTCTAAATGATTTTTGAGAAAAAAAATTCAATTTGTTCAATCCTCCTACATATTATTCCACACAACAATAAGAAATGATTTACATTTAGAAATAGATGTCCAGCTACTCAAAATCAAATGGAAAACAAATTGCACTCTTTCTTATGTTAAATATATAAAAAGAAAGAGTATAAAAAACACACCCAAAGTATTTCAATTTTCCAAATTTCATGCTTGAACTATTAGGCAAGCGAGTTTCCTACCACCTATTTATCAAAACACCCTTCAATTATCATTTATTCCTTTTTCCTATGTTGATATTTTAGCTTAGAAAATGGAGCAATTGATTGATAGTTGAGGTGTGTTTAGATTTATAGTTTGCGATAGTTCTGATAGGAAATTCGCATAACTAATAGTTATAAGTATGAAACTAGAAAAACTGTCATACTTAACCGGTTTTCAAGTATCTAACTATTACATCTAATCATTCACCGAAAATTAGATGTCACCGTACTCTAACTACGCCATTCTTTCTAAAACAGAGGTAATTGGTGAAATAAACATAGAGAAGGGAAGAGATTCACCTCGTCGTGTCCAGAAAGGGTAACTTTCTCCTTCTTAAAAACAGATGTTTCAAAATCGAGAGACATCGGTGCCTTTACAGCAGCAGGAGCAGCAACCATACGAACATTAAGTGCTCCGCCGGAGCTGGAGACATTGTAGGAGTGAGATTTAGCTCTGAGAGCCTTAAGCGACGGAGATGAAGTAGAAAAAAACCCTAAGTTACTAGATAGAGCAGGCTTTAGGGATTTGGTTGATGAAGAAACGGCCGAGGAGGAGGAGGAAATGGAGAAAGAAGTAGCCGCCGGTGTCGCCATTGTTGCTCTGTTGAGGTGCCGCCGATGACTGTAAAAAGTGTAGAGAGAGAAAGTGGAAATGAGGGGTCACGTTTTTATGTTTGGTTTAGTATTGCTAGGGTAACGATATGCAGCATATCCGAATTGAGAAGTGGCGGCATGAAACTGTGATTCTAATGCCCCTCAGGTTTTAGGTCGTTTACGATTTTATCTCGTGATTTAAAATTATGTTATGTCATTAGTGTTCGAATATATGATATTTTTTATTTTGAGATAAATTTTAAATTTTTTGAAAAATTTAATTTGATATTTTTTTATCATAATTTTATATTTATTAAATATAAAAATTGACCACAAATTTATAATGATTCAGGAAAGGGATTGATCGAAATTGCAACGAGACACACCAACACTACGCTGAGCTATAGGCCCCACCCCGTCTCAACTAGATCTGTTTCCGGGAGTACCCTAAAAAAAGGAACCTTTCATCTCCCCAACCATTTCGGGTTTTTTAGTTTGGGGTGCCAATAGTAGCATAGTATTTTGAAACGACCCCAAAAATGTCCGAAAATGTGCTTCGGAAACACCTATAATTGTAATTTCCATATATCTCAAAATCCGTGCATGATTTCGGAAATTCGACTTCATATTCTTATTCAGGGTGTCAAATTGAGTGGGAAATGGGTCTAACCCGAATTTTAGAGCAACCGTATCAAAATTCGAAAATCGCAAAAAATGCGATTTGGAGGGTCAACTTTAAAGGGGCATATCTCTTAGCACACAAGGAACTGGAAGGACAACAATATATTAAATTTAAGCTCTTTGAGTTAGCTTTCCAACGCACTTGATTTCACCTCATTTCGAGTTAGAATGAGGGAGTTATGACAATTTTCGTAAAACTTATCTGTGCAGATTTGCAATTTCCAGT
>NW_006239040.1:612311-631900 GCF_000226075.1 Solanum tuberosum
TTTTTTTTTTCAGTTTTTGTTTTTTTTTTTTTTTTTTTTTAAGATTTCAGTTCCGTTTTCACGTTTTTTTATAGTTTTTTATTTTTTAAAACATGCTAAAAGTGTGGTTTTAAACCCAAAAAAATTCAAGAGTCCGCCACTAAAACTAAATACTACTACTTTCTTGAAATTTTGTTTTGTTGGCTTATATATACACGTTTATACTTTTATTTTTCGAACCCCCTGAACGAAAATTCTAGGTCTGCCACTGGTAGCATTGCATTGCATCCCATATACTTAGTACATTCAAATGTACTAATGCATACTCTATGCCTACATGATGTCACCATGTAGGGACCGGAGCACCGCTTGACCATCCTCCTCCGCGTGGCTAATACGATTTTCTATCGAAGTTATTGGTGAGTCCTCCATTCCGGGGACGTTGCTTATGATCTTTTGCTATGTATAAGACTTTTCCTTTTTTTTTGTTATGTATTGACTATGAGGGTGAGCCCGGTAGTTTGTCTTGGCCCCCGCTAAGTACCCATGTTTAGAGGTGGTGTTGGACAAGTTGTGTATTATGCTTGAGCTTGACTCATCTATGGTATTTATGTATCATTCCTTTTTTTCTTGCTCCCTTAGTCCTGATTTCCCCATTGATTATGCTTATCGCTTATGGTCATTTTAATTGCTTCCGCGACCAAGGATGTGTAATGATACGCTATGAGGCTTGTTTGGGGTTCCTTCGGGTTCCCCATTCGCCGGTCACGTCTAGGCCCTAGGCTTGGGTCGTGATATATTTAAAGTAAAAAAGACTCACGATTATATATCTATATTGTTTTTTGTAAGAATATATAGGAGGAGTGATGAAATGTTCTTCGAATATGAATATGATGATATACTCGTTTTATACTCTTTCTATTTCATATTAATTGAATTTGTAAGGGCAATGCATAAATATTAAAAAAAACATTGAAGAACATAATTTAAACTATACTTTCCACCAATATCCTTTGTGAAATCATAAATATAAATTTATAAGTAATGTAATTTATCCCTTGAAAAATATAAAACTTCAATAAATGAAAAGACAAATATGAAAAAAAATTGAAACATTCATCTTAAATTTTGAACATTTCAATTATTTTCAACAATCTAGCTAGTATATGAAATAAAGGAAAAATTACTAATGATATTGACCATGTTCAATTTTATTAAATTGCAATACAATAATTTTACTTTTTTACTTAATTAGTAAAATCTAATCTTAAACTTAATTAGTTTTTTTTTCTTGTTTTATAATCTTTCATCATGAAAATAGAAAATATTTTACTTTCGTTTCTTGCAAATATATATATTATACACGAAGGAATGAATAATGCAGAATTTTCTGGACACGTGTCGAAGACCCACATACCAAAAAAACCAGGTGAACTCTCTCTTTACGTTTTTCGTTTTCCAACTCAAACAAAATTCACCAAAACTCTCCGTTTCTCTTTGTCTTACTTTATGCTGTGCTTTTTGTTTGCAATTAGCTTTTGTAAAAGTTGTAATTTTTGGAATTCTGCTGATAAAAATTTACCCGTGACTTGCAATTTTTGCTTCTGGGTATTCTTTTTTTGTACTGTAAGTTGTTCTGCTTCAACTCTAGTAGTAAAAAGATTGAATCTTGTAATTGATTGGTAGTTATGTTATGTAGTACGATTGAGGTATATGTATTGTATATAATTGTTTTTTTCCTTTGTGGGTATTGTTTCTTGATCATGGTGGTTATGATTTTTAATGTTTACCTAGGGCAGAAGATAGCTTTTTTCCCTAAATAGCTGCTGTTTACTTTTGTGGGGTTTGCTTCTTGATCATGATGCTGATGATTTTTACTTGTTTTTGTGAATAATTTATGGGTTTATTGTGTACATAGAGTTTTGGTGTTTGGGTTTTATACTTCTTGTTTGATAATCGTGGTGTTTGGGTTAGCTTGTGCGTGCCTCGACTAGACTAATTCCATTGGATACCCCACCAAGGCTAAAACATGGGAAGAAAGCACCTTGTGTGTTTTTGCTGGGATTTGAACGTTTCATTGACCACTAGGCTACACCCTTGGTGGGTGTTGGGTTTTATACTTTTATATTTTGTGCTTTTATCTTTTTGATAGGATGTATAGAGATATCTTCTGTATGTGAAATTATAGGGGTTTGGGTATTAAGGTAAAGTAGCTTGCTTTCTGTTGTGTTTTTTTGATGAATTATTTCATGGTTTTGGAATGCTTTTGTTGGGAATTTGGTATGAGTTGTAGTTTGGGTAATAAGGAAGCTCTTAAAACCCTTTGTTTGACTTTAGCTGACCAAAATGGCTTTGGAATCTTTATAGATGCAGATATTCCATCCTGTCCATGTATAGGCTAAAAGTTCATCTAAATACATGAAACATATGTTACAAAAAAGTTATACCTATCCAAGTCTTTTAAGAAGTTTTGAGTTTTGTTCGGCGAAGTCATTAGAAAGGTACTCAATTAAGGAACCCCTAGGATTCCCTTTGCTGCCATCATGATCTCATATAAAAAGTTCCTTCCTTGTCTTCTATTCTGAAAGTTTCTGATTATTGGAAACCGGGGAGAGGTATCTGGTTAGCTTATCAAAATGACTTATTTTTGTTAATGGTTGAAGCTTTCAACCTTATTTGTGTACTTCTGTTTGATCGGTTCAATGGCTATATAGTTGGTAGTAGTTCGGATCATCCTACTATAAGAATGCTTACCATGTCTCCATCACCACAGGAATAAAACAATGTTACAAATAGATGAGCTTGTGCTATTTGTACGCTAATTTAAAGCATTTGATTTAGTTTCAGGTTTTTGGTTGAAAGAATTTCTATTGTACTGTTAAAATTCAAGTAGATGGTAAATGTAATTTACTAGAAATAGAACAACTACCCAAGCAAGTTAGGGCTTAGGACCACCAATGTGAGCAAGCTCACTCCGGGAATAAATTTTGCTGATACTAGAAGTTTGCTCTATCATCTAGGAGTGCAAGGTGTAAACTTTGTTATGGAGAATGATATTGATTTGTATCTCGTTTATGTTGGGGCATTAATTATACATTAGCGGGGTGATTTACATAGGGGTGATGTGCATTATTTTTATTGATTGAAGTTGGTGAATAATCCTGCTCAACAGAATTTTGTAATTTATGCAGCTCATACAAGTTCTAATAGGGAAGCATCTTGTAAAATTCTGCAGTTGAAAGCTATATCATCTTGCAGCACTATATTCGTTGAACCCTTGGAAAGTTGTCAAAGTGTTATGCGATGGATTTGAAAGGTATAGCATGGGTTGGAGATATATACCAGAAATTTGAAGCGATGTGTTTGGAGATGGAAGATGCCATGTACCAGGTAAAATTAACCACATGTCTCTTACTATTTGATTTGGTTCATCCCTGTTTTCGGGTTTGTTAGCAAGGTCATAGTGGAGCTTCCCTCAGCAGTCAGCAGGGCTATTTTCTTACCAACGGGTTGTTTGACCCTAGAGCACTAGGAACGTTTGAATGAATTGAACTTTGATCATATTCAATCAACCCAAAAGAAAGGAGATTGAACACTGACTATAAATTGCAGATGTTGCTATATTGACCGTTCCATGGAGCTTATTTTTCTCTGAGATACCTAATAAATCACCAGTAACATTTGGTACCTAATGATAGGTGCTTGCATCTCTTTGTTACAAGAGAAAAGACATTGATTTTACTTGGAGGAAAGGCTAGAGAAAAATTATCCAAGCGTGCCCCTCATTCATTGCCCTTACTTACATAATTGATACTTCAACTTCTCTCAATGATTAGCAAGTTGCTAGAAATGGCAACAAACCTATATTCTAATTTCGCAGAAAGGTGATAGCGTTGTACATCGAGTTTTGCCTAGCAAGCATTGACTTCCTATATTTATCAATAATACGACGTGGTTAATCCTCCATATAGCTGAACCCAACTAGCTTGGAATTGAGTCGTAGTAATAGTAGTTCTTGTAGTACTCTTGTTGCTGTCCTGACTTTTATTTGGGGACTACACTCTTCTTAACAAAATAAAACATTTATTTCATTTTTCCAATGCACATCAGATTTATTTTTGCCACTATCCGACTCCTGAGTAGGTAATTATGTTGCATTGGAAGGATGGTGTGCATATTATGTTAATAAATCAAAAGACATTCATGGTTGTTTATTCATCAATTTATTAATCGTTTCTAATCAATTGCTTCTTTGAAAATGTTCCTAACTTCAATATGTAATACCTTTTAATTCACCTTGCACCACTTTGGCCAATTAAGTATTCAACCACCGTAACTGGTTCCATGTTATATCACAGGATACCGCTAGATATGTTGAGAATCAAGTGCAGACTGTTGGTGCAAGTGTCAAGAGGTTCTATTCAGATGTGGTGCTAGATTTGCATCCTCAATTTAACATAGATCCTGTGAAAGTTGCAGCTGCTGACTTGTCTCTTAATCCTTATGCTCACACTGAAATCAGCAAGAAGCTGAAAGCAAAACTCAAAGGAGGACACCCTATGGTAATTAATAAGGAATTAATTGATGATACTCAAGTGATCAAGGGTAAGGATAGTGATCATTCATCATCTTTTAGTCCAGTCAGAGCTGCTAATAGTGTATATTATGATGTGACAGGGAAAAGCAAAAGTGGAGGAGTTTATAGACGTCAAAGTGTTGGGATCAAAGAGATTGTTAGAGATAATCATCCACCATCTAAGAAGTCGGACGCTCTCTGTCTAGTATCAGGGAATGCAATTAAATTGTCCTCAGATTCTAAGGTTAGGGGAGGTTTTGAAGTGGCATCCGACCACATGACCATGACTTCACCCTTGGCCTCAGTTAAAGGACGTAGCTCTGCCGAGACAGGAAAAGAGGTTTCCAACCATATTATAAAAACAGATGTGTCTGCAGCAGGTATATCAATTAATGTTGCAGCTTCTGACAGGAGCTTATCAGTTGACTGTGTTGGGCAGAACCAAGCAGATCTCAGGAACACTTCCTCTGTTGGTGACTTGCAATCAGACTCTCATGGTATAAATGTCTAGCAGTATCCCACTTATTTTTATTTTCTTTTATTTTTCTCACTTCTTTTCTTTTGTGTTAACTCCTGCTCTGGCAGCAGATAGGGGTACATGCAAGGAGTTGGCTGGTGATACTGGATTAAAGATTAGCAGTAATACTGGTGACAATAATATTGCCAGCGAGGAGATCAATAATATTGCAAAGATTAGCAGTAATACTGGTGACAATAATATTACCGGCGAGGAGATCAATGAGTCCTGCAAAGGTACTTACAATAGCCACCTGTAAAAAGATCTTCTCCCTTCTCTTTTTTTGCTTCAATTTTGATGGACTCACTACTCTGATATTATCTTGGAGAGTAGCTTTCATATCAATTGCTGAAATTTAAATGGGGTTATAATTCTGCCTGAGTTAGACAATATTATGTAAAAGCATATCGCGAACTATGGATCGAGTTAACAGTTCTATTGGATGAACTGTTAAATTGAACCTAACTAGTATAATTGAAGGACTTAAATCTGTGATTAGGAATATTTTTCAGCAACATACCCATGTAATCCCACAAATGTGGTCTGGGGAGGAGTTGGGGGTAGACTGTAAGCATAGTCGCAGACCTTGCCCCTACCTCGTAGAGATAGAGAGGCTGTTTCCGATAGGCCCTCAGCTTAAAATTAAACATTTCCTAACAGTTTGAAAATGAGAATACAGAACTGAGAGTAGTAACAACAAAGAAGTAATATGAAATGGAGAACAGTGCACAACATATAGAAGAAAGAACAGTAATGACAGCAAAATGGTGCGATAATCGAAGCACAAAAAACACTGGTTAATACAGGAACCGGAAAACAGGAAACTACAAGAATAATGCTAATACCATTCGTAAGAAAGAAGGTCCAAGTACGATCACCAATCCTATATGGGTCACCTTAATAGGGCATCCCACTGATAAGACTCCTGCATTGACATTGCCGTGTCATCCCACCCAAGGCAAAAGGGCCCTTATGTTTTCTCTTTTCTTTCTACTTAGTATACCAACTTCCAATAAAATAAAACGAAGGAATACTTGTGCAACTGAGCAACATTCTCCTGCTGTTCAGATATTTCCAGCCTGATTCCTTAAAACTGGTTCTTTTTTAAGTCTCTTAATCCTTTCGTTGTGTTTTGCCGTCTTCTTTTACAGAAAGATCAGATAAATCTTGTTCTCCTCCACCCGAGAAGTATGACTTGATTGAGTCCGATGTGGAAATTGTTGAGCACTATGATGAATCAAAGTTGGAGGAAACATGTGTCCTGGTTGAAGCGGAGAAACTTCATGTACCACAGGAATCAGTCAAACAGAAATCATACAAGGTCCCATCTCCCTCTCCTTCCTCTCGCGTTGTATTTGCTATTTCTTGCTTTTCATCAATATGTTTTATCATTAGTTTGGTCGTGGGGGACGAGGGAGGGGCTGTTTCATTGAAGAATGTGTGCCTTTAGATATTGACAGTTCAGTTGTTTTATCAGAAGAAGCTCAGGCAAGTGTTTTCTATGAAAAAGAAGTCGACAAGAAAGGAGTATGAGCAACTTGGAGCATTACATGGAGATCAACAGCCTAACCTAGAGCCTGAAGAAAAGCCGATGCAGGTTCTCTCCAAAAACTCGAACATGAAAAAATTGTCATCAGCTGATGATCATTCCGAATCTGAGTGGGAACTTCTCTAGATATGACACATTACAACAACATACCCAATGTAATCCCACCAGCAGAGTCTTGAGCTAGATATGATGCTATAAAATTGTAATGTTGCTTTTGCCAATCAATAGATGGCTTTGTACAGAAAACTAAAATTGAAAGCAGAAGCACCTGGTGTATTATAATAAGCCAATTATTTCTCTTTAAACTGTTTCATCAATATAACCAGTTACTAATACATGGTGGCAAGTTAAAGCACCTTTTGTTTATGGACTATGGTGAATAGAAGGCCTGTTTCATCTCTTCTTTAAAACTTCCTTTTTAAGTATATACAATAATAGTTAGTCTCAAACAAGCCAAGTCACTATGTGAATCTTGTTTATTATGTTTAAAAATAAATATGATTCGTGTGTGATATAGTAGTTAATGAAGTGACTGTTAGATAATTTTTTCGTATTTATTTTAATTTTGAAGGATAAAATTATCTGATACTTGCTACGAAGCTTTGTTGTATGATGAGAGATTGACAAATATATGCATAGTTGCAAGGCATGAAGACACGTTAGCATTCAGTATAGCTGACTCATCCAGTGTGGCTTATGTTTTTCTTGCCACGTCACAAACAAAAAGCTCATCAATTGCCACGTGTCATAAGATAATAATAAAATAAAATACTAGTACCATCTGCCTCATCCAGTTTGGCTTATAATTTCTTTCAAATCTGTTCTTGGAAGGGAAAAAATAATAATTTAGAGCATAGTTTATTTAGTAAGAAAACAAAAAAATGGCTTCAGAGAAAGCAAAAAGAGAAAATGTTCATCCTGCTATTCATATAAAAAGTGTTGCTACTGCTCCTGGTGAACATCAGCCTGCTGTTAAAGTTGGAGGGTTGGAGTTCTCTAGTGGAATGCAGCAACAACAAAAAGATTGTGACACACAAAGGGACAAACATTCTTCTCATAATGTTGATCAAGGTACCTACACTACTAAAAAACTTGTACTATTTTTTTCATAAATATCTTGATTGAATCGCTAAGATTAATCTGAATTTGCCTCGAATCTCAGGAATTCGAGGAGAAGGGCTAGGAGGTTTCAAAATTGAATCACATAGGAAAGTAGGTGAAGAAGGAAGAGTCCATGGAGGGATTCATCCTCAAGAAGAAGGTAATAAGAAAAGAGCCGAGAGAAAAAAACCCGCACTAACACCAGCTGCTGTGCTAACTGAAAATCCCGACGAAAAGGCAAAGGATTTTGGGGCGTCAGCGTTAAATAATGCGAAAGAATCAGCTAGTCACGGGCATGGTGCTGAATGTTACAATGAAACAGCACTAGGTGCACAAGGTAAAGACACTGTTGGTCATGGTGTTAGAAGTGGCTCTCAGTATGTTGCTGATAAGGCTGTAGCTGCTAAAGACACTGCCATTGAAAAAGGTCAGTTGTATTTTCAACACGGAACATAGATATATTGAAAAGTTACTAAATTTTGATTACAATGCATAACCAAACACTATTTTTGAGGTGAAAAAAGTGAGAAATTTGTAGAAAGATACCCTTTCAAGTGCAGGTGCACAAGCCAAAGATGCTGTCATCCATGGCGCTCAGATTGGATCCGAGTATGTAGCGGACAAGGCCAGAGTTGCAAAGGACACTGCTCTCGAAAAAGGCCAGCAAGCTTATGGTGCAACTAAAGATACCCTATCGGGTGCAGGACAAACAACAATGCAATCAGCACAACAGACTAAAGATTACACCCTGCATTTTTGCGGGGAGTCGAAAGATTATGCTGCCGAAAAGAGCAAGAATGCAGCAGGATACATCGGGCAGAAAGGCGTCGAGGCAAAAGATGCCACTGTGGAAACAGGGAAAAGCGCGGTAGGGTATGCAGGGGAAGCAGCTAAAACCGCGAAGGATATGGCGGAAATGGGAGCTTTTGGTGCTGCACATTATACAGCAAAAGGAGCAGCCGCGGCTACAAAAGCCACGGCTGATGTTGTTTCTAGTGCTGCAGGGTATGCAGGGGGGAAGGCTGTCGCCGCGAAGGACGCCGTTGCTGGTGCTGGTAAGAGCGCGGCGGAGTATGCAGGGGACAAATTGGCTGCTGCTAAAGATTACGTAGTCTCGGCGGAAGAAGGTGCAGTTGATTATGCAGGTAAAAAGAAGGCAGAAACTGAGAGACAACTAGAAGGTAATTCCAAGGTAAACATTAGGTTATTATCTCCTTGTTTTCGGCTCAAATTTACTGTACATTGTATATATATATATACATATGCGCTTGAGGTGAATTCATGTTTATGACCATTATTCTCTTCTTTTTTCTTTTTTTTTAATTTTAATGCATTGAGCTGAATTCTGTGTTAAATGTGTGTACAGCGAGAAAGCGGAGGCGGAGTTTTTAGAGGAGAAAAGGAGGACGCAGAGGAGGGCGGAGAGAGCAAGAGCAAGCCGGTGTTGCAGCAGCAGCAGGGAGGCGGTGGGGTGCTGCAAGCAATTGGTGAAACTCTGGTTGGAATAGGGAAGACTACAACAGATTTTGTTGCTGGTGGGAATAAGCTATCTCAAACTGGTTATCAACAGGGAAGTGAAAAAAGGGAGTAGTAGAATAAACAAGTCCCATCCAAATAAAATAGCCCAAGTATTAGGCATTTTGGCCTCTTTTTGAAGTTTGTTTTACATATATCATAGTAATAATATAGTTGTGAAAGGAAGTACATATGTTTGTATTTTGTTGCCTCCTAAAACAAGAATTATGTGAAAAAAGGGAGTTGCGTGAAACTTGTGTATGTATTTTCTTGGCTTCTAAAGCAAGAATTATGTGGAGAAGGGAGTTAAGTGAAACTTGTGTAGGTAGCGTATTCAGGATTTTGATTTTGAGATGATGATTTTGAGATGATGAGTGTATTATTACAAAAGCAAGAATTATGTGGAAAAGGGAGTTAAAAGAATTATGTGGAGAAGGGAGTTAAGTGAAATTTGTGTATGTTAGTGTATCCAGGATTTTGAGATGATGAGTGTACTATTACAAAAAGGTTGATTTAAGATATAAATGTGATTGGTTCGATAGATAGGTTCTTATTATTGAAAATTGTAAAAAAATTTAATATTATAGGGCCAAAATTTGAGAGGTGTTATCTAATTTAAGAAAGAAAAATAAAATAAAATAAATATAAAATTTAAATTTTTAACCTAGCGTAGAGCGGTATATCCAAAAATCATCGCATTATATAATACTTGAGTATGGGAGTACACATTTATATTTCACGGGTTCCTCCCTGATTTTGTTGTTTGCTAAATGAAAGTATGATATGCTGAAAGTTCCTTTTAAGTCATTTAAAATTTAAAAAAAAAAAAAAACATAACACACATTAACACCCTTGACAGAAAAATTAGCTTAGTACATGTATAAACAAAAGCAAATAATCAATGCATTAATACACAAATTAATCATGCTTTAAATCGCAAATTAATAAAAATTATAAACGTTTCACTTTATTGTAAACCACAACCAACTATATATAAACCACACAATAAAACACATTTCACATAGGTATAAAGAAAAAAAGAAGTTACAAGAGAGAATAAATAATTAATGGCTTCTCTATTTAGCACCACTTTCATTATTTTTTCCATAACACTTTTTTTATTCCTCAATATTTCTCAATATTCTATGGCTGATCAACCTCCACTTACTACAAAAAGTGTATTAGAGTCAGCAACAAAACTTGCTTTAAAAAAAATAAATGAAGCAAAAAATGTGGGGAAAAAATATTGTATTAAACAATTATCATATGCACACAACAAACTTGAAGAAGCAATGAAGAAATACAAAGAACAAGATTTTGTTAATGTTATTTCTTTAGCTAATGAAGCACAAAAATCTGTTAATAAATGTCATGGAAATGAAGATTTAGGAAGTCTTATTCAAACAGCTATAGAATTGGCTAATATAGACTTAGATTTGAGTTAGTGACTTTGATCATAGAAATCATACTTAAACAAATTAATCACAATAATATGATTATATGAACTTATGTCCTTTTTTTTTTTTACGTGTTTGGTTATAATGTTGATTAACTTTCTTCTGTTGAGACCGATTGACATCTCTAATAAATGTAGTTGAATGAAACAACGAACGTGTTTTCTTATTTTTGAGAAATTTATTTTTCTATTGGAAATATTTTTCAAAAATTTATGGGACGTGAGAAAAATTAGATGCTCCTCAAACCAGCTATCAAACGACTCCTTACTGTCAAACACAAAATGAGCGGATATTAGGTGCCTAGTTAATTCTTCAAAAAAGAAGAAGAGAGAATTAAATTTACTATTCAACTTTGATTATGATATAAAGTTGCTAAGATTAATGCTCCGTTAATATAAATTAAACCTTTTTAAAAAAAATATTAACAGGATAATATTAGAGTAAAAAAGTCAAATAGAAAGCAAATTATGCTATGTAATGTAATACGAAGCACGAAATTATTTATTTTAAGATGTATTTTATACATTGTTTTATTTTGTTACTAGCTCATACGATTCATTCACTGTCATATTTCTTTTACATGTTTCTTGAGAAAAATATTAACTAAAAATATAATTTAATTTAATTTAATTTTTTAAGCTCAATATAATTCGTTTTTGTCATCACTTTAATCTCTCTACATTATTGAGGTTAAAAGTAAAAACTGAAAACTAATGTTATTAGTTATATCTTGGACATTAGTTTCTTTTTACAACTATTTTGAACTATCTATTTATTATTTTAATAGAGAAAATAAATAAATTGGACAGAAGATAATAGTTTTGATGTGAACAACTGAACATTAATGCTTGTACTAATTAATTTATTGAAGTGTTATAAATTTAAGGGTCAAATATACTTCTCAATATTGTAATTTAGAATGGACATATTCTTCGTTACACATACATTTTTAATGTCTAACAAATGTGCATATTTATCTTTTTTGTAACATAATTTTATTATAAGATATATTTAAAAATTGATCCTTTTTAATTTTAAAAGTGTAATGTGACTTTAAAAAATTACCTTACTCATTTTTTTACCCCTCCAGACCTGTCCTAAACGTAAAAAAAAAAAATTAAAAATCAATCCCTCTTCTACTCGAGACTAAATAAAAGAGGTTTGAGTTTTTTTTAGTTGAGTCGGATTTAAAGGAATAAAAAAATAGATTAAGTAATTGTTTAAACCACATGATTTTTTTGAAAATAAAATATCAATTTCAATTTATTTATTTCAATTAAGTTTGTTAACAAAAGGGATAAATACACCTCATTTGTTAGGACATGCATCAAAAGGCAAATAAATAATGCCTTAAATTGTAAATTAATAAAACCATAAACGTTTCACTTTATTATAGACCACAATCAACTACATATATAAATCACACAATATAACATATTTCACATAGGAAAAAAAAAGTTACTACAAAAAAGAATATAATTAATGACTTCTTTATCTAGCACCAATTTCATTGTTCTTTCTCTAACAATTCTTTTATTTTTCAATAATTCTCAATATTCTATGGCTTTTATAACAGAAGATTATATAACTGGAGCAATGGTATTTTCTTTGATAAAAGTAAATCATCCCGAAACTGCGGGAGATAAAAATTGTATCGACGAATTATTAAATGTATACAACAAGCTTGAAATTGTACTAAATTATCAAAAAGAAAAAAATTATCATGAGGTTTCAAACTTAACAAGTGAAGTTCAAACTATTGTTTATGCTAATAAAAATAAATGTGAAGGATATAATTATTTAGGAAATATTATTTCTGCAGTTCAAGATTATACTATGATGACATTAGAAATGGAAGGATGATTGAAATTATACTGTATCATTTTTTCGATAAACAATTTATTGTTGATCAAAATTATATATAATGTAAAAACCTTACTTATTTGGCCTTTTAATATTTTGACTTAATTTTATCTTTCAATCTTCTTACATATGCTAACTCATGCACATAGGCGGATCCACATGATTTGGTGGGGTGCACGTCGGGAAAAATTATGTGTATATATGTATATCTATCTTGAGAAACTGACATAGAGTAGAGTATAATTAAGCATGGGAGTGCCTTGGTGCCGCTGGTACATGCCAGAACACCAAGGTTCGAATTCAACTACTACTCACACCGTTTCAATTTATATAATGATATTTGTACAAACTTTAAGATTTTTATTTTGAAACTTATAATTTTAAACAATATTTTTTTTTACTTTTAAAGTACACAATAAATGGTGAAATGAAAAGATTTAAAGTTACTCATCTCTTAATAATAATAATAAAAGACATCATTTATGAAAGAGAGTAAGAAAAATAATGTAACATAAAATAAAATAGATGAAGTAGTAGATATTTTTCATACTACTCATGAGATGTATTTCAAATGACATTTTTTCATTACACCTACTAATCAAGATATAACAATAAGATTAAGAGTACTAATTAATTAATTAACTAGGAATTCTTGGAATTAATGATGCTTAGGGTCAGGTCCTCCAGGACTATTCCTCATAAGCTTGTACTTTCTTTCTTGGCTCTTATCAACTTTCTTACTCTCGAAAAGTACTCGAAATGGTTCAGTTAGCTTTTTTTTCTTACGTTGTTCAAACTCTTTAAAAGTGTTGTCATATTCGTAACGAATCTTCCGAAAATGCATTATTTTTAGAGGATCCAACACACCCCTTGTGACATTTTTGAAGAATTCGAACAACATAACTTTTTTTGGCCTTAGAATTCGAGCTTCCGTACATTGCATCATAATTATGAGAACCATAATTACACAAATGTATAATTTCCCTTGAGACATTTTCATAGACTATAAGTTGTATGCTTTAATTTACACTAAAGAGAGTTGTAGCTATTTATGGACATAATGCTCTAGTATATATATAGATAGTTTTTTCATACAAAATTAGAAGTGCACAAGTAGCGTATGTCATTATTTCATTAAATTAATTAATTTGCTTACGTAGTACATTAATTTGGATGTATCTTAAGATAATGACTTACAGCAAATATGTAGCTTTTGGTACAATATCATCTAAATTCATAACTTTCGAACACAGTATATATATATATATTGAAAGGAACGCATATATATAGGGTTTATGCAAAAGCTATTGCAAATATGCTCCTGTATATGTAAAACTCTACTAAAATCGTAACAAATATTATATTAACAAGTTCAATATTAAAAATCTTAAAATTTAAAAAGTTTGTATTAAATTTAATTTTTTTTTACCTAAATATACATCTTATTTTACCATAATCTCTAAAATTCCCTACCATATAAAAAAAATTCAAAAATCCCTTCTCGGATACATCATACATCCCTATTCCCCTCTCGGTTACATCCCTCCCTTCTCTGATATATATCCCTTTTCTCTCTAATACATTCCTCCCCTCTCTGATACACCCCTCTCCTATGTATCTGAATATCTGTTGATGTATCCTAAAGTCCTGTGATGTATCAAAATTCATAAATTTTAAGGGATTCTTTTAATTTGAAAAAGAGTAGAAAAATAATGTAATTAACTCTTAACACTGTGAAATTTATTTAAATATACTAAATTTAAATTCCAAATCCGTCTCTGATGAGCTATCCATATTTTTATGGTCTTGGGAGGAAAATATATATAATTCAACCTAGTACACTTTCGAACATGTCAAGATTCTTAGACAATTTAAGATCCAAATGTGTACTATAATAATTTGATAATTATTAGTGAGTGTCGAGTCAAGCTTTTGGCCTTTTTAATTAACAACTTGTTATGAGGAAAAGCCCACAATCCCCTGCGAGGCATCGAAGGGTCGCCATCTTCATTTGACCTTTTAAGCACAATAATTATTACTTTGTTTTCATTATGTTGTTGATATTGTTCTCTTCTTCTTATTTTTCGGATGTCTGATTTGTTAATGTATTTTTTTTAATACTTGATGTCGATATATTTTATTTGAGTCAATGGTTTATCGAAAACAACTCCTATCTCTTCATACTTCGCTAATGTACTTTTTTCAATACTTGATGTCGATATACTTTACTTGAGTCAATGATCTATCAAAAACAACATCTATCTTCTCATAAGGTAGAATAAAGGTTATGTACATACCACCCTCTCATGTTCCATTTGTGGGATTACATTGGTACGCCACATCACGTGCTTAAAATTTTAATTCATGGAATTACATTGAAGTTATAGCTACATCACACAGTGGCAAAGCCAGAATTTTCGCCAAAAGTGTTTATACTTTAGAACAACTAAGAAATTAAAAAGGTATGAGCTCAAAACCAAGCTTCTAAGGTAAATTTAAGCAGACTTAACCACTGGGCTATCTTTACTATGTCAAGGGTGTTCAACAATTAGTATATATCCAAAGAAATTGCTATTTAACATATATATTCACAAAAAAAATCCAACAAAGATGTTTATCTGACCACCCTTAAGCTAGGTGTAGCTCCGCCCCTAACATTTTTTTTAAATAAAGATTTCCTTAAATTGTCAAGCAATCCAAACAAGGATTTCTTAAGATGATTTTTTATTCAGAAACGAAATCTCAAAGAGACACATATAGGCCCAATAAGATACTCCTCTTGGCCCGACAAAGACCAGTAAATGAAAGCCCACTTGAAATTATACATTATCATTCATATTTATGATTTAGGAATTGATTTGTGAGCCCACAAGAATTTTTGTGGGCTTTCAAAAATTGGCGGGCAAGTCCACCAAAGTAGGGCAGACTCACTCGCCTTAATAAAGTGTGTTCGTTTCGTGGGTGTTGGCACGATTCACCGGTCTCTATACGATCATAAGTGAATCGCCTACACACCCCGACAGGACGAGTTAACCAATTTAAATATTAAGTTTCAATTTAAATAAGAGAAAGTCCATACTGCCAAATTGGTTTATCTCGATGTGGGACAAATTGAGTTCAAATGAAACATCTAAATCCCACTTAACATACAAAAGCCAAACTCTGTTATCTTATTTTCTATTTCCTCCGTTTCGATTTATGTGATGTAATTTAATTAGAAACAAAATTTAAGAAATACAGAAAGACTTTGTCTGATCAAGAAAATTGAACCTTGATACTATTGTGTATGAGACACAAGGAAATCATTTTTAAGTTGATGTTGTTTTATGTCTCTATATCAAAACGAACTTAATTGAGAAAAGTTTGTTACAAATCTTAATCATTTATCGGTTTCGCCTTAAACATAAAGCAAACAAGTATTTTACTTGCTTTAGGCTCCAAAAAAAATGTAAGATCCCTAAATTGCTAAAAGTTACTCTCAAAATGTAAATACTTTTCACTCACAAAATTTATTTACTTTTCTAATGAATTTCATTTCCAATGTAGTTCCAACGTTTATATATTCTTGTACAATTTCAATTTCAAACTGCAGTGTTTTTTTACTTCAACCAAATATTGTCCAAACGACCTATAAGGGTGTGTTTGGTTCGAAGGAAAATGTTCCTTGAAAATATTTTCTTGAAAAATAAGTGGGTTTTTACTTTCTGTTTTTTTTGGTGTTTGCAATTACTTCAACCAAACACACCCTTTGATTTCATATTATTTGATACATATTGACTTGACACAATCTGTAAGTAAACATTTATTAGAGGAGTATTTTACTAAACTAACCTTATTAATAAAATTTCGGAGAACTCTAAATTTAATACTAAACGTAGCAAAAGAAAAATATATAAAAATTTCTCGATTTTCTTAATTAAACAAAAATAAGAAAATATTCTTTTTGTTTTAATATAGAAGTCTAAGTAATTTGAAAACGGAATTATAAACCTTACCAAATTTGACTTTTTGCCCAGTTCAATAAAAAACCTGATTCCCAATCCCTGTCAAATTGGGGATATTCTTCAATTTAAAAAAAAAATCATATTTTCATAAAACATATACTAACCTTATTATATAACCAAATTCCTTTTTCACTAATACCACATTGAATTTTCAATCAATAAAACCTGTCAACCCCTAACCTCAACAATCCTCAAATTTTACAAGTTTCCCATAATCAGAACCTTCAAGAATTACCAGATAATAATACGATTATACGAATACGCCGCAACGATACGTCTCGAACGTACGAGTAATTAATCGTATGGATTTGGAAGCAGAATTATTATTACTGCTTAATGATGATTATTGTTTCGAATTGGAGCAAATTTCAATGTACCTAAAGATGAGAATGCATTATGTTGCTGATGATAATCATGAGCCAGAAACATGTGCAATATGCATAGTATGTAACAAATTTTGGTTATTTATTTTTACTAAATAAGACGTTGATTATACTTAGCTCCAAAAATAGATGTTTTTACTAATATACACACCAAAATAATTTAAGAATGTGTCAGGTCAACAAAAGTTAAAGATATAAAACGGAGGAAGTATATTGAGAGTTTGATCTTTTCTTTTTTTTTGGTTCTTTGGGGGTGCTAATTGAATTTACTTGTTTTGGCAGCTTGAATATCAAAATGGAGATATTATTGGGAAACTTCAATGTGAACATGAGTTTCATGTGGGCTGCATCAAGAAGTGGTTGTTGAGGAAAAAAATTTGTCCATTATGTAGAGGTTCAGCTGTGCCTGGTGATTAAATGTGGATTTATATTTGAAGTTTACGTGTTTTATATCGATTTTAAGTTAATATATAATAATATTTTATTTTATTTTTGTATATTTTTACTAAATTTAATTTCATAATTTTTAAATATCTAATAATTTATTCCCTTTATTATGGCTATATCTTATATACATAACATATCAAATAATAATAATGTTTTTATGAAAATATTTTTATAAGATTTCTCATCAATTATATATCAATTCAATTTACATTAAAGAGCAAATTAACCAAATAGTATTGAGTTAAATTTCTTACACAAAAATTAGTCCACTTAAGAAAAAAACTTCATTACTAAAAATGTCCATTCGACCGAGATTTGAAACATCGAGAGAATTTACAATCTAAAATTTAGAACTATTTAGAAGTGATTTTGAGTTGATAGAGATTGAATAGTCATAATGCATGGTGAATGAATGAGTGTATAATTTTTATGACTTTTGAAAGCTAATATAGTCAATATATACTTTCTATAACTTATGGTTATTTTTTATATAAATAAAACATGACTATATCTGTTGTAACTAACTATCTCCGTCCACTTTTATTTGTCGTGTTGCGCTTTTCAAAAGTCAGTTTGACTAATTTTCAAAGTTAAATTAGATTATATTAATTCGATATTTTTTTAAAAAAAAATTAGATATTCAAAAACTATGCGAGAAGTACTATAAATTACAATTTTTTGTATATTAATATGATGAAAAAATACATCGTAAAATGCTATTCAAAGTTCTTATCGTTTGACTCTAAAAATGGAAACCATGACAATTAAAAGTGGTCGGAGAGAGTAATTACTTTATTGTGTATATTTAAAACTTGCCTATTTTAATTTTAAAGGTGTTTGAATTAACTTTTTTTTAAGTGACTTATAAGTTAAAGTCAAAAATCATAAGTTGAGAACACCCAATTTTCAACTTTTTTTTTGTTTGTTTGTACTTTTTCAACTTTAATTTGTATTATCCAAACATTTTCTAAACCAAAAAAATAACTTAAAAACCAAAAATTATTAAAAATAAATCAATCCAAAACACCACTAAAATTGAGATGTTCCATCCGATAAGCCCACCCAAATTTTCAACTAAACATATTTTTGGCAATAAATTCCATTTAATTTAGATTTCACTAGTCATTTAAAGAAAAATAAATTAATTTAATTTAGAGTAGATCTAAGAATTTACCAACCAAAAAATAGGTGTATGAGTAGTTTATTCAATTTACAAAATTAAAATTTATATGTGTATATATGAGAATAATATATTCTTTATCTTCTAAATTTATAAAATATTTTTAGAAAATTATTAATAACTTTTATAATTGCGCGAAGTAAGAATAATTTTATTAGTTATTGTATATTTCTGAAAATTTTCCTTCTTACAGATTTAAATATATTCAACTTAGACAAAGAAAATTTTCAACTAAACATTAAATTTTATGTCATCTTTGGCAATAAATTCCATTGCTTCCTATACCACATTGTTTTATCTAGATTTCACAAGTCATTTAAAGGAAAATAAATTAATTTTATTTTGAGTAAATCTAAGAATTTAAATTTCTTCCATAAGAGTAAAATATGAATACCATAGTCTTGTAATAATAATATTGACATAATCTCCTCTATCAGTGTTGAAAATGAAAGTGAAATTGTATGTTATACAACTCATGACTAGGAAAAGATCTAAAAGAAAATGAATTTCATAAAAATATTAGTAGTGATTATCTTTACCTCTCTATGCTTTGTGGCTCATATTTCATATGGAGATCTGATAGACGATCTTTGTCAAAAGACTAATGACATTAACTTATGTGTCAAATCTCTCAGAGCAGATCCTAAAAGTGCTTTTGCTGATAAGAAAGGCTTGGCACGAATTATGACTCTATTGGCTCAAGCTAAAGCAAGCAACATTTTTAGTCAAATCGAAGTGTTGCAGAAGCAAACAAAAGAACAATGTTCTAAAGCAATGTCTTGATATTTGTTGGGAGAACTTTGATACGGGCAAAAAACTTAAATATACAACTTAAAGTCTTTAATTACATCAATATAGCAATACTTTTTTTCAATTATATAACAACATTTTTTTTTCAAAACTAGAATTTTTATTTTTTTTTAAAAGTGTTTACCAAGTCAGCCACAAATATCACGTATCCCTTAAATTTCTTCAATTATTTTACTTTCCTTGATTTACTCCAATTTGTTATATATTA
>NW_006239040.1:632182-642331 GCF_000226075.1 Solanum tuberosum
GATTTGTTTGATGTTCTGGAGCATCAATATGCTGGTTTAATTATAAATAAATATTAAAATTTATCAATTGTTTGTGAAATAATATTGAGTTTTTCACAGCATCTGAGTTTTTATTCTTTTGGTATTGATTTGTTGTTTTATGTTAACGATTTTGGTGTAATTACAACAACTTAATATGATTTTTATTGTAATCTAATGTGTCGAATAAGATTTTTTTGAAAAATTTAGGTTTAATTGATTAATGCAACAACTTAAAATAACATCATAAATTGTGTGTTTAAATTGGTATGTTGAATGGCGTATGTTAACAGATTGTATCAATATTACTTTTGATATGTGATATGGTGTACACATACCAACTGCAAGTAAGATTGTAGGTGCATGTATATGTGTTTTTTGTTGTATTATTTGGTATATAAAAATACAACAATAAAATAATATTTTGGTACATTGTTTGGTTTATTTTGATTATCTGAATTGGTGTATATAATAAATTGAAAAATTGATAATATGTTGATTGGTATGTGATCTAGTACTTATGCTTGAATAGTTGATTCTATGAATTGGTGGTATGTGTTGATGTATTTTTTGGTCTAAATTGTAATACCTTAAAGGTCAGAATACTTATGATATGTTTATTGGTATAATAAATTATTTGGTATACCTGTTAGTGTGAATTACCACAAGTATGCCAATTTATTATTTAGTATAGTAAATGGTGAAAAAGTTAGTCACTTACTAGAGTGAATAAAAATAAAAACTTAGTTGTGTGCCATCAATTACCAATGTAACTACCAAGATGTTTAAATATATGGATGTAGTAAGCAAATTATTAAGAGTTTGTAATTCAATACATAGTAAGTATTAACAATACTATATTATACATAGTATGTTTTGGTATTATTATTGATAATGTATGTTTTAAATTGAAGGTACGCTCATCAACAGAATACCTTCATACAGTTATAAATGGTGCAAAGAGGTTTACAGTATGTCTGAATACTCGTATGTGCAGTTGTGGCAGATTTCAACATGATGAGATCCCTTGTAGTTATGTAATTGTTGCTATCAAATATAGGAATAAACATCGCGATGACTACTATTCCGCTTATTATAGTAATAAGAATTATCAGGATACATATGCAATACCAATAGAACCCTTGCCTTGCGAAAGCACTTGGGATATTCCATCACATTTTTTGAAAGAGGTAATGCTACCACCAATTGCAAGAAAGCAGCCAGGCAGACCACCAAAAATGATCGCGACAAGGAATTCATCGAAAGAAAGGGAAAGAAAAGAAAAGTCACCTCTAGTGAATGTGGTTTATCTGGGGATAACAAGAAGACTTGCCCAAAAAAATCACATGAGAATTAGCGTTATAGTATTTTTATTGTTATTTTTACTTTGTAGAAAGTTATGCAGTTAAACTCATTTATTTGATTATACAGTTGAACTCAATGAAGCCTTATTTGAAAGTTGATTACTATTTGGTATCTTATTAATATTATTGAATCCGTAATTGTTATTAATGGCTATCATGAACTCATTTAATAATCGTGTTGTGAATGAGCAAGTGAGGTTGGTATAATTCCAACCTAAAATAAAAATTATTAAAAACTAGTTAATGTGAAGAACTTGGTTACCAGAAATAATAGACTATGTTAATGTAAAAAGTTGATTAAACCAATTATTTGAAAAAATATAGGACTATTGAAAAAATGAGGTGTGTTAATATATTGGTTTAATTTGAAACCATAATAAATACAATCTGTTAAAGGAGAATTTTGGTGAACTTACGTTAAAATAGGAACGAAAATTGGTAAACATATAGGAACATAATAATGGTTGTATGTAGGGATCATATGTTTGCATTATATACCAACCTAAAACAATAAATTTGAAAAAAACTACTTAAAGTTAAAATCATGGTTTGAATGATACCAGAAAAAAACTCACTCTGTTAATGTAAAAAAATTGATTTACTTATAATAAAAACTATTCAAAATTTGGTAAACTTAATGGTATATATAGCAAATTAAAACATTGAATGAAAACAAATAGCACAAATAAAACAGATTTGGTATAATATTCGAGTAATGCTAAAACCAATTGCATAATAATGGTTGTATAAAGTAATTCAAATGTTTGAATTATATACCAACCTATAACGGTGAATTGTAAAAAAACTATAAAAGGTTAATATTTTGGTTTGGACTGTTACCAGAATTAACATATTATGTTCAAGTAAAAAAATTGTTAAGCGTTAGAATCTGATAAGAAGAAGATGGATGGTTAGGCGTTAGAAATTATGGTGAGGCCTCTGGTTAATTGGAATGACAAGCGATTAAGTGAAGAAGATGTAAGGTTTAAGAAATATGGATGAATAAAACTAAAGAGTTATCTCAATATACCGCTGAAAAAAGGAATCCTAATATATCTTGAAAATAACTCAGTTATTGATAATTGTACTAATTTTATTGGTATCATAAAAATCTTTAAATAAAAGGAATAAATCAATATGGACAGAAAAAATGACTACAAAACGTAAAAAGGAAAATAAAAAAATAATGAAACGTGTGAAAAGAGATTTGTAATATTTCTTGGAACTATACCTCAATTATAGTACTGTAACAACTTTATTGGTACCACAAATCTTTATATAAAAGGAATCCCAATAAATTACTACAAAACATAAAAAAGGAATAAACAAACGCGTGGATGTGGGTCTATTTAATGAGAGAGAATATATGATAAAATTAAATACCTATTTACACTCCACATAATATGGCACAAACTACTAAGAGTCAAAGAGAGAAAATCCGGTAATTTTTAAAAAAAGTAAAATAAAAAATTAAATATTTTGTTATGTATGTAATTTAAAAACTTAGTTTGTAATTAAATATAAGTATACTGATATTTTGTTAATAGAAGTCTTAAGTAGTATACTTTTGTAATTTTTCCAAAAACTAATATGAAAATATTCCAATAATTTTTGTAAACATTGCAAGAATTAGTTGTCATATACTCTGTTGAATCGTATATATAAAAATGATGAGGCTAATGATACAAGTAGTAACAATTGGTGCTAAATGTTTATGTGGTACTAGTAGGAGTGACAAACGAGCGGGTCAGGAGATTTCACTACTATAATGGGTGTAATAGTTTCAAATCATAATGTAAAACTTTACTAGCCAGTGTTGTTTCGAAGGCTATGAAGATATCATGTATACAAATCCGTCAAATAATTTTACGAGGATTGTCTCATTTTGGGTACCATAGACTTTATATGTGGTGATGCAATTGCGGTGTTCCAAAATTGTATCATTGAAGTGTTATGTTAACGATGTATCTAGGACGATCACATGACAACTTCATAATAATAGTGGTGCAAAGCGACATTGACCTTTTAATAAATCAAAATGGATAGATAGAGTTTACGTCGATGCCCTTAACTCACTCATTTTTATCTGGAGTACAAGAATAGAGAAGCAGGTGTAAATACTTCTAGCTAGACATATGAAGTGGGCAAATGCAACTAGTGATCCAGCTGCACCGGAATTCACTGTTAGGAACTTCATAAATGGTGATAAATGGATTCCTATAGTGTTCCTTTTTATTTGAGCAATAGCTAGTCACCAGTTGAGGCGACTTAATGAAATTGGTGGTTTAAAGTCAAACATTAATAAAAGGTCTTAAACATAAACTAGCTTATACATGTGTCATACGCGTGCATCTCGTGCTTAACACGTGCATTTTGTGCAACACGTGTACATCTTATACATCACACGTGCATCATATATGGATCTTGTGTCAATTAGTAATATGTGATTCATTTATAATTTGTGTCTAACTCTAAAATGATATGATTTGTTTTTTTTTTACTCCCATATCACTTTAACATTGCATTACTCCCATATGATGATTACAAAGCAACACTAATACGATGATTTTTTGAATAAAAACGAAATGAAGACATTCATAAAATAAAATAAAAACAGAAACTTAAAAGCTGGAAAACAAACGTATTAGAAAAGTTCATCAAGCCACATTCTTTTTCTCGTCGAAGTATTCATCGAGGTCCGCTTTGAACCGATTTATCCAGCGCCGTTTGTTTCTCTTTCTTTGATCATTTCTTCTTTTTTCCATCTCCAACTTCATCTCTTCACTCGTAGTGGATTCTTCACGTTTTCTCAGTTCTACTTCCAAGTCATCAAGCAGTTGTTGCTCGATGAAGTTAAGAACGACGGCTATCGTCATCGTTCTTTCACAAATTTCATCTTTAAAGATTGCCATAGATCAGTGTATTACCAAAAAGTAGGCTTGTCCCACTTTACCACAGTGTATTATACACCTAATCTTGTTCAAAGTGATATTAATACCCCTTAGAACGTGACATGACAAAGAGAGTGTCTTCACCTTCCTTAAGGTGCGTGAGAAGAAAAAAATATATGTTAAAATAATGAATTTCAACACATGGCACTATTTTATTGGTCATGTAATTATGAATTATAATTTTTAATATATTAATTATTATTATTTTTTTTTTTTAATCTTTTTATTGGTGGTCCCAATTTCTTTAAAGCTTTTTCATTTTTCTTTATTTTGAGTTCTTCTTCTTCTCAAGCGATCACTGCATTTGTCGCCATTGATTGTTTGATGGAAGCACATCCAACACTCTAACCCATAAAAAATGAACTCTTAAAAATAGAAAGGGTGGAGAAGATGATGACTTTCATTGAAAAGTCAATAAAGTTCAAGATTTTTCCGTTTAAACTCGCCGGAGGATTCACCGGAGAAGATCACTACCGAAAAAGATTCATGAGAAAGATAATGATTTCTATTGAAAATTCGATGACATATATGCATAAAATTTATGATTATATTGTCTAAATTTTTCAAAAGTTCACCGAAGAAAATGATTTCTCAATCTTTGTTTTCTCTATTCTCGCCGGAGAACTACCAACAACCACCACAATGTTATTTTTATGTCTCATATCATCAATAACATATTTGATTAATCAATTACACACAAAAAATACTAATGAATTACATACATACTTATCAAGATTTTTAAAGAATTTTACAGATCTTAAAATTTTTATTTGTTCCATCGATCATAATGGTGTTGCCCATCGCCTATCACCGCTGCCAACATCTCTATACTTCATAATCGACTTATTGACTCCTATTTTCTCTTTAAGTTTTTATCTTTTCCTTCAATTTATGAACAATGGAGAAGAAAGAAGAAATAAATTTTAAAAAGAGATATGTATGGTGAGAGAAGGAAGATGCCCAAGTTTTTAATTTTTTGCAAAAGTTAAAAAAATATCAAGGAAAAATGTTTTAAATTTTTTAAATAATAATATTTATGTGTGAAAATGCGTGTACAATACTTTTTTTTTACATAAAACTGAGATTGTCTTTGGAAGGGGGTATTAATATCACTTTGAACAAGATTAGGTGTGTAATAGGTCGCCACAATAGTTCGAGCGTGTAACTGACTTTTCAGCACAAGTTTAGAGTGAAATTTATGTCTTTTCCCTTATTAGATACAAGATTGTTTTTACGGAAAAGGGTCAAAATTATTTTTGAACTATACGAAATAGATCACTTAACTCTCTGTTATATTTTGAGATAAAAAATACCCTCAAGAGTTAACAATATGTCAAATTTTTAATGATATCGCAAGCCATGCGGGACTAATCCCTCCACCTAATTGCCAACTAGGATTCCACTAACCCATTCTTATATAACCCATCAATTCATCTCCTAAACTTAACTAACATTCCCACTAAAATTATTAAGTCGATTAAGAAAAAAGTTTTTGAAATCATTATCATATGCTAAACTTGTCACTTTTAACGTTGTACTAAAATACTCCATTTGCATGAAACTTATCATTTTTAACGTTGTAATAAATTTGTTAGGTGGGAAAATTACTTATTGCTTGATTTATTATTTAGGCAAAATATAACAGGACTCTTCTTGATGAGGATTTTAATTTGTAAGTCAATACATAATTAAAAAAAGAATGAATTAAATTTTAATGAAGTTTGGGAAAAGAATTAGATTTCAGATATGAATATATATATTTTTTCTAATAATTTTGCTTGTTTTAATTGGGTTAGATTTTGACTCGTTGAGTTATACTTTTAAATTTTTAAGAAGCTAAAAGTGCTAAAAAAAGAAAAATTAATTAAAAAAAAAGTTATTTTAGAAAATTAAGATGCTTGGAAAAATTTATAGGAAATAAAAGTGTTTTTGCATAGTCAAAAATTGTGTTTCAAAAACTAAAAAAGTAAAAAAATAATTCAAAAAAACTTATGAATTCTTGGGAAAACATAAATTACTGAAAATTTGACAAAATTGCTTTTCTAATAGGTTACCTAAATACAAAATACTACTCTCCAAAAATACTTTTTCCAAAAAACACTTCTAATAAAAAATAATTATAAAAATAAATATACTGGTTGATTTGGTGTAATCTCATTGTATCATTTGTCTTTAATTACTTATTATTCAATATTCCTATATTATATTTTATATTACCTTTTGTTAGTAGCTTTACCCCATATCCTACTTCTCTTATAGATTTATCTTTCAAATCACCAATGCACAATATTAGATAACAACGAAAAATGACACAATCTATTCAAACATTGAATTCATCAAAATATTCAAACACAATATGATATAATATAATATAATACGATATATTATGAAATAATATGTAACAACAGAGCATAAATGTTTCACAAAATAACATTTAACTTCTCATTGAAGAGACCGTAGAACATATGATATTGTGCAATATTTTTTGTATATATGCACACATCAAATGGCTAGAGAAAACAACAAAACATTATAAAACCAAAAACAAATAGAAAAACTTTGAGGATTTTCAAGAGTTGTCTTCCCACAGCATGCTTTCCCTTGGCTTTGAATTAATTGGATTATATTGACCTGTATTTATACCAAAAAATAAAAACAAATATTTAGGTTTTCCCTTAATTATAACATAATTCTATAACCATATAAATATCATGACATGTTTAATACTATAAGTTATAAAAAAATTTAGCACTATACATAGACGTGCCCAATCAAACATGACTTAAAATAAAGACATTTTAACATATTTGCCTGCTCGATTAAAATAATTACAATCACTAGCTAAATATGTATTAATTATGTATATTCTATGTATATCATCATATGCAAAAAGTATTACTAATATTTTGATTATTATTTTGGTGAGTGGCTATACCTATATATGCATGTAACGATCCCTAAAATAAAACGAAGAAGTAAAAATCAGTTACAGTAACTACGTACGTACCTAGAAAACTTATTTAATATATACTGATAGTAATAAAAGTTATTTATTTTTATTTTTAAAGAAAAAAAAATGTTGCTAGGAATATATTCTACCTGTTAGAAAATATTGCTGGTTGAATTCATTATAGACTTGTTGTTGAGGCACAATAACTATAGAGCCATTACTATTTTCTGTTCTTAATTTTTCAATATTTTGGACATGATGTAAAGGATTTATAATCTTATTATTATAAGATGACCATGATTCCACATTTGAATTATCATGATTTATATAATTAATATCATTCCTCTTAGTATTAATATTCCATCCATTAATCAACCCTTGTGTTGTTGCATCATATATCATGCCGTTAACGTTATTATCAGTATTGTTATTATTACTCCCCGCTTGTAATATTTGTTGGTATTGACTTTTGTACAACTTCAATTCCTCATAAACCCTTTTGTACTCTCCATATGGGCCTAAAACCGGATCTCTTTGCCTACAAAACGCTTCCCATATGAGCGATTCAATCGCCCTTCTCCGATCATCTTCTTTTAGATTTTTCACGATTTTCGTGATATTACTGACCCCAAACACATTATGTACCGCCTTGAATTCGCGAATTTTCTCCGCGGGGAAATAAGGAGCTAGTACACACTTGTCCGTGCATTTTTTTCTTTGATGCTTGCACGATGCGCATGCAGCTGTTCCGCTAGGTTTTTGCATATTTTTTATATAGCGCGAATTCAATTTCAATAAAAAAAAAGAGAGTAATTATAACAAAAAAAATAGGTACTATGGTTTTTTATTTTTGTTGGCTGGAAAAGTAATACAAAAGGGAATTAAAGAGTACTTATATACGTAAATTATTGTAAGGTGCAAGAAGAAAATGTACCTATAGTCAAGAGCATGAAAAGATGGCCATAATTAAAGAATTAGAATAAAAAGGACAATAGGTTGATATATAGGGTTGTATATAGGTAAATCACATGAATAGTAAGTGCATGATACAAGTTAATTATTTTAAAATTTGCAGACTAATCTTGGTCAATTATATTAATTACTAAATTATTTTATAAAAAAAGATTTCTAGTTAGAAGTTCTCATTTGCATGAGACCTGTCAACCGAATGAAATTTGATAGGGAACTTTCCTAAATCCCGCTAGTGTAGGAGCTGATTGCTTATATACACTCTAGTTTGTAATATTACGTATCTTATCAGATTTTGGTGCCTCCGGATACATCCAGATACATGTATTTCGGATACATGGGATTAAATTTAGGTGTAATTTGTTCCAGATACATTGTATTCAAGTGGATTCGCATGTATCTGGATACACAACAAAACTTTCTCACCACTCTATTCCAGATACATGCAAATCACTACAGATACAAACATATACATGTACTAGTGTCATAAGGGTGGCAACGGAACCGGTAACGGAACTACCGGACCGGGACGTTCCGGAACCGGAACGGAACCGGGCACCACGGGCCGGAACCGAACCGGAACCGGGACGGACCGGAACCGGTAATTCCGGAAAAAAATCCGTGTACCCGTCCCGGACCGGTAACGGACCGGTACCGGACCGGACCGGACCGGACCGGAAACCGGGTCCAACCGTTAAAATTATAATTTTTTTATTAAAATTAAAAAATTAGGAACATTACACTTAAAAATTTATACTTTTAAAGTTTTAAATACAAACTTTCAAACTTTTAAAAGTATAAAAGTTTAAATTTCACAATTTAAAAGTTTGAAAATTTAAAATCAAACTTTAAAACTATAAAAGTTTAAATTTCACCCTTTAAAAGTTTGAAAATTTAAATTCAAACTTTAAAACTATAAAAGTTTAAATTTCACCCTTTAAAAGTTTGAAAATTTAAATTCAAACTTTAAAACTATAAAAATTTAAATTTCACACTTAAAAGTTTGAAATTTAAATTCAAACTTTAAAACTATAAAAATTTAAATTTCACACTTAAAAGTTTGAAATTTAAATTCAAACTTTAAAACTATAAAAATTTAAATTTCACACTTAAAAGTTTGAAATTTAAATTCAAACTTTAAAACTATAAAAATTTAAATTTCACACTTAAAAGTTTGAAATTTAAATTCAAACTTTAAAACTATAAAAATTTAAATTTCACACTTAAAAGTTTGAAATTTAAATTCAAACTTTAAAACTATAAAAATTTAAATTTCACACTTAAAAGTTTGAAATTTAAATTCAAACTTTAAAACTATAAAAATTTAAATTTCACACTTCAAATTTTAAAAGTTTGAAAATTTAAATTCAAACTTTAAAACTATAAAAGTTTAAATTTCACCCTTTAAAAGTTTGAAAATTTAAATTCAAACTTTAAAACTATAAAAATTTAAATTTCACACTTAAAAGTTTGAAATTTAAATTCAAACTTTAAAACTATAAAAATTTAAATTTCACACTTAAAAGTTTGAAATTTAAATTCAAACTTTAAAACTATAAAAATTTAAATTTCACACTTAAAAGTTTGAAATTTAAATTCAAACTTTAAAACTATAAAAATTTAAATTTCACACTTAAAAGTTTGAAATTTAAATTCAAACTTTAAAACTATAAAAATTTAAATTTCACACTTAAAAGTTTGAAATTTAAATTCAAACTTTAAAACTATAAAAATTTAAATTTCACACTTAAAAGTTTGAAATTTAAATTCAAACTTTAAAACTATAAAAATTTAAATTTCACACTTTAAAAGTTTGAAAATTTAAATTCAAACTTTAAAACTATAAAAATTTAAATTTCACACTTTAAAAGTTTGAAAATTTAAATTTAAGACTCAA